>NC_041229.1:98503257-98522351 GCF_002837175.3 Physeter macrocephalus | reverse complement strand
GGCTCAGTAGTTGTGGTTCATGGGCTTAGTTACACAGCAGCATGTGGGATCATCCCGGGCCAGGGGTTGAACCCGTGTCCCTTGCATCGGAAGGCGTATTCTTAACCACTGCACCACCAGGGAAGTCCCTAAAACGGTGGACTTTTATTTTTGCCATATTCTCGCACCGCTGTACTAGTATGTACTTTCATATTTGCTGTGGACTGAATTGTGTCTCCCCGACACCCTCCAAATTCCTATGTGGAAGCCCTAACCCCAATGTGATTTTTATCTAGAGATAGTCTTTAGGAGGTAATTAAAGTTCAGTGAGGTCATAAGGATGGGGTCCTAATCCAATAGGAGGGTGGCCTTCTAGGAAGAGGAAGAGACACACACATATGTTAGGGCAAACACTGACTGAAACTGCCTGCCCTGGTCAGGCAAGGTAGTAGCCACTTGCATGAGTTATCTTAAACAGGAGGTCCTGGTAAGGAATGCTGAACTAACAAGCTACCACCACCAGAAGAATTCGGGAAAGGTCAAAAGGAGAGAGGAGACTCCAGTCTATATGTCGTACCAACCTCCAGAAGGCTTCTCGCTGGAATCCATCTTGGCTGAGTGATGTGTGTGCCACCAGGATGGACCCTGAGGCAGAGTCATCGGCCAGAGACAACCAGAAACTAAGCCCATTCCCATAAAACCGGAGACTGTGAGCCACGTGGCGGAGCAGTCCTCCTGGGTTCCCTTAACCTCCTGGACCCCACCCAGGTTCCCTTACCCTCCTGGACCCCACCCAGGTTCCCCTTCCCAATAAAGTCTCCTGCTTTGTCAGCACCTGTGTCTCCTCGGACAATTCATTTTCGAGTGTTAGACAAGAGCCCACTCTTGGGCCCTGGAAGGGGTCCCCCCTCCTGCAACACCTACACCTCCTCCACGTGAAGACACAGAGAAGAGGGACCTCCTTGAACATTCTTCTGTGCTGGCACCCTGATCTCGGACTTCCAGCCACCAGGACTGTGAGAAAATGAAATTCTATTGTTTAAGCCACCTAGTCTAGGGTATTTTTATGGCAGCCTGAGCTGACTAATGGACTCATCTTGTTTACTTGAATACACCTATATAAAAAGGAAACTTGAGGGCAACTTGAGGGCTGGGCTTCCCTGGTGGCGCAGTGGTTGAGAGTCCGCCTGCTGATGCAGGGGATACGAGTTCGTGCCCCGGTCCGGGAAGATCCTACATGCCGCGGAGCAGCTGGGCCCGTGAGCCATGGCTGCTGAGCCTGCGCGTCCGGAGCCTGTGCTCTGCAATGGGAGAGGCCACAACAGTGAGAGGCCCGTGTACCGCAAAAAAAAAGGAAACTTGAATTCTCCTTTGTAAATGGAAAATCGGTAGCCCTCACCATACATAGAATGAATCAGGGCCAACCAGACACAGGGTCTTGAGCCCAGAGTACTTTTAGGGGCCTATGAAAATTCTTTAATTTTAATTTATTTTAAAATCAGAAGAAAAAATAAATGCAATAACGAAACCAGTCTAGATTATATTCTTATTTATACCAATAAAGTATTGAAATGTAATTTTTAATTTTTTTTAATGCAGGAAGGGACTCACCAAGGCAAAAGTGCCTCGGGTCCAGGAAAGTCAGAATGCAGCCATGGAATGAATGTACCTATAAGAGAAATGCGATGAAAACAAATGACGTTCCTAAATTCTAGCAGATTCTGCCTGCTGAAGTCTCTGTACTTCCTTCTGTGCCTCCTCATTCCTTGTTAAAAATGGAAATTAACATGTGTTAGGTATTAAACACTGATTAGCACCAAACTGATACTTTGTCCTGGAGAAATCAAGAAGGATCAAAAGAAGTTGAAAAGGGAAATGCTTTCTCAGCTTATGATTTATTGTTATTTAGTATCACCTAAAATTGCTTGACATCCCTTCAGTGGGTTCATCCTGTACATGCGAAACACTGGCTTTGATGATGATGGTGATGGTGACCATCATATTATTGTGGTCCAGGTTTGTCAGGCAGGAATGCTTACCCTGTGTCAGGTCCTTGGCTAAAAATTTTCATATTCAAATCTCACTTAATGTTCACAGAGACATTGGGAACATGGTATTATTACCTTTATTTTACAGATAAACTAGAGCTTAGAGAGGTTAAGTAACTTGCCCAAAGTCATTGAGAAAATGTCAGAGCTTTAAATCCAGGTCCGATTGACCCTAAATTCCATATTCTTAATTCCTAGGTTATACCTCCTATTTTTGTTTCCCTCTTTTCAATTGTCTTTAAAAAACACATCGTATTTGTTTACAGTTTTTTGTGTTTTTTTTTTTGCCGTACGCGGGCCTCTCACTGTTGTGGCCTCTCTCGTTGCGGAGCACAGGCTCCGGACGCGCAGGCTCAGCGGCCATGGCTCACGGGCCCAGCCGCTCTGCGGCATGTGGGGTCTTCCCAGACTAGGGCTTGAACCCATGTCCCCTGCATTGGCAGGCAGATTCTCAACCACTGTGCCACCAGGGAAGCCCGAGATTGTACAAACTTACATTTCAACTAGCAATATATGAGAGTGCCTGTTTTTCCAGACTCTCCCAAATATGTGTATTATCCATCTTTTTTATTTTTCATCAATCTGGTAGGTGAAAAATGGTAACTTAGTATTGTACATATGTATTTCTCCTATTGTGAGCATAGTTGCTGGTCTTTCCACATGTTTAAGAATAATTTCTACATGATTTTCATTGAATTATCTTTTCATATCTTTCATCTGTTTTCTACTAGAGTTGTTTTTATTTTTCTTTATTTGTGGGTGCTCTTTATATATTAGGGGAATTAATACTTTGTTTGGAATACATTGCAAATAAGTTCCCTAGTTTGGTGCTTATATCTCTCATTTTAAAAATGTTGCATTATAGTTAAAAACTGGCACAAGCCACACAAACAATACCTGCAAAATCGACCTTGTTTCTGAGCCACCAGTTGCCACTTCCATTTGCTAATCCTAAGAAAATGAATGGGAAAACCAAGGTATGGAGTCTGTAAATTGCATTGACCAGAGTCATGTGGCCATGAGCATGGAACTCACCATATTCTGGTCTGAACCAGGGAATGCTTCCTAAATACCAGTTGTCCCTGATGGCAAACCAACAGTGAAGTGTGATCCCTTTGCTCCCATCAAAAGGTTCAATTCAGAAAAAGTCAGGGACTGAGGCTGAGGCTGAGACAATTAGAAGAAGCCTGAAAAGAACTCACTAGGTCACACATAGGGATATCTGGTTTCTGATCCATGACTTGGGTAAGCCATTTCCCCTGTCTGGGCCCCTGTTTTCTCATCCACACTGTGCGATGTTGCAGAGAGTGGAGTGGTTAGACAACCCTAGACAATCTCAAAACTTCCTTCCAGTTCTGGGTTTAAGGGGACCTGAGGCTAATTTGAAGGTCCTAGGGCAGCCACATTCTAGAGGTTGTTCCCTGTTAAGAAAGACAACTTATAAGTACACATGCCTTTGCAGGAATCAAATTCCTGAGTATAACCTAATGAAGCAGACAGGACAGAAATTTTCATCACCATCTTTAACGTGAGAAACTGAGACCCAGGTAGACATAGTGGTTAAGAAGCGAGAAGTCAGCAGTCTGTGTTTAAGTTCCAGCTTAGAGACTGGACAAATATGTGACATTGGGCCAATGACCTAGCCTCAGTTTTCTTACCTATAAAATGGAGACAATTGGGAATTCCCTGGTGGTCCAGTGGTTAGGACTCCATACTTCCACTGCCAGGGGCCCGGGTTCGATCCCTCATTGGGGAACTAAGATCCCACAAGCTGTGCAGTGCAGCCAAAAAAAAATGGAGACAATGAAAGAACTTATTTTATACAGTTAGAGTGAAAATTAAGTGAGAATGATGGGACAGATCAATTATAATAACGCATACCAAGCACTTAGCACAATGCCTGTGCTATGGATTGAATGTTTATGTTCCCCTAAAATTCATATGTTGGAGCCCTCACCCCACATGTGGCTGTATTTGGAGATGGAGCCTCTAAGGAAGTCATTAAGATTAAATGAAATCATAAGGGTGGGGCCCTGATTCAACAGGGTTAGTGTCTTTATAAGAAGAGCCACAAAAGAGCTAATGTTCTGGGACTTCCCTGGTGGTGCAGTGGTTAAGAATCTGCTGCCAATGCAGGGCACACGGGTTCAAGCCCTGGTCCGGGAAGATCCCACTGATGGGACAGATCAATTATAATAACGCATACCAAGCACTTAGCACAATGCCTGTGCTATGGATTGAATGTTTATGTTCCCCTAAAATTCATATGTTGGAGCCCTCACCCCACATGTGGCTGTATTTGGAGATGGAGCCTCTAAGGAAGTCATTAAGATTAAATGAAATCATAAGGGTGGGGCCCTGATTCAACAGGGTTAGTGTCTTTATAAGAAGAGCCACAAAAGAGCTAATGTTCTGGGACTTCCCTGGTGGTGCAGTGGTTAAGAATCTGCTGCCAATGCAGGGCACACGGGTTCAAGCCCTGGTCCGGGAAGATCCCACGAGCCAAGGACCAACCAAACCCATGCGCTACAACTACTGAGCCTGCACTCTAGAGCCCGTGAGTCACAGCTATTGAGCCCACCTATCACAACTACTGAAGCCTGCGAGCCTAGAGCCCGTGTTCTGCAACAAAGAGAAGCCATCGCAGTGAGAAGCCTGCACACAATGAAGACCCAATGCAGCCAATAAATAAATAAATAAATAAATAAATAAATAAATTTACAAAGAGCTAATGTTCTCTTGCTCTCCTCCAGCACAAGAACCAAAGAAAGGCCACATGAGGACATAGCAAGAAGGTGGCCATCTGCAAGCCAGGCAGAGAGCTCTCACCAGACACCAAGTAGTCTGGGACCTTGATCTTGGGCTTCTAGTCTCCAAAACTGTGAGAAATAAATTTCTGTTGTTTAAATCATCCAGCCTGCGGTATTTTGTTATGGCAGCCCAAGCAGACCAATACAGCCTGGCACATTCAATACACAGTAGTTATATTGCCACGATTGTTATTTATTTATTTATTTATTTATTTGCGGTACGTGGGCCTCTCACTGTTGTGGCCTCTCCCGTTGTGGAGCACAGGCTCTGGACGTGCAGGCTCAGCGGCCATGGCTCACGGGCCCAGCCGCTCCACGGCATGTGGGATCTTCCCGGACTGGGGCACGAACCCATGTCCCCTGCATCGGCAGGTGGACTCCCAACCACTGCGCCACCAGGGAAGCCCACCACCATTGTTATTATTGTTACCTCTCTTGTCCAAAGTCTCCCAACTAGTGAAACCGAGCAAGACCCTGTGGGGCTTCTGGGCATGGAAGCCTTTCTGTCCCCCATTTCTTGTTTGTAGGCAAGACTCCATCCTTCATGACCTTCCCTGAGTTCCAAAGGGCAGATTCGAACAGTTGCTAATCAAGGGAGGAGCAGCCAAGAAACCACCTGAGGCAAGATTAAAGGGACCAAAGAAGCTCATCAAGATGAAGAGACTGACCACCTGAGCTGAGATTAAAGAAGTGCAGGACCTGCACACACCCTAGTCTTGTCAGCAGCCCCACCCTTGGACTATTGCTATAAAGCTCCTCATTAAATCCTCCCAGGTGGACACACACAGTTTTGAGAGGCACAAGCCTGCTGGGTCCCCCTTTACCTGGCAAAGCAATAAAGCTGTTCTTTTCTACTTCACCCAAAACTCTGTCTCTGAGATTTGACTCTGCACCGGTGCACAGAGGCTGAGCTTTCGGCCTCACTAGCAAGTGTGTGAGTGGCTGAGCCAGGCTGAGGAAGCGGGTTCCTAGACTCAGCAGGCCATCTTCCTGCTCTTGGGGCAAGAACCCCCCCAGCTCCTCTCCTGGGCCTCCACCTCACCCACAAGGGCAGGGCTCGCCTTCACGGGGGTGCAGCCCATCAGGAGAGGTCTGTATGTGTGCGTGTGTGTGCGTGTGTGTGCGCGTGTGTGCGCGTGTGTGCGCGTGTGTGCGTGTGTGTGAGATTTACCCAGGAGAAGGAGATGTGTGAGGGGGACACAGGAAGAGGGAATCCTTCCTCAGTCAAAAGAAGCAGGAAATTCCTTTCTGCCTTTGGCTCCTTGAGAACTTCTCTGGGCTGTATGGAGACAAGGGAGGGCTAGGGTGATTCTGAGATTAACCCTCCCTGTCCCAGACAGAAACAAGCCCAGGGAGAAGGCCTGGAGGACAACAACTGCTCCTTTCTAACCCAATCTTCCCCTCAAAGATGCTCTGAGGGGTCCTGGTCCCTTCTGAACAACTTGAACCTTTGGCCCAGAACTCTGCATTATAAACAGGTAAAAAAGTGCTTTGGTACCTACAAGGTGCCCCTCATGTATACAATCTCATTTTGTTCTTTTTTTTTTTTTTTTTGCCACACCTCTCGGCTTACAGGATCTTAGTTCCTCGGCCAGGGATCAAACCCAGGCCCTCAGCAGTGAAAGTACCAAGTCCTAACCACTGGCCCACCAGGGTATTCCCTAATCTCATTTTATTCTTACAGTAAACAGACAATAAGTCAAACCTAGAGTTTTTTGGGGGTATATCTTCTTTATTAAAAAAAATTTGGGGCTTCCCTGGTGGCGCAGTGGTTGGGGGTCCGCCTGCCGATGCAGGGGACACGGGTTCTTGCCCCGGTCCGGGAAGATCCCACATGCCGCAGAGCGGCTGGGCCCGTGAGCCATGGCCGCTGAGCCTGCGCGTCCAGAGCCTGTGCTCGGAGAGGCCACAACAGTGAGAGGCCCGCATACCGCAAAAAAAAAAAAAAAAATTTTATTGAGATATAATTGACATATTATATTAGTTTTAGCTGTACAACATAATGACTCACTGTTTGTATGTACTGGAAATGATCACCACAATCAGTAAGGCAAGTTACAAATTATTTTTCTTGTGATGAGGACTTTTAAGATCTACTCTCTAAGCAACTTGCAAATATAAAATGCAGTATTATTAACTATAGTCACCATGCTGTACATTACGTCCCCAGGACTTATTTATAACTGGAAGTTGGTACCTTTTGATCCCCCTCACCTATTCCTCCCACATCACCTCCCCTCGCCTCTGACAAGCAATCTGTTCTCTGTATCTATGAGCTTGTTTGTTTGTTTGTTTGTTTAGATTCCATATATGAGTGACTTAGAGGCCTTTCTCCTCCAACTTTTGTTGTCTATACAGACATATGTCCCTTCTACTCGATGGTAAAGACAAAGGGTTGGCCTCACCCTTCCCTGTGTCCCGCAGAGAGCTCAACAGAGGGCCTTGCGGAAGCAGGCGCTTGAACCTTTTTGTGGAATAAATGAATAAATGCCGACTAGATCAGAGAGAAGTAAGAAGAGCTCTCCTTCTCAGGAAGATAGTGTTACCATTGCTCTGAGGGCGCAAACTCAGGCATCTCAGTTCCTCCAACCCAGCACACTCACTCCTGGGCAGGCACTGGACATCATTTTAATACTGATTAGTATTGTTATTACAATATTTTTACTGTTATAACTGTCTCTTATTGTCCAAATATAACCACATTACTCCTCACATCCACTATTACTAGCCCCATTTTACAGATGAGGCATTGGAGACACAGAGAGGGGAAGTAATTTACCCAAGGTTATTCAGCCAACGATAGTGGAGCTGGGATTCCATCCTGATTATTTATATCTTGAGCTTGAAACTGAGCGGGGCCCAGTGGGGCTCCCAGGCACAGAGGTCTTTTTGTCCCCCATTTCTTGTACGCAAGACTCCAGCCTCCATGACCTTCCCTGAGTTCCAAAGGGCAGATTCGAACACTTGCTAATCAAGGGAGGAGCAGCCAAGAAACCACCTGAGGCGAGATTAAAGGGACCAGAGAAACTCATCAGGATTAGGAGACTGCCCACCTGAGCTGAGATTAAGGGAGTGCACATCCTGTACACACCCCAACCTTGTCAGAGACCCCGCCCTTGAACTATTGCTATAAATCCCCACATCAAATCCTCCCAGGTTGGGACACACAATTTTGACAGGCATGAGCCTGCTGTGTTCCCCTCTGCCTGGCAAAGCAATAAAGCTCTTCTTTCTAACTTCACCCAAAACTCTGTCTCCGAGATTCGATTAGGCACCGGTGCACAGAGGCTGAGATTTCAGCATCAGACTTACAGTTTTCAAAGTTCCTCCGGTGCTGTTGAGCTTAGCCTCACAGTGGTCCTGGGAAGCAGGTGGAAGTTTCCACAGCTCACCAAAGGCCATGCTGCACTGGGGGGCAGATATGGAACTAGAATCCAGGTCTAATAGGGCTCATTCTGACACACAAAGCTCTGCCTTGTGTGAGAATGTGAAGGTCACACCTGTGAGCCCCCCAGCTGGGTGAGGGTTTGGGATCCACCCCAGGATGGGGAGGCTGGGCTAAGTCCATGATTCTGAATTCACTTTGGGGCCTCAGGGCTTCTGTGAGAGAAAGGAAGGCGAACCACAGAGTGGAGGACAGACTTTGCTCCACATTATGGAACCACGTTGAGTTTCCATATTCACAGCCAGGCACCTTTGCTCATGCGGTTCCCTCTTCTCGGAGCACCCTCACCCCACGTTCTACTCTAGCTAACTCATCACGCTTGCAGTTCTCTTGGATCTTTATCTCTACTAGGAAACCTCTGCCTCTCTCTGAGGCTGGATCCGGTGACCCTCCTCTTGGCTCCCACAGCATCAGTTCATTGCCTATAGCTTAATGCTGACCACTTTGCATTAAAAATGCAGGGGCTGCATTCTTTCTCTCTGTCCCAATAGTCAGAGAGATCCTCAAGCGCAGGGACCCCACTTTCTCACGGTGGTCAGTGCCTGGCACTCTGTAGTAAACGCTTATTAACTAGGTGAATGACCAGAGGTGGGTTCAAACGCCTCAGTTCCTTCATTGCTACCTATGTGAAGGGATTGTGGACGGTGTCCTATTCATTTCTGGCTTATAGAAGATGCCCAGTTTGGGACTTCCCCGGCGGTCCAGTGGTTAGGACTTGGCGCTCTCACTGCTGTGGGCCCGGGGTTTGATCCCTGGTCGGGGAGCTAAGATCCCGCAAAGCCACCGTGGGTCCAAAGGCGGCAGCAGCAGCAGCCGAAGCCCAGTTAAAGTTTAACTGAATCGAATTAAACAGAATTAATCGTTCTGCAAATACAGTACATCCCACATCTGAGCAGAGAAGTTGCTTGGTTCCAACACACTTAGCTAAAAAGTAAGTGAGGGGACTTCCCTGGCGGCACAGTGGTTAAGAAGCCACCTGCCAATGTCGGGGACACGGATTCGAGTCCTGGCCCGGGAAGATCCCACGTGCCGCGGAGCAACTAAGCCACAACTGCTGAGCCTGCGCTCTAGAGCTCGCGAGCCACCACTACTGAAGCCCGCGAGCCACAGCTACTGAAGCCCACGCACCTAAAGCCCACGCTCTGCAACAAGAGAAGCCACCGCAATGAGAAGCCCACGCACCACAATGGAGAGTAGCCCCCACTCGCCGCAACTAGAGAAAGCCCGCGCACAGCAACGAAGACCCAACGCAGCTCAAAGAAATAAATTTATTTAAAAAAAAAAAAAAAATAAGTGAGGTAGTGAGCTCAGAACTCAAAATATGTGCTCAAAATATTTTCTGATTTCCTTCCTCCTCTGGACTGGGGATGGGGGTGAGGAAGATGGGTTCAGTCCTCCCAAAGAGTCTCATTATGACTAGGAGATTCTTCCCCGGATGCTGCTCCATGCTCTGGGGCTGCTAGTCCACAGTGGCCTCAGCTTCGTGCTGGGGGAAAGGCCCTCTGCTCTTGCACAGGGCTGGAGACTCCGGGCTGTGTTTTGGGGCACACAGTAGGCCTGCAGTTTGTAATGGACTGATGGTAAAATAAGGCAGGCCCCTCAAGTTCATCTTGGGGCTCCCAACACCCCAACTGTCTCCCAAATCTAACATATAGTAGGCACTTACTAAGTATTAAACCTAGTAAAGGACTGAAGGGTCTACCAAACCCCAAAGCAAGAGAACAGATCCAACAGCGCCCCCTTGCGGTGCTCTGCATCAAGAAGTCACCTGGGAGAAACGTCTGCAGTTCCACCACCGAATGCTGGACAGCACAAAGGATCCCAAGCTGCCAGGGAGGGGTCCTTGTCGGGGATATAGTCTACGCTGTCTCCCACCCATTTTTAGAGAGGCGGCACATGGGCCCAGAGAGGGAAAATGATTTGCCCAGTGGGCTCTGGGAATTCGCTAGAGGGACTTAGGGCGGCGGTCTGACGGCGGAGGCCCCCGAGCGACCTGTCGCGGAGCTGCGCGTGAATAGCGAGCATCCTGTATTTGCTTAGAGCGAGTGTGTGTTTGGGGCGGCGGCTGAGAAGGGCCTGGCGGAGATGGTGCAGCCCCCCGCAGGGCCTCTGGCGGCGGAGCTGGAACTAGAACCCGGATGGGCGGACCCCGGCCCCGCGCCCCCTCGCGCTCGCTGCCTGGTGCAGGGCGCCCCCTAGGGATCCGGCAACGCCGCGCTCTCCCAGGCCCGCCTGGTCTCACGACAAAAGAGCTCAAGTTCCGGGGACCCGAGCCCACCGCCCCGGGGACCGGGCGGGTCCTCCCCTCGGTGGCCTCGCAGTCTCAGCCGAGGCGGTGGGGAGCAGGTCAACCCAGTCCCCGCGGGTGGAACGGAAAGTGGGCGGGGCTCCCGGAGGTGGTGTCCCCGGGGCGGGGCGCGCGGAGTTCGCAGTCCGGTGCGCACTCCCGCTGGAGTCAGTCGGAGCTTCACACTCGGTCCCGAGATGACGGCGAGCAAGCGGGTGGCGAAGGTAACCGCGAGGAGGATGACACCTTTGTCACAGTTCCGGTGACTTTCTGTTCTGTCCTCCCTCCATCCCTCCTCCAGCTCTCTGAGCTCATTTGTTTGTCTGGGTACCAGGGCTGGCTGAACCCTGCATCCCTGCCCCCTCCCCAGTGGAAGAGTGGGTCTACGAGAGGGGCCAGAGCTGGAGTTTGGGGAGGTGAGGACGTGTCGAGCTGGGGTGTCGCTGGCTCCCTGAGCTGTGCTGGTGATGGGGATGAGCCACCTCCCCCCAAATTGGTTTCAGTTTCATTTCTCTGCCAGAAACTTCTGATAACTATTACGTGCGTCTCAGGTGCGGGAAGGGTTGGTTCCTTGGCGTCTTTTTTGGAGCCAGGTGTTCTGTTGGGGGAGGTGGCAGGTGCCTTTTGAACAGAGATAACCAGGACAAGGTCCTTGCCTTGGAATAGCCCATGGCCCGCCCCATATTTTGGTACCCACATTAGAGTCCCGAGAAGTATGCGATCCTGAGTGGGAGTTGAAAGCAACGTTCTCAGGGTATTCTCGGGAGGGAAAGATGCCAGGGAGAACCTAGAAGGTGTCCTGGAGTAGGTGGCGTGTATTCATTAGTTCTACAAATGTTGTTGAATGCCTCCTATATGCTGGCTCCTGTTCTAGGAGATAAGGAGGCAGAGATAAACAAACCTGCCCTTTCTGAGCTTTCGTTCCGATCAGGGACTCAGTTTGAAGTGAGGTCGGGAAGGATGGGGAGGGGGCGATTTTCCCCAGGAGGTGGGAAAACCCAAGATGTTTGGAGGAGTGGGATGTGGCTGGGACTGGAGAAAGATGGGGAAGGTAGAGCAGTCCTGGGTCAGACACCCCTCAGGCTTTGAGGCTCTCAGAAGTGCCCCTCCTGTGTGCAGGCTTGAGGGGGGTGAAGAGGGGGTGCTACCCTCAGCCTCTGAGAAGAAAATGATCTGAGATTGGGGCACCCAGAGCAGGCTCAGCCCAGGAGGACTGAAATCTGGAGGTTGGCAGCAAAATAGGGCAGAGAGTGTTTCCAGCTAGGAGAAAGAGCTAGGAGCCAGTATTTATAGCACTGACACCACTAAATGCCAGGTAGTTTACATTAGTTATTTCATCTCATTCTCACAGCAACCCTGTGAGATAAGTCCTATACCCCCATTTTACAGATGGGGAAGTTGAGGCTCAGAGAGAATAACTTGATTGTCCTGGGTCACCCAGTAGGGAGTGATGGGGCTGGAATTAGAGCCCAGGTTGGTGGGGCTACACCCCAGAGGCTCTTTCAGTGGCTTCCCTACTTTCATTTTCTGTTCCTCTGAATCAGGTGATTTCCTAACAGGCCTCAGGAACAAACTGTGTGTCCTAGCTTGGCTTTCAGGATCCCCAGGCTTTGGGAAAGTCTTGAGAGAACTCATATACAACCGGTAAAGTCCAAGTTCTTCCAGTTATAGTAAACTTGGGGAAAATGTCCATTCCAGAGCTTCTCTGTTCAACCTGGGGCTTCGTTCTTGCTGAAGAGTCACAGATGATACTGAAACTAGGACTTGTAGTAGCAGATGCTTCTAGTTTGGGGTAAAAGATAAATGAGGGGTCATAGATTCTGGGCAGAAGGTGCAAGAAGCAGTTTGTTGGCATGAACAGAGTTGGAGTATGGAAAGATAAGAAACAGGAGATAGGGTGTGTTTGTATGTTGGGGGGCAGAGAAAGTTTAGATGGTGCACAGTGTGAAGGGGCCTCTCCCCAGCTGTAGACTGGCTTTGGGGACCTTTCTCTCTGCCTTTGTTTATACCAGAGTTTCCCAACCTTGTCACTATTGACATCTTGGGCCGGATAATTTTCTGTAGAGTGTTTGTCAGAATCCCCGGCCTCTACCCACTAGATGTAGTAGCACTCCTCCATCTGTGACAGCCAAAAATGGTCCTAGAAGTTGCCAGACGTCCCGGGGGCAAGTAGGTAAAGTAACCCCCCAGTTGAGAACCACTGGTTTATACCATTTGGTGTTCCAGAAAAATATGACCTGCCCTTGAAAGTCTTTTTTAAAAAAATACTTTTATTTATTTATTTTTAATTTTTATTTTTATTTTGGCTGCACCGTGTGACTTACAGGATCTCTGTTCCCAACCAGGGATCGAACCCACGCCCTTGGCAGTGAAAGTGTGGAGTCCTAACCCCCCAGACTGCCCGGGAATTCCCTGAATGTCTTTTTATCTGTTGCTGTTGTTTTTTTTTAAAGGTCTATTACAGTGGGGAGAGGCAGCATAGGGGTAGAGGGGTAAGAGGTACAAATCATTAGGTATAAAATAAGCCACAAGGATATATATTGTACAACATGAGGAATGTAGCCAATATTTTATAATAGCTATAAATGGAGTATAACCTTTAAAAATTGTGAATCACTATATTGTACACCTGTAACATATAATATTGTACAGCAGCTGTACTTCAATTTTTAAAAGTTTTTTTTAAAAAGAAAAGGAAATATTTTTTTTAAAGTCTATTGTTCAACAAGATGGACCCCAAAATGGAGAGAGGGGTTCTTTCGTTTAATACATTTGAGAAGTACTGCATGCTTGGGCTCATACCTTGGAGAATCACAACACACAGTAACGTATTAAAGGCTTTGGGAAGTCCTGTAGGAAAGAAGTCTGTTTAGCCTAGTGTTTCCCAGTGTACTTGACCGTGGAGCCCTTTTCCCATAATAACTATGAATCTTGCATGGGACGCACCGTATATATTTGCTCTTACTGGGCCCTCTGCCTTGGTACCTCTCCAATTCTCTGCATGGTAGACTCTTATTCATTCCACATGACCCAGCTCACAGTGTCACCCTGCGTGACGCTTTCCTGCTCCCCTCTCCTTCCCTATTATGTGTCCACATGTTATTCACATAATCACATCTGTGTTTCTTCCGTTACTCCAATGAAGTTCTCGAGGGCGGGGCCATGTCTTAGTCAAGTGTCAATAGAGGATGCTATTGAGGAGAGGGCTGTTGGGGGTACTCCGTGATGTCTAGGTGACTGGGTCACCTTTCTGGGAAAGTGAGTCACTGCTTGTCCTCTTGTTTCTCTGCTTGATGTGTAGAGTTCTCCTCTGCTATGGTCTGCCTGAGTCATTTCCCCTCCCCAGGCCTGGTCTGGAGCAGTTTGACAGGGACAGGGTGATGTCTTTGCTGCCTGTTCTGCCCTGAGCACTGTAAAGGCACGTCGTCATACTGGGTGCTATGGAAGGGAGGGAGGACCTCGTGACTCTCTAGGAAGAGGACAAGAGGACAGACACTAAGTACCTTGGTTTCAGGAGAAAAGGCTCCTAAGAGAGTTTACTCCCAAGTTATAATATCTGGAAGCAGTGATACGCATGTTCCCTCCACCTGGTACCTACAGAGCTGGGGTGAGGCTAAACTTGGGTGATTCACTCAAAGCCCTGAGCACTGTGCCTGACACATACCAAGTGCTCAGTAAATGGGGGCTATGACTCTGCCAGCTTCTGTCCCCTGGGCGGTCCTGTTTGGGACTTGGACAGTGTGCTGTGGGGCAGGGGGAGGGGGCTGAAGTAGGGGAGACTAGGCCAACTGCCCGTGCTCTGTCCCCCTGCAGGAGCTGGAGGGCCTTCAGAAGGAGCTCCCCAGGTACCTGCGGAACCTGTTCAGCGATGATGCCAACGTGCTGGTGTGGCACGCTCTCCTCCTGCCTGTGAGTATCCACGGGACCGTGGCCTGGGACCGGGGCCACTTAGGCCAGGAGCCTGGGCACGGAGGGTTAGGACTGGGCAAGAATCTTCCCTGCCTTCGAATCCTGTTTTTCACTGGAGGTTATCATTGGCAGAGGGGGCGGGTCTCTCTCTGGATTGATTGCTTCTGAGGTCCAGGCCGACTGATGAAGAGGCTAAAAGCCTTTTGGATTTAGTAAGAGACCCCTTCTGCAAGCCAGTAGCTACCAAGGCCACCACGGAAGCTTCAGTAGACAAAGGGCATAAAAAAAAAAAGGAAAAGAAAAAGAAGAAAAGATCTGTTGGGTCTTTGTCAAGGATAAAGTTCCTGTTTCCCACAGTTGGTAGAATTTGCTGCCTCAGACCTAAAATGTGTTTTGTTCTCTTTTAAAAATCGTATTTCAGAAAATTATTGTTACATATGACAACACAGGTAACTCATCTCTACTATTCTGCTTTTTCTCTGTTTATTATTAGAGATCATCTCGATAGAATCTCCCTTTGAAAGTAATATTCCAAAGGGCCTATCAAAGTGCAAGATGTCTATTGTATCCTCTAATTATTAGTGACCACAGATATTTTCTTGGAGAAGTTCATCTATGTACCTTTGGATACTTGGAAATAAAAATGAAAACAATTGAGCTTTTTATCAGCTCTTTGGAATTTAATGGGAACAATTCATTTGATTATTTAGGATCCAGACTTCTTACTGACAAGGCAATGGCTTGGGTTGTGCCATATTCTTTTCCTTTATTTTTTTATTTTTTAAAATGTATTTATTTATTTATTTTGGCTGTGCTGGGTCTTAGTTGCGGCACGCGGGTTCTTCGTTGCGGTATGCGGGCTTCTTAGTTGCGGCATGCATGCGGGATCTAGTTCCCCGACCAGGGATTGAACCCAGACCCCCTGCGTTGGGAGCGCAGAGTCTTACCCACCGGACCACTAGGGAAGTCCCTGTGCCATCTTCTCTTTCAACTGACCTGTAGCCCAGAACAATGGAGAAAAGCTTGAGTCAGGGCAGCCCTTGACCCTCTGTCATGTCCTGTGGGCTGCTGGGTTGAAACAGTCCACCACACCTTCTCTGGGCTGGAAGAATAACGAAATGCTTTATTTAACTCAGGGCTTCGGAAGAAGTAGGGCTTTCTCAGCTGACCCTAAGGTGCCGTGTGAAGCCCTCTGTCTGGTCCAACTTCCTCATCTTTACAGACGAGGAAACTGAGCCCCAGAGCTGCTCAAAGCCACACAGCAAGCTCGAGGCGGAGCCAGGATGGGTTCCCAGGACCCAGGGCTCTCAGCTTCATGGCTCCGCCACCTCCTTCCCCTGCTAAGACCCGGGCAGCCCAGCCTGCAACCCCTGCAGAAGGACACACAGACGCTCTCTTGTCCTTTTCTGAGGCCTCACACGTGGCTTTGTGTCTACTTCCCAGGTCCCAGCCTCTTCTTATTATCGAGAACATGAAAGCTAAGGCATTTTCTTTATCTGCCCAGCATTTGCCCCAGCTCTTATCTCAGACACACCCAAGACCCCTACGGCTTCCTTTCTGCCTTCTGCTAAGGAAGAGGAGCTCTCTTAAAACCTTGACTCTGCGCTTGCATACCTATGTCATTCTGACTGTCTTTGTCCTGTCTTCTCTATCACGAAGGTTCTGAAAGGATTTGGAGCTTTGGAACCAGCCTGAAGGCCCCTGTGCTCTATGCTGGGGTCACCCAGGTCCTGAGGTTCCTCCCCACTAGGCTTGTAGAGTACTGCCCATGTGTGGAGAAGTCAAGTGGACAGTGCTGAGTTCCCATCCTAGCACTGTCACTGTGGCCCTGGGCAAGTTACTTATATACATTACACTTGAGTTTCCTCATCTGGAAGTGGAGATGCTAGTACTCATGAGTTTTCATAATACTTATCCTAATAGCTGACATGTCCATAGTGTTTGCCATGTGCCAGGCCCTATTCTAAGCTCTTAACATAAATTAGCTCATTTAATTCTTACATAAACCCTATGAAGAAGTCTGTTATTTGTTCCGTATGGAAAAGCACAGAGAGGTTAAGTTACTTGCCTGAGGTTACACAGCTAGGAAGTGGCAGAGCCAAGAGTCACGCTCAGGCAGAGTGGCTCCAAGGTCCACATAACCCCTGCACTGTGCTGTATGGGCTAATGTGTGTGGAGCCCTTAGCACAGGGTGGCACAGAGTAGGTGCCCAGGAAAGCCTTCTGGTTGCTGGAAGTCTAGAGGGTCTTCTGCTGGCTCCTGGCAACTGGTCACTCCAGCTCCGAGTTCTTTTTTTTCTTCTTTTAACATGGTAAAATACACGTAACAGTATGTACCATCCTCATCATTTTTAAGTTCTGAGTTCGATGACACTAAGTACACGCACATTATTGTGCAACGATCACCACCATCCATCTCTAGAACTTTTTCATCTTCCAGAACTGAAACTCTGTGTCTATTAAACACTAACTCCCCATCCCTCCTTCCCTCCAGCACCTGGTAACTAATTATCTATTTTATGTCTATGAATTTGACTGTTCTAGGTACATCACATAAGTGGAATCATACAATATTTTTTTTTTTTTTGGATCTAGCTTATTTCACTTAGCACAATGCCTTCAGAGCTTATTTGTGTTGCGGCATGTCGCCGTTCATGATTCTTCCTAGGAGTGGAGCAGAGGATGCCTGGGACCCTGGGGCGGGGGCGGGGAGGGGGGAAACCAGATCCAGGCCCTAGAAGGAAAATGAGCAGCCGTGCCTCGGCACAGAGCTTGATCCCTCTCTTGCACAGGAGAAACCTCCCTACAACCTCAAGGCCTTCAACCTGCGCATCAGCTTCCCTGAGGAGTATCCATTCAAGCCTCCGACAGTGACATTCACAACCAGGATCTACCACCCCAATGTGGACAGCAACGGGCGGGTGTGCCTGCCCATCATCAGCAAGGAGAACTGGAAGCCTTTCACCAAGACCTGCCAAGGTGGGCCTGGGCCCTGCCTAGAGGGAGGGACCTGGACTGGATGGGGGAGGGGGTCATGGGACCGATTTTCAGTTGGAGAAGCCCAGAATAAAGGAGATAAAAATTGTGAGTCTCAGCTGAGCCTGTCGTCAGATAGAAGGGATGCGTCCTGAGATCCTGGGCTGGCTGACCTGCTCCTGCCTCTGTTCTCATACCTGGGCAGGGGGGAAAGAGCACCGTTGCTCTGGGTCAGGGGAGAGACAAGCAGCTGGGCTATAGAGGGAAGGGCTTGGGATAAGGCCGCATGCCCTATCTGGGGACCTTGGTGAAGTCTGTTCCTTTCCAGGGCTCAGTGCCCTAAGTGGCAGCTGAAGGGACTGGCCTAACAATGATAACATACATCACTTAATTAGGCACTTGGGCACCGTGCTAAGAGCTTCACATGCCTTTTTTTTTTTTTTCTGGCTGTGTTTTGCAGCTTGCGGGATCTTAATTCCCCGACCAGGGATTGAACCTGGGCCCCCAGCCCAGTGGAAGCTCGGAAGCTCGGAGTCCTAACCACTGGTCTGCCAGGGAATTCCCACACGCCTTTTTTTTTTTTTTTTTTTTTTGCGGTACGCGGGCCTCTCACTGTCGTGGCCTCTTCCGTTGCGGAGCACAGGCTCCGGATGCGCAGGCCCAGCGGCCATGGCTCACGGGCCCAGCCGCTCCGCGGCATGTGGGATCTTCCCGGACCGGGGCACGAACCCGTGTCCCCTGCATCGGCAGGCGGACTCTCAACCACTGCGCCACCAGGGAAGCCCCCCACATGCCATTTTTTAAAAGTTCACTTTCTTTCTTTTTTAAAAACAAATTTATTTATTTATTTATTTATTTATTTTTGGCTGCGTTAGGTCTTCGTTGCTGCACGCGGGCTTTCTCTAGTTGGCGGCAAGCGGGGGCTCCTCTTCATTGTGGCGCACGGACTTCTCATTGCAGTGGCTTCTCTTGTGGTAGAGCACGGGCTCTAGGCACGTGCGCTTCAGTAGTTGTGGCACGTGGGCTCTAGAGCGCAGGCTCAGTAGTTGTGGTGCATGGGCTTAGTTGCTCCGCGGCATGTGGGATCTTCCCGGACCAGGGATGGAACCCGTGTCCCCTGCATTGGCAGGCGGATTCTTAATCACTGCGCCACCAGGCAAGCCCCACTTTTTTTCTTTTTAAGATTTATTTATTATTCATTTAATTTATTTTTGGCTGCATTGGCTCTTTGTTGTGGCACGCGGGATCTTTCCTTGCGGTGCGCGGGCTCTTTGTTGTGGTGTGCGGGCTCCTCTCTAGTTATGGTGTGTGGGTTTTCTCTTCTCTAGTTGTGGCACGTGGGTTCCAGAGCGCGTGGGCTGTGTAGTTCGCGGACACAGGCTCTCTGGTTGAGGCGTGCAAGCTCAGTAGTTGTGACGCGCAAGCTCAGTAGTTGTGGCGCACAGGCTTAGTTGCCCCGTGGCATGTAGGATCCTAGTTCCCTGACCAGGGATCAAACTTGCATCCCCTACATTGTAAGGCGGATTCTTTGCCACTGGACCACCAGGGAAGTCCCAAAATTTCACTTTTTTATTTGAAGTATAGTTGATTTGCCATGTTGTGTTAGTTATACCTATGTACATATATTCTTTTTCATATTCT
>NC_041229.1:98436777-98502757 GCF_002837175.3 Physeter macrocephalus | reverse complement strand
TCTTTTTTATGGCTGAGTAGTATTCCATTGTATATATGTACCCCATCTTCTTTATCCATTTGTCTGTCAATGAATATTTAGATTGTTTCCATGTCTTGGCTATTGTGAATTGTGCTGCTATGAACATAGGGGTGCATGTATCTTTTTGACTAGTTTTTTCCAGATATATGCCCAGGAGTGGGATTGCTGGATCATATAGCAACTATATTTTTAGTGTTTTGAGGAACCTCCATACCGTTTTCCATAGTGGCTGCACCAATTTACATTCCCACCAACAGAGTAGGCCTGTTTATCAATATTTGCAACCCTTGCCTAACCACTAATTCAAACACTTCATTCTCTAACTACCTTCTGAGCCCCAACCTCAACAGTTCTTTGACTGCACCCGAAACTTTAATCTGTGTATTCTGCTACTTTTTCACTGCCCCTCATATCTCATTTTCTCCTTATCTTCCATGGTCAATCATCATCATCATCCTCTTGCATACACCTTCAATTCCATTGTCTCTCTCTTGCCTTGCCATATTTACTTGGCTAAATCAAAGTTCTAATTCAGTCCAACTCACTGGCTTCTCTGCATTGGTATCCATTCAGCCAGTAGAAGGACATGCTCCCATGCTGGCTGATACCACTTTACTCTCTCCTTATTCTCAAAGCTCCAGTTGCTGTCTGGCAACCATACTATATTTCCTTAGCCTATCTACTCTCTTGGACAACTATTTCATCCCCTCTCTTCTATCCTTAAACCTCTAACACTGCTGCTTCATCTTTACTCATAGCTAATGAATTTGATCATTTCACAGAGAAAATGAAAAAGAACTTCCACAACTTTCCTTCACCACATCTACCCACCTACCTGATTCTGGGCCCCTAATACTTCTGCCATCCCTGTCATGTTCATGATCCTATGCAAGATCAACCCCTCGATTTGTATACCAAATCACATCTCCTTTTACCTAGTCAAGGACATCGCTCTTCCAATTTTCCCTTCTCTTTCTTGCATCTTCAGCTTCCCCCTTTCTATTGGATCATTCCCATTAGCATACAGATATGTTATTCTTTCTCCCAATATTAGTATAACATCCCCCCCCCGCAAAAAAACCCTTTCCTTTCCATTCCTTTTCTTCTCTTTAGAGCAAAACTCATTGAAAGGGTTGTCTAAACTCACTGTGTCTAAATTTTCTCCTTCCATTCTCTCTCCAATGAGGCTTTTGTCAAAACTGTCTATATCAATGTCACCAATAACTTCCACATAGCTAATTCCACTGGTCAATCCTCAGTCCTGATCTTACTTCATCTTTCATTAGCAACTTAACACAGTTGATGATAATCTTATCCCTCAAGCACTTTCCCACTTGGCCTCTAGGACTTTACACTTGCCTGGTTTTCTTCTGACCTCTCTAACTGCCATGTCTCAGCCTGATTTGCTGGCTCCTCCATATGTCCCAGACCTCTAAATGAAGGCAAGTCCTAGGGCTGTGTCCTTGAACCTCTATTTTTATCCATATACGCTCAGGGCTTTAATATCATTTAGATGCCTGTAACTTTCATATATCTAACCAGAACCCCTCCCCTTTAGTCTAGATTCTTATACCCAGTAGACCACTGTATATCTCTACTTGAGTGCCTACTAAATATCTTAAATTTGATGTATCTATTACAAATCCCCAGATTTTCCCCCATAAAACCTGCTCATCCTACAGTATTTTCCATACCATTTAAGGGTAAATTCATCCTTTCAGTTGCTCAGGTCAAACACACTGGAGTCATCCTTAATTCCTACCTTTTCCCACATCCAATCTGTCAACAAATCCTCTCAGATACAGCCTCGTCTTTTGTCTGTATCTTCAAACTATATCCAGAATTCTATTGCTTCTTACTATTTCCACTGCTATGACACTGATCTGAACCAAGCTGCTATCAACTCTCCCCCTGTATCATTGCAATACTCTTCTACCTGGTCTCCCTACTTCTGTATATGTCCTACAAGCTATTCACCACACAGTATCCAGAGGATCATGTTAAAGCATAAGTCGGTCCCTCTACTTAAAACCCTTTAAGGGGTCCTAATCCAAGCTTTCTACCACGTTCTCCAGAGCTCTGCAAGGCTGACCCATCACCTCTCTGACCCCAGCACCCACTACTCCCTCACTCTGCTTCAGCCATGCTGGCCTTCAGCCATTCTGTTTCTCTAATATGACAAACTTGCTTCTGCCTCCGTATCCTTGCTCTGGGTATCTTCCCTCTGCCTGGAATTATCTTCTCCCATATTTTGGCCATTCCCATTCCTTCACTTCCTCCAGATCTTTACTCAAACATCTCAAATGTTGACTTCTCATTGAGGCTTGCCCTGAACACCCTATCTAAAATCCACCCTCCCACATGCGCATTTCCTATCCCCTGTGTTAGCTTTATATTTTCCTCCTTAACAGGAGGAAAATTACTATAACTTCCTATATATTTCAGTTGTATTAAGCCATGAGCTTGATGTAGACAGGGATTCTTATCTGTTTCCTTTATTATCATCTCTCTGGAGCCTAGAACAGTGTCCATTGCACAATAAGAGCTTAAATGAATAAGTGAATGAATGAGGAAACTGAGTTACCAGGAGGCTTAGTAATTTCTCCCAAATTACAAAACTGGCAGCTAGTACACATCAAAGCCAGGACTCAGGTCTCATTTCAGGACCCCCATGCTTTCAAGACGGAGACTTACCCAACCCAGGGTGGAAAACACCCCATCCCTGTTTGCAGGAGTCTGCCCAAGACTCCCATTCTTCCTGACTTCTTGTGAAATATTCATAATGCCATGAAATAAGCTTTCCCAGTCCCCTGCTGGGACTTCCCACTCATCTCTAATTTAGTGAATCCAAACAAACAGGACAGAAAAGGAGCAGCTGCCCTATGAGTAGAGAAGCAAGTGAAGAACTTCCTAAATTTCAAGTTGCAATTAGCAATTCCAGAGAGCAAAGGGGTTTTAGATAAACCAAAATGGCCATTGTCAGTCCTGTTGTAACTATTAAACCCACTAAGAAGACTATGCCTTATCTCAACTTACAGGGCCACTGGGAAATAAAGGCCCATTCATGGAAATTGAACTTGATATAACCTCTCCTTCTGGGCACATTTACCTAGACATTCAATGTTCTGGCCTGGAAATTTTGTATTCAAACTAATAAAATTCACACATTTTCTGAGGACTAAACTGCATGCAAGTCACTCCCTACTGTTGAGAGACGAATGAAAAGATAAAAATAAAAAATAATACCATTTGCTGAACTTTGTGATATGTTAAACTTGAATTAAGAGCTTTAAAATCAATTCATCATTTAATCCTTACAATCAGCTCTGCAATATGGTATAATATCCACGTTATGACTGAAAATGCCAGTTTAGTTCATCTTCCTAAGGCACTAGGATGAATAAATATCACAGTGGAAATTCTGATCTAAGTACCTCTGACTCTATAGCTGAGGCCCTTAACCAATGTGTCAGACCACCTTCAGTTAAGAAGATTAAGAAGTTAAGAAGGGGTAAGACTCAGACTCACCCCTTGTCTCCAGTAGCTGAGTTTTCAGGAGAAAAATGGAAAAACATCTAACCCTCTTTCTTTTCAAAAAAAAAAAAACAGTGCTGATCAACTGTAATGATAGATGCTGGTTGAGGAGAAATTTATTCTAAAAGGAGTTAGCTAAGAATCCTCTATGTATAAGGCATTTGCATCATGTTTGAATTATAGGTAAGGTTTAAAATGTTGATACAAGGCAGAGGGAATTCTGGGGGAAGAGATTTTCCTTGAAAAAGACAAGATCTTGAATCAGTTAAAGCAGCAATCTTCATAAGTACAAGACTCTGAAGCTACATTAACATCCCTACTCTCCAGAACAGATCAATAAATATACCCCAAAAGGAGGATTCAGACATTGAACTCCCACACATGTCATCTGTTTGGAATTGTTACAGGAATGAAGAGAGGGCCTGCCCCTAAAGTTCTCCTCCATTTGGCCTGAAGAACTCCATCTCTTTACCTTAATATCTGTACTTTTGACAGACAGATAGTCAACGGGTTAACAACCTACTTATAAAAGCTAAAAGCCTATAGGAAAATTACAATCTATAAATCACACCTCACTCTGTATTGATTTACTACCTTGGCTTCCTCCTAACCCAGCTGAGGGCTAGCATCTGATGCACAAAAGAGTACTAATGGGGATGAAGGAGGGGAAAGAAAGAGGAAAAGATAATTCTGGAGCCTGGGGTAGACCTCAAAGGGCAGGTCTGAATGAAGTCCTGTGGCTGAGCTGTCAGTCACAGGAAAGAATGAGGCCAATGATAGAAGGAGGGGATCGTTAAAAGGGTCATAAACCCAACTCAAACTATCTAAGCAAATTAAATAATTGATTGGATCCTGTCCCTGAACTAAATCCAGGCAGGTTTACGCAGTGGCTAAAGTTGCAGGCTTTGTCACAACATCATCTGAGTTCAGATCCATACCCAAATTCTTACTCACTGTAGAACTTTGAGCATGTTACTTAGCTTCTCTGGGCCTTTCTTCCCTCGTCGGAGTGAGGGTGTGATGATAATAACCATACCCAGTTCATAAATATTCTATGGGAATTAAGTCGATACATGTGTTATGTGTTGAATTGTGTCTCTAAAAAGATATGTTGGTGTCCTCAGTACCTTAGAGTGTGACCTTTTCTGAAATTAAATCTTTGCAAATGTAATTAGTTAAGACAAGGTCATACTGGAGTACAGTGAGCCTTAATCCAATATAACTGCTATACTTATAAGAAGGGGAGAAGAGACACAGACACAAGGGGAGAATGCCGTGTGATGACAGAGACCAAGACTGAAGTATGGTAGCTGCAAGCCAAGGAATACTGGAGCAACCACAAGCTGTAAGAAAGAAGCAAGGAAGGATTCTCCCTTATAGGTTTCAGAGGGAGTGTATTGGTTTGCTTGGGCCACCATAACAAAACACCATAGACTGAGCAGCTAAACATTAAAAATGTATTTTCTCCCAGTTCTGGAGGTTAAAAGTTCCAGATCAGGATTCAGCAGATCCTTGATAATAACCTAAACGGGAAAAGAATTTGAAAAAGAATAGATATATGTATATGTATAACTGAATCATTCCACTGTACACCTGAAACTAACACAACAATGTTAATCAACTATACTCCAATATAAAATAAAAATTAACAAAATAGAAAATAGAAAAAAAAGATTCAGCAGGATCTGTTACTGGTGAGAACTCTCTTCCTGGCTTATGGTTGGCCCAGACTCGCTGTCCTTCACATGGTGGAGAGAGAGAAAGCTCTCTGGTGTCTCTTCTTATAAGGACACTAACCCTATCGAATCAGAGCTCAACCCTATTTAACCTTGATTACTTCTTTATAGGTCCAAACATAGTCACATTGGAGGTTAGGGCTTCAATATATCAATTTGAGAGGTGTTGGGG
Organism: Physeter macrocephalus; assembly: GCF_002837175.3. Taxonomy (NCBI): domain Eukaryota; kingdom Metazoa; phylum Chordata; class Mammalia; order Artiodactyla; family Physeteridae; genus Physeter; species Physeter macrocephalus. The sequence continues at coordinate 98,497,294 of NC_041229.1, read as the reverse complement.
GGGCCGTGGGGGGGACACAATTCAGACCATAACAGGGAGCACGGCCCTGTCAACACCTTAAACCTGAACTTCTAGCCTCCAGAACTATGAGACCATACATTTCTGTTGTTTTAAACTTCCCAGATTATAGTACTTTGTTATGGCAGTCCTAGGAAACTAATACAACATGTGAAATGCTTACACCAGTGCCTGGTATATAGAATTAAATACATGTTATTATTACAACTCAGGCACAATTCAATCCAGGTCCTCAAGGAATGTCTTCAGGTATTTCTTTCTCTTCACCTCTCAGCTTTGCTTTCCTCCATATTGGCTCACCCTCACAAGCTCTCATGGTGGCCCCTGGGAACTCCAGCCTTAGATGCTACTAGCTTAGCAGCCGCAGCAAAAAACCACATCTCTTTCTGAAAGTTCTAGCAAAAGTCCTGGGACTGAATCTCATTGGCCAGAATGAGGTCACATGTTCATCCATGAACCAATCACAGTAGCCAGAGGGATGCAGTGCTGTGGCCTGACATGCCCACTCTGCAGCCATGACTGCCATCAACTCCATTTGAACCACATGGACTGAGAATGGAGATGGATGGTTTGGAAAAGGAAAATCAGGCTGCTAGTGCCAGAAGGAGTACCAGAATGCTCTGGAGACACGAACAACAGATCATCATTATATGCCATTTCAGCAAACTGAAGTTTAGAAACATCTCTGAAGTTCTCATTACATTCCTCATGTTATCCTAGTAAGTATTATTGGTTGCAGATAACAGCAACCAGGATTAATCAACTTAAACAGAAAAAGAATTTTCTGGAGAGTCTCTGGTAGTTTTCAAAGCTGAAAGGGAAGCTGGAGAATCAGCCTTGGGCAGGAATGAGTAATGTTAACACTTACCAAGGTCTTGCCTGTGTTCTGTCAGTCAAGGGACAAGGAACATGGATTTCTTCATCCCTCATCTGGGTTCTACGGCAAGAGGTGGGACCCTCCACCTTCCTATTTAGAATCCTCGCCACCGAGCTAGCAGGGTGTTTGGATGTTGAGCTGGCAAAGACAAAGATTCACTGTAGTTTTCTACTTATTGACAGTGAGGAAGTGACCATGAATCAAGCAAGGCTTTAGAGTCATCCAAAACCTGTGATCAAGGTGCGCAGAGACATCTTTAAAACTAACCAACGCTCAAGTCAGAGTGCAACACCAAACCCATAGAATGAAATTTACTTTGGTTGAGGGAACCAGAGAAAGCTTCGTGAGAGAAGTGGCAGCAAGCCAAAAAGGACGATCTTGATGGGAGCAGAAGAGCAGGAGTAGGGCAGACGCGAGAACTCTAGGAGAAGCGACAGCATGAGTAAAGGCATGGAGAAAAATAGGTTCGGGCGGAAAAAATAGGGAAGACTTTTTTGAATTCAAGGAATTTGTTTTTTCAGCAGAATCTCAGTGCCTCAAATATTATCTTTAAAAACGGCTGTTACCCAACAACTACTTAAGGCTTGAAATAAGGAAAACATTCCCACGCCAGCTCTGCGCTCGAAATAGAAGCTGAAGAGATACAAAACATCGAGGCCACTATGGCAGCCTAGTCGATGCTTTTTATGGAACAAAAAGTTCCATGGGCTACTGAAGGCCTCACTCCTCCTCCTCACGCCATTGTTCTGTTTCTCCTGAGCGCCCACTGCCAGGGTGTCAGGGAGGGAACAAGGACAAGCAGACATCTGGAGCCGCAGCCAGCCTCCAGTTCCCCTGCCCCCATGCAAGCGTTCTCTTCCCAGGAGCAACAGCAACAAGAAAATACCAAAAGTTGTCTCTAGCATTTACTGAGCATTTAACAGGGCTAGAGCTATTCTGGGAGCTTCAGGACCACTATATCCTCTATGACAACCCTACTTAGTAGATGCTGCTCCAATCCCCATTTTGCAGACAAAGAAACTGAGGCAGAGAGAGGTTAAGTCATGTGCCCAAGGTCACTTATGGTGTTCCTGCCTCTCACACTGCACAAAAGAATACTAACTGAAATCTCTCAGCATCACAGCTTTTGAAGGCTGAGGTAGTAGAAGGCCATGCGTGAGGGGAGGGAAAGAGCTGAAAGTTATTCAGCCTTGCAGTGCCAGATTTTGTGTTAAGCAGTCTACAGAGTCAAGAAAATAAAAACAAACTTAAAGTCTGTTCAGTAAATGCGCAACACTGTGAATGTACTTAATGTCACTGAACTGTACATTTAAAAATGGTTATAATGGTAAATTTTGTGCTATATATAGTTGCCGCAGAAAAAAGGTCTATCAGGTAATGCTAAGTGGCAGGCTAGTGCTCTGCAAGCATTAGTCCATTTAGTCCTCTCAGCAGCCCTAGGAAGCAGATGCTATTTATTATCCCCAGTTGACAAATGAAAAAACAGAGGTTCCCGGAAGTTAAGTAATTCCCTTAGTTAGGTCACCCAGCTAATGCATGCTTTCAATTCCATTATCCTGTGCTGCAGGTAGTACTATTAGTAATAATAGTATAGTGCTGTTAGTATTAATTAATGAAAGTATTATTATTAGAAGTAATATTATTACTAATAATACTCTTAGTAGTATTAACATAGGCGCTAGAGGCAGCCAATGTGGTTTTGAGTCACAACTGTATTATCTACTAGCTGTGTGATCATGGACAAGGTACTTGATCGCTATGTGCCTGTTTGCTCATTCGTAAAAGGGGGATAATAATAGTGCCTCTTTCATAGGGTTGTCAAGTGGACTGAAGTAAGATAATCAGTTAAAATGGCTTAGAGTAGTGCCTGACAAATAGTAGGTGTTAAATAAATTATTTTTGCTCCTATTAAGCTTTTCAAGAGGAAAATTAAGCTAAGGGAGCTGTGCGATTTGCCTGAGGCCACACAACTAATGAAAAAGTGGGAAGATAGTCTCACACCTTTGCTGGCCAAGGTGGGAGGAAGTGGATGATCATGGGAGACAGTGTGATACTTCTCCCAGCCACAAATGACCATTACAGAGTGATTTCTGGAACAGATCATAGATCAGTGAAGGTTCAGACATCTTACTGGGGAAGAATCTCTTGGATAAATCTATAAAAGTTTAAAGCTATAGACATTCTCATCACAAAAATGCACACATGTGAAAAGACAAAAACTTCCTTAAGGACGGACTATCGTTTGTGCCACTGTATGTTTTACTTACTCAGTTTAAACAGTAGGCCCCAGGGCCATGGGCCATCACAGAGCCCAGGCAGAGTTCTGCACCATGCCCACTGCACCTGACCTGTTCAAACAAGTTCCCAGGATTCTTGGGTACCTGAAGTTCTCCTCCCCAGCCACAGAGCCCTCTGGTAAGAACTCCTAGCCTGGATAACCCAGCCCACACCCTACTGCCATTCATACTGATTTAGAAAGAACACTCCCAAAGAAATTAGGGCAGTAGTTCTCACTTCTGTTTCTGATTCATTAAGTCTGGTGTGGTATACAAGAATATAAATTTTTAAGAATCTTCCTAAGGGATTCTGATGCAAGCAACTACCTTACATTAAGAATTACATGTTTTGAGAGGGGTGGGATAGGGAGGGTGGGAGGGAGGGAGACACAAGAGGGAAGAGATATGGGAACATATGTATATGTATAACTGATTCACTTTGTTGTAAAGGAGAAACTAACACACTATTGTAAAACAGTTATACTCCAATAAAGATGTTAAAAAAAAAAAAAAAAAAAAAAAAGAATTACATGTTTATGGGACTTACCTAAAGTCATCGGGTAAAATGAGATTAAGATAGATTGGCCCTAAGAAACGATTCCACCTGAGGAATCCAGACACTAGCCAGTGCTCTTTCCACCTTTCACACAACCTAAAAATGTTTTCAAATGAATTAAACTTTTAAAAGTTTTCAAAATATCTATGTAAATAAAAAATTTCTGCAGAGAAAGAGAAAGCTAAAAGGGAATACAACAAGATGTTAATAGTAGGGACTCTGAGAAAATGGGGTTCTGAGCTTTTTTTCCCCCTTTCGTCTACTTTTTTATATTTTCCAACATTTGTAAAATAAATATCTATTCTTTATAATGAGACATCTTGGAAAGTAAACCTTATGTTTAATATGTATATTTTCATATCTTAGTTTCTGGACATTTAATTTAGAACATTAACTGACAATCTATATTTTTCTTGGCTTCTTACTTTCAAAAAAATTATAGATGGGTTAGGAGAACTGATATGAATTTACTTGAAAGTGAGCCAAAGCAAAGATAGGAAGGAAAAATGTGGCATTTGATTAGCTACTCTGTGAAGGATTATAGATGCAGACCTAGAATTTGTGGACTACTCTTTCACCCTTGAAGAGAAAAATAAATTAATAGTGCAGCCCTGCAAGATTTAATAAGGCATATGTTTTCAGATCTTTGGTGCTTTTATAAGAATGCCATTAGAAACAAAAAGGTCAGGAAGACAGAAAATGCCTGCATCATGGGAATGCAATAACAAAAGAATGATGATCAAGCCTTGCAACTGTCTAGCACTTACCAGTTTTCAAAGACCATTCATAATAATTAGCAATTGGAAAGAACCCAAATGGCCAACAATAGGGCACTGGCTAAACAAACAGTGGTCGATTAACTGGATGGAATACTTCATAAAGAGAGACAATGGTGAACTCACAGACTGAGCTGATTCTGGAAATGTCTGTATGACCTCACGTTAACTAAGAAAAAGTAAAACACAAAGTAGTGCCTTGGGACTTCAATAAGGCATTTTAAAAGGCATATCACATTAGCTTCCTAGGCAAGATGGAGAAATGAGGGCTTCGTTATTAGAGAAAAGAGCTGATGTCCAATTCTGGCTCCACCAGAAACTAGCTGAGTAGCATTAGACTGGTTAAAGGCAATCCCTTATTTATGGAGATAATGCATTTCTGTCTTCAAAAAATTTTAAAAGCCTGAGTTGGGAAATTAACTTACATGTCATAAAGAGGATTCTGCTCTCAGAGATGAAAAAATATATAAAATCTCTAATACATTTTGCCTTCTTGAAACCATCTTTTCAGACTTGCTTCTGGCAATTTATATAATCTTTAATTTTATTCTTTTCTTTCCAACTGAACCTGAAGTCTGAAGGCTCAAGCCCAGAGAGTCCACTATTTTTGACATTCCCAATAAATTTTATTTTAGTCTCAATTTGCATTGAATATGAAATATTAAGTTCATTATCACCAATATTAGAACTTAAATCTTTTCCAGTTTCCACACAAATTTAGCAAACCATGTCTTGGTTTTGTTCTATATAACATTTCTGTCTCAGAGATTCAGTGAAGAATAAATTTAAATGCATGTAAAACTCTTAATTTAATACCTGACACATAATTTGTTTTCAATAGATGTACTACATTTTATTCTGGATGTTAATATCAAGATTAATGTCAATGAATAATGATGCAGAAAGACTGCAATCTTAAAAGTAGAACAGTGTATACCTAGAAGAAGGCCTTTGCTAACAAGCACCAGGGCTCCTGGCTTTGCCCACCCTAAGACTTTTATCTCTGCATCAGTAGTGATATGCTAGCTCAGGCCATCAAACGTGTGAGTGGGAAAAAGCCAAGAAAGGGAGCAGATATTTTGGATAGTGGAACAAAAACATAGAATAATTTTGCTAAGCTCTAAGGTATAGTTTAAACATACCAAGATGAAAATTAGTGAGAGGAATATAGGACCTTCCACTTATATTTTAAAAGACTAATTGCCCAAAAACAGATTGGAGAAGACATAACTTACTCTGGCATGTATGGAAAGGATTTAGAGAACTTGGCTAGCAGGAAGTCTGCTGTGAGTCAATACTATAGTTTGACTCCACAAAAAGCTAATATGATCTCAGGGTGAATGTATAGCATTATGGTATTTAGAATGGTGGGCAAGGACACACTGAGAGTTTCAAGTTTAGTTCTGTACAACTTACTTTAAGAAGGAGATAAGCAGAATAGTGTTTGTGCTTGGAAGAGAGTAACCAGGACAACCAATGAGGGCTCTCAACCTTATCATCTGCAGAATTTTTGAAGGATCTGGTCCAAAAAAATGTCTCCAGGATATATAATAGCCTACTTCAAATGTTACTAGCTATGGATGAGAATGAGCATTTATTGTGTGGCCCATCAGGGTAGGACCAAAGGGCAGAAGGTCAAGTGAGATGGCCCCACGATCAGAATGTTCCAGAAATGAATCACATTGGTAGACAGTAAGTTCACCATCAATGGAGGTGCTTAAGCATAACCTGGAGAAACACCTGGTGGAAAGTAGTAGAAATGTAGTAGAAAGAAAAATGAGTCAATGTGCCCTTTAGAAGATCCCTTCTAATCTTTTTCTCTATTCTAATCTTACATCTATGAGACTTTGAATTTAAGTATGTGAAAATAAGTGTGTGCAAGGCTCAAACTGGAAGCAAATATGGAAAGATGTTCTTGTTTAAGTTGCTGATCTCTTAATTTCAAAAGTATTATACTTTAGATACCCTGCATTTGTACTCTCCTCCCCTCGTGATTACTGCTTTTGATATTATATTTTACATCCTAATTGTTTTGTGTATCCCTTAACTGCTTATTGTAGATTCAAATGATTTTACTACTTTTGTCTTGTAACCTCCCTACTAGCTTTATGCATGGATGATTTCCTACCTTTATTGTATATTTGCCTTTACCAGTGAGCTTTTCCATTTTGTTATTTTCTTGTTTCTAGTTGTGGCCTTTTCTTTTCCACCTAGAGAAGTTCCTTTAGCATTTGTTGTAAAGCTGGTTTGGTGGTGTTGAATTCTTTTAGCTTTGCTTATCTGTAAAGCTTTTGATTTCTCCATCAAATCTGAACAAGATCCTTGCTGGGTAGAGTATTCTTGGTTGTAGGTTTTTCTCTTTCATCACTTTAGGTATATCATGCCACTCTCTTCTGGACTGCAGACTTTCTGCTAAAAAATCAGCTGATAGCCTTATGGGAGTTCCTTTGTTATGTTATTTGTTGCTTTTCCCCTGTCACTTTTAATATTCTCTATCTTTAATTTTTGTCATTTTGACTACAATGTGTCATGGTGCATTCCTCTGTGGGTTAATCCTGTATGGGACTCTAAGCTTCCTGGACTTGGGTGACTGTTTCCTTCCCCAGGTTAGGGAACTTTTCAGCTATTACCTCTTCAAATATTTTCTCAGGCCCTTTCTCTCTCTCTTCTCTTCCTGGGACCTATAATGTAAATATTAGCTCACTTGATGTTGTCCCAGAGGTCTCTTAAGCTATCCTCATTTCTCTTCATTTTTTTTTCTTTTTTCCTGTTCAGCAGCAGTGATTTCCACTACTCTGCCTTCCAGCTCACTGATCTGTTCCTCTGCTTCATTTAGTCTACTGTTGATTCCTTCTAGTGTATTTTTCATTTCAGGTGTTTTATTCTTTAATTCTGTTTTGTTGTTCTTTATATTTTCTAATTCTTTGTTTAAAACTTCTAATTTCTCACTCTGTTCATCCATTCTCTTCCTGAGTTCTTTGATCATCTTTACAATCATTACTGTGAACTCTTTCTCAGGTAGGTTGCCTATCTCCACATCACTTAGTTCTTCTTCTGGGGTTTTATCTTGTTCCTTCATCTGAAACATATTCTTCTGTCACCTCATTTTGTCTAAATCGCTATTTGTACTTTTATGTATGTTGTAGGTTGATTACGTTTCTTGACCTTGGAGAAGTGGCTCTCTGTAGAAGACATCCTATGCATCCCAGCAGTACACTCCCCTTCTGTCACCCAAGGGTCCCAGGGTAAGTATCTGGCCTGCGTTCGCAAACTCAGCCTGAAATCTGTGGGACTGTAATTTTCTTGCTTCTTCTGTCTTTCCCCTGGTGGGTGAGGCTGGTCTGGAGCCTTATACAGGCTTCCTGGTGGGAGGGGCTGGTGCCTACCCACTGGTGGGTGGAGCTGGGCCCTAGCCCTCTGGTGAGCAGAGGCATGTCTAGAGGTAGCTCTAGGCACAGGTAGTCTTTAGGCAGCCTGTCTGCTCATGGGTGGGGCTGTGTCCCCACCCAGTTTGTTTTTTGGCCTGAGGAATCCCAGCATTGGAGCCTATAGGCTATTGGGTGGAGCCAGATCTTGGTGCCAAAATGTCAGCCTCCAGAAAAGCTCACACAGATGAATGCTCCTCAATATGTCTGCCACCAATGTCTATGTCCCCAGGGTGAGCCACAGCTGCCCTCTGCCTCCCCAGGAGACCCTCCAGACCAGCAGGTAGGTATGGCCCAGGCTCCTATCAAATTACTTCTTTTGGCCTGTGTCCAGGTGTACATGAGACTTTGTGTGCGACCTTTAAGAATGAAGCCTCTTTTCCCCCCAGTCTTTTGGAGCTCCTGCAGTCAAACCCCACTGGCCTTTGACACTCTGGGGGTTCTTCTTCCCAGTGCTGGACCCCCAGCCTGGGGGGCCTGATGTGGGGCTGAGAACTCTCACTCTTGTGGGAGAAACTCTGTAATATAATTGTTCTCCAGTTTTGGGGTCATGCACCTGTGGGGGTGGGGTATGAGATTTGATTATATCACAACTCCATTCCTCCTCCCAGTCTCATTTTGGTTCCATCTTTATGTCTTTAGTTATAGAGGATCTTTTCTGATAGGTTTCAGTCTTTTTCAATGATGGTTATTCTGCAGATTGTTGTGATTTTCGTGTGCTCGTGAGAAGAGGTGATCTTAGGATCCTTCTTCTCCACCATCTTGGCCACTCTCAGAAAGATATCATCAACTGAGAGTTTCATGTGCATTAAGGTCCTTCTTCATTTATTCATACTCCCTTTCTCATACCATATAAGAAGTGTGTATGCGGGGTGGTGGGGAGTAAATAATAATCTAGACCAAAGAAAATATACATTAGAAAAGATCAACTCTAAGAGCAAAGAGTTAGGAACTATATTATTAGAACTATATTATATAGAATAACTATATTATTAGGTCACTTAAGTTTCTATTCAGTTACGAAATGAACCATGAATTTGGCATTGAGCTTCCTGGTGGCCAAAAAAAAAAGGAAATCAGTCACATGATTCTCAATATTCACAAGAAAAAAACATATCAGATCTTCAGGACAAGTAAAACTTCCCCTGGCACTAAGCCCTGAAGGGAATTGTTCTTGTGGGGGCATTGATTAATGTCATGAGTATTGTCCTTAACAAAACCCCTGCAGCAAATAATAATGTAAGCCTTGAAGCCATTTTTTCACAGTGTTCCTGGGAGAAAACCCAAGGGCACAATGCAGTAAAAACAGTTTTCACAGGCCAGAAAATTATTGTTTGAACCTTTTATAGTCTAGGTAAACCTAAAAATTAATGTCTAAACTATATTTTTTAAGTTGAGTGGATGACATACCTTTCAGGCAATCCTTTATAAATATTACTTTTCCAGACCAATCAGAGAGCTTGAGCTTATACTCTGAGACAAGGGACCAATTCTCTTTAACTTTATAAGCATTTCCTTTTGCTTTAACTCCTCTCCTTTGATGTCCAAAATATTATGCAGGGCCCTTCTCTTCTGCCAGGGCTGTTCCCCTTCCCCAGACTCTCACCTACAGCCTCTATATACAGCTCACTTTTCCCTTTGTGGTACTAGACAGCTTGTGTGACATGTATCCTCCCACTGGGAACTAAATTAAGACATCAAAATCTTGTCACATCAGGCACCTAATAGTCACTAGTTGTTTGCTAGCACTGTTCATTTGGGAGGAATTCAAAATTCTGATCCTGAAAGAAAGCTGCCAGTTTCCATTAACAGTCATAGTCAATTCAAATATCTTGGTTGGTATCTGAGGGTATTAAACTGATAGGGCAAAGGGTTAGTGGGACTTTACCTGCACTTCGAACTTGCATTAGTGAACTGGCATTTAAGGATTGGTGATCCTTCCCATCAATCGCCTATTGATCACTATAATAGAAGACCTGGAGTGGGGAAAGAGGCATATAATAATGACCTAGACATTATTTTATAACCTACATGATTGGTGCCAACCACACCTTGTCCTTCCCTCCCCCTCTCTCATCGGCCTTCTTTCTAATCTTAAGTTCTCTTTCCTCTTCTTACTTGTTTATTGTCTTCCTCCTCTAACTATAATGTAAAACCTTTAAGTGCAAGGACCTTGTCTATTTTATTATCTCCAGGGCCTAGAACCATGCCTGGCACTTAGATACTCAATAAATATGTGCTGGGCTGGCTGAATGAGTAACTGAATAACTGAAATTTCCCAACTGGCTTAGTGATAGAAGTGAATCATTTTCCCTCTGTGGGCTTTTGCTTCTTCCTCTTTAAAAGGAGGGGTTGGGGCCACTTGTGGGCTGTTCAGCAGAATGTGTTCTCCTCTTTTTCTATGGTAGGAAAGCTAGCTGAGCACATGACTGCCCAGCAGTTGGGCATCCATGTGACTAAGTTCCTGCCAATGGAATGTGAGTAGAAGTGATGGAGCCCTTAAGACAACGGCTGTGCCTTCTACATATTCTCTTTTCTCCTTTCCTTCCAACTGGAGACTGAGCAAAACACCCACCCAGCCTCTAACATGCAGGCAGTGGGATACCCAAGAGGATGCCAGAGCTGTTCAGCTAGTCTGGACAACTTCTGGCCTGGACAGAGCCCAACTACTTACCCCAAAGGAAAAATGAGTCATTGCATTTGGGGTCTCTTTGTTACAGCTGTTTAACATCCCCCTTTAATGGATATAGCTAGATAATCTCTGGGGACCCACTGTAGTTCATAAGGGCTTGATTGGCAATTGACTTCATCATATATAATCACTTACTTCACTTTAGAAATATGTATTCTCAAGGACGATCATCATGTACAAAGGATACACTTAACCCTTGATCTTAATATTTTTCTCCATTTATATGAATGTGTGTTTCTTGTAGACAAGATTTAGTAAGCATCTTTGAAATAATCACCTATACCAGATGGATGGAATGAGGGTTGAACGCATGGCTTCTTTATGAACCACAAAAAGTACAGTAGTAATAATCATATAATCACTACCATTTCACATGCAGAACACTACATGTTCCATCATGGTTTATTTACAGTGTGTTCTAGCATCTGTGTATTTCACAAATCGTGGCAAGGATACCAGGAAGAGGAGAGGAGATGTCTTAGGCAGGTCATAAACTATTTTTTAATTTAATAGCTATGTATTATTTTAATGTATATTTAATGTACCTTCAATTTATGTCAAATGAATCTACTTCCCAATTAGTGGGATAGTATAGTTTTCCTTAAAAACAAATTTATGTAAGTACATGATTAACTCAAGTGAGATTAATAATGACTAGCAATCATAGGCACCTTTGTGGTTTACAAAATACTTTTTCAAATTAATATCTCTTTAAATTTCCTAATTGAATGTGTTAAAATGCAGTATTAAAGCAAATGGAGAATAACACAGAGTTCCATTTTTTAAAAGACTGAGTATGTTTTATGTTGCTAGCATTACAACATTAGTAAAGGAGACAATTTATGGGCTTTGATAATGAAAGAACTAGGCTCAGAATCCAGGTCAGTTATTCATCAACTGTGAGACCCAGAGCAGGCCTTTTATTCAACAGTCAGTAGACATTTATTGAGCACCCTATGTGTGAGAGGCATGGATCTAGGTGCTTGGGATACATCAGTGAACAGAACAGCAAAGATGCTTGCCCTTATGGACCCTAACTTCTAAGGAGGGAGACATATGAAATAATTAAATCAACATAATAAATAAGTAAATTATATACTGCATTAGAGGATAAGAAGTACCCTTTAAAAAGAAGGAGAACAGGTGGAATAGGAAGGAGACAGTATAAAATAGAGTGATCAGGGCAAGAATCATGGAGAAGATGACATTTACGGAGGCTTTAAAAAGGTAAGAGCATGAGCCACCTAAGTGTCTGGGGGAAGGAGGTCTAGCAGGAGGACTTCCTTTGGGCTTTCTAAGGCCAAAGTGTACTTGGTGTGTTCAAGAAACTACAAGGAGGCCAGTATAGCTGGAACATAATGAGTGAGGAGAAAAATAGCAGGAAACAGGGTCAGAGGAGTGGGGGCAGGTGGTGTAGATCATGTATGGCCCTGTAGGCCATTGTATAATAACCTCAGCTTTGACCCTAAGTGAAACAGAAAGCTGTTATAAGGTTTTGAGCATAAGAGTGACATGAAATAACTTATGCTTTAAAAGAATGATTCTGGCTGTTCTATCAAGACTAGAATGTAGGGGAGCAAGGGTGGATTTAGGAATACCTTTCTGGAGACTTACAGTAATCCAGGTCAGCAACAATGGTGGCCAGGACCACAGTGGTAGCAGTAGATGTGGTGAGAAGTAGTTGGACTCTGCTCTGGATATATGTTGAGGGTGGAGCCATGAGAACTTCCTAGCAGGTTGGATATGGAGTGTTGGAAAGAGAATGGAGTCAAAGATAACTCAGGTTTTTAGCTTGAAAATTGGAGGGATGGAGTGACAACAGCTGAGCTAGGGAAGACTGTGAATAGAGCAGTTTTGAGGAGTAAGATCAGAGTTCAATCTAATATTGAGATATACTATTTCTGGTGTTCTTTACTAAATATTTTGCATAAATCCGTATTCCCAACTTGTATCATTTTATTCTGTCTGAAAGAATTCCCTTAATATTTCTTGTAGTATAGGTCTGCTGGTGATGAATTCTTTCAGTTTTGTAATTTTTTAATGTTTGTATTTTGTCTCAGTGTTTGAAATATGTTTTCATTGGGTTTAGAACTCTAAGTGAACTTTTTTTTTTCTTTCAGTATTTTAAGATGTTGTTTGTCTTCTGGTTTGCATTGTTTTCAGTAAGGCTGTCATTCTTATCTTTATTTCTCTGTATATAATGTGTCCTTTTTTAAATCTCTAGCTTCTTTCAAGAATTTCTCTTTATCATTGGCTTTGAGCAATTTGATTATGATATGCCTTGATGTTGTTTCCTTAATGTTTCTTTTGTTTAGAGTTTGTTGAGCTTTTTGTGTCTGAAGGTTTATAGTTTTCATCAAACTTGGAAATTTTTCAGCCATTATTTCTCCCAATCATTTTTTGGCTCCCTCTTTCTCCCCTTTTTTGGGGGGGTAACTGCAACACTGTACGTATATTAAGCTGATTAAAATTGTCCCAAAGCTCACTGATAGTCTGTTGATTGTTTTCAATCACTTTTCTCCATATGTTTCATTTTGGATATTTTCTATTACTGTATCTTCAACTTTAAAATTTTCTTCTTCAGTGCTAATCTGTTCTTAGAAACATCCAGTGTATTTTTCATCTCAGACAGCATATTTTCACCTCTAAAAGTTAGTTTTGGGTTTTATAAAAAAGACATTAACATGTTGTTGCTTCCTTTATTTTCTTGAATGTATAATATATACTTCTAAGACTGTTATATGGTCCTCGTCTAATAATTTTCTCATCTATTTATTTCCAGGTCTACTTGTATTATTGTGTTCTTCTCCTTGTTATGGATCGTATTTTCCTCCTTTTTTTATTTTGCAGGTCTGGTAATTTTGATTGGATGCCAGACTTTGCAAATTTTAGATTTTAAGTACTAGGTATTTTTGTATTCCCTTAATTATTCTTAAGCTTTGTCTGGGGGTTCAATTATATTACAGGAATATCTTGGAGATATTTCATGTTTGGTTCCAGACTACCACAATAAAGCAAATATAATAAAACAAGTCACACAAATTTTTTGGTTTCCCAGTACACATAAAAGTTACATTTGCTTATACTATTTTATAGTCTATTACGTGTACAATAGTATGTCTTTAAAAATGTGCATACCGGGACTTCCCGGGCAGTCCAGTGGTTAAGACTCCGTGCTTCCACTGCAGGGGGCACAGGTTCAATCCCTGGTCAGGGAACAGGCACATTCCGCACAGTGCAGCCAAAAGACCCCACATGCCGCACAGTGCAGCCGAAATAATAATAATAATAATAATAATAATAATAATGTTATATTGATTTTTGCTTTAAAAGGATATGTGTAGGTATGTTGTGCCATTTTATTTTAGGACAGGTAAGGAGTTGTACTTAATTATAAATTGTTATTAAAAAGGTCATTTGGTATGATAAAGCTATGACCACCATTCGGTAAAATGAAATCCAGATTCCCTGGGATAGCATTTGAAATCCTTCACAGTTTTACTCCAATATGTCTTTCCAATCTCCATTCCAACCTTCTCCCACCTGACCTTCTCCAACCACGTGGAACTCCTGACTGTCCCTGAGTATGCCACACTCTCATCCTTTGCACATGTTCTAGCTTCCTCCACCTGGAGTATTTTCCAGACTTCTATTGAGTTCCCATTGAGTCCTGCTCAAATATCACCTTCACTCAAACATCTAGTTTAGCTCCCTCTTTGGCCCTCCTGGCCATTTTTTATGTCACTATTTGTAGGCACAAATCACTCTTGCTATCATTATACCAGTTTACATGTCTTCCTCTCCCTACAACCTGTAGACTCCCCCAAGGACAGCATGTTGATTGAGGGCTTTGGCTTTGCAGTCAGACAGCTGGGTTCAAAGCCACCTCCAACACACTCTATATGGGTCATTTTGACTTTGGGCAAGATAATTAATCTTTCGAAATCTCAGTGTTCTCATCTTCATAATAAAGGCAATAATACTTACCTCTCAAGGAGTTTCAAAGAATTAAATAAAACACTGTATATACAGCACCAAGCATAGTACCTATCCCTTACTAATAGCTCAATAAATAGTGATTCTTACCATAAGCATTATTATTCATTTCTTACACCTATCATATAATATAGCACATTGTAGGGGTTCAGTAAATGTTTGCTGAACAGATTAATTTGGTTCTAATATACTACTCCTCTATAAATAACATTTTTAAGAAAGAATCTCTAATGATGGGACATCTAACCTCAGAGAGAGCTATTGAGAGACATATTAGTCTGAGGATTTTTATGGATCTCTCCAGTCACTCCATGTAAACAGTTCACCCAGCCAAGCCCTGTCTGTGGCTCTTGATCATTTATAATTAATCTGGATGGGCCAGACCTCAGATGAAGGGAAAGAGTCAGAAAAATAGAGATGGTTGCTCTTTTTATTCATGCTTCTGTGCCAGAATATAGATAATCCTTTTAAAGAGGAATTTTTAGACTATGTGGGAAGACCGGCCTCATACTCTGCTCCAATTTAAAACAAGCACTGGACTTGGAGAGGGGCCCAGGACTCTGACACAGATGAGGGAGGACGTGAACATGCTCATTTTCCCCAAAACAATGGGTGGAAGGAGCAGTGGGAATTCTTCACATTGATAACCACCCAGAAGAAGAGATTTTTCTATTCCCATCCCCACTGGCAATTACAATGATGAGACTGGTCCTGATTCTTCACCCCCAAAGGATATGAAGAACCGATGTACTTGGATTAAGAGAACTTTTTGTCCTCAATTACCTGGAAATGTCAACTAATTGTTGGTGAAGCCTAGATTTTCAGAAACATAGAGAGATCAAGTTTTTAAAGAGCCCTAGGTGATGATTTCTTTCTGTTACTGTCTTTATGTTTAAATGTCACCCAGGCAACATTTCTGCAGTTACCGTTACAAGTTTACAAGAATGTGTTTCTGGGAAACCCATTTGGAAGCCAATTAATTTTTCAGATGTTTTCTGCCAGCAGTTCAGTTAATTGACAACACATAGTGAAGTTGTCAAGATAAAAGACCAAAGGAGCTGAGCCAGGCAGTTTTTGTTTCCTATTAAAATATGATTTATTACAAGTATCTTTTCATCATGTGTTCTGTTTGCTAGCTATAAATGCATTTCGGTGATGAGTTAGTTGCATCAGACTCAACTGTGATCCATCATGAACTAGCTAATCATTGTTTTCTCTGTTTACTCTTGGGGAACTGCTTTCTGTCTCTCATGCTGATACTTGGGATCTGTCCACCCATCTACTTGCTGTTTCTCCTTCTTGAATAGCTAAAGAGGCAGACAAGTCTCAAAACAAAAAGTCCTAAACTGGCCAGAGCACTTCTTGGCATCAAATGCCCTCATAATCTGGCCTTCGTTCATTTCTCTAACTCCAGCTCTTCTTTTCACTTTCCATCCTTCTCTGCCTATATCACATCCTTTACGTTTCTCAAACACACCTTGCTTTCTCTTGCTTCCAGCCTTTGTACGTGCTGTTCTCTCTGCCCAGGACACTCTTCTCTTTCCCTTCCTGAAGGCCTTTCTTGAACCCTAGACTGGGCAAAATGTTCTTGTAATGTGTCCTCAGGGCACCCTGTATTTCTCCCCCTTATGTAGTTACCTGTTTCCTCCACTGAATAATAACATTCACCTCTGCTTTTGTCACACTGCTTCTCCATTACTGAGTATGTAATGTATATACTCAATATACATTAACTGAATGCTTAGATGAATGAATGAATCAGCTTTCCCAAACACTTTCACGTGGTGAGACAATATTCCCTTTCATGTATGAATTAAACAAGGTCTGGTGAGCTTAAGAGACTTGCCCAATACCACTGTAGCATCTTGGCATCAGAACTGGTGTTGAAGTCTTCTATTACCAGTGCAGTGCTATTTCCATTATTTAGTGGATTACAAACGAAAATGTCCACTACAGTAATAAGTGAAATGTGAGAGGTATAAGACCACACATGTGGTGGAGGGAACTGTGACAAACCGAAAGACACATGCCTCATTTGAAGGGAGCATCACTATTTGGGTCTAGCCAATTGTCATAGAACAAGGTCCAGCGTTGCCAGAGGTTTTTTGTTTTTTGGGTTTTTTTAATGGGAAATCCAGATCTTTATGTGAAATGGTCTGGTTTTTTTAGTACTGGCCAAAGAAATGTTTTTGATATATTATGCATCCCAAACAAAACAGTCATGGGCTAGGCATAGCCTTAAGCCCCATTCTTCCATCACTACATTACTCTAGACTGAGCTTCTTCTATACAGCTCAACCCTACCTTTGGAGAGGCCTTCCTGTGTTTCAGCAACCGGCACTAAGGCAACTCCATAGTCACCCACTGCAGGAGAACTTCTTGAGAATCAGAAAAGTCAATAAAAGACAATTGCCTTTTCCCAGTAAAAGACGCTCAGCTCCCCGCTCTCCAGTTGCTTTAGAATTGATCGACCCCATGGCGTTAAGTTCGGCTTCCACACAGGCTGTGATAACTCTTACAACCTTACACGATAGAAACCCAAAGCTTGCAAAAGGAAAAAACCAATTTCTTTTCACAGGAGGGTCCAAATACCACTTACAAGAAGACATAAGACTGGTTTTCATTTCAGGGGGAAAATGGCACCAACGTTTCTACTTCCTCCACACTCCATTATGACTGAGAGACTGTTTACTAGCATTAGACTCAGGAGGGTTGAGTTTACGATCTGGCCCTAACACTTGCAGCTCTGTGGTCTCCGGTAAGTGCTAACCTGCTGAGAACCTTCCTGTCCTCATACAACAGATAGAATGAGAAGAAGAGCTACCTCCACACCAACATTAGTCCACAGCTAACTGGACTCCATTATTCCTGTGGATTTTTCTAGGTAGAAATGCCTGGTCCCAAGTCTCTGCTCTGCAGCTGAGTGTGATACAAAGGGAACCACAGTGATCCAGAAGAGAATTAACTCCCACAGGGAGGAAATCCCACTTTCATGCTCTTGAGCCTATTTGTCTAATTTTCACCCAGCGGCCCTCCCCTTCTTCTCATTCGGATACTGAGGAGATGGGTACTCTCCATCGCTGCTTCCTCACAAACTTCTCTGTAATTTCTCAGGAGCAGTAACTGATGTTTCCCAGGCTCCAACAGGCACCATTCTCTGCACTTACCTGTGTTTGCTCATTCAATCCTCATGTCCAAGCAACTGAGTCAAAATCACACAGCTGGGAAGTGGGAGGGCCAGGATTTGAATTCTGCTCCTCTGGCTTCAGCTCCACAGCAAGCTAAACAATTCTCTCTGTAACTCAATTCTGGATTTTCTGGAGATGGTCTGATTGGACCAGCTCTGTCTCTGGCTGGGTTTTCCTGAGGCAGGTGTCCACCCGTTGCCCAATCAGCTGTGGCTGGAGCAGCAAGAATATGCAATAAAAGCATCACTACTTGAGTCCATTTCTGCATGTGCGGGATGGGGGGTGGCAAGGCAGAGGACTGTCCTCAGGTTAGATTGTGGAAGCTGGGCGTGTCCTCCAAATATGTCTACTACACGTGATCTTTAAAGCCCTCCTCACCATGAGATTCTCTATCTGGGGAGTGTGTTTGTTTGTTTGTTTGTTTGTTTTGGGTGAGTCGGTTACAGGACCGGGTGGCCTACACCCAGCTGTAGGTGATGCCCGCAGCCCTTCCAGGGCCTGGCTACACCGGGGCACTTCCTCACAAGCCCCACACTGCACAGGGAGCTGGTGTCATCCTCAGATTAACATCGGGGTTTTTATTTCAAGCTACTGAAGCAAACAACCAGGGAATTCTCTGAGAAGCAGAGCAGTTGGAACCGATCTCAGCTCATGTGCAGGCTCTGTATTCAGATAGAAACAGAGTGAACACGATAATGCCATATCATCAGGGAATGGGAGAAGATGAAAGAGCTGAACTGTAGGCACAGGGAAGTTGGGCGAGGCAGAGGCAACTATGGAGGAGTTCCAGGAAGGTTCTGAAACGCAGATACAACATGATCATCTTATTTGGGGAATTTTAATGATGCCGTTATTCTACCAAGCCCACTGCCTTCATTTCTCAAACAGAAATGCCAACAGGCAGGAGAAAGGAGCTAGAGAAGGCACTTGGCCCTGCTCCTGGGTTATGGAAACTGGGCCCCAGGGTGGTGTTTCCTCCAAGGAGAAATATGGGATGGGAGTGGTATATTATCTCCAGCCTAAGCAAGGAAGCACAGTCTCAGCAATTTCCTGGACACCTGCCCTCTGCTAATTAGCACTTTCACCCATCCGTCTCAGCTCAGCCCCAGGAGTGACCCTTTCCCTCTCTCCATGAGTGCTGGTGACTCAGGTTTCTCAAATCGCCCCTGGCAAATGCATATCGGGAGTGGGGCAGTGCTCTGCTCAGACCACGGACCTCAGTCCATCACCCACACTGACTACAGAGAGAGCTTTCTAAAATGGAAAGGGCGTCCTGGCACTCCCTGCTCCAAAGCCTTCGGTGAATCCCCTCGATGGACAGAATAAGCATCGTCGGCCCAGCCTGCAAGACCCTGCACAGCACAGCCCAGGGTCCGCCTCCAGCCTCATCTCAAGCCTTTCTGCAGGAGACACAGCCCATGCTACAGCCCTCACTGAACTGTTTGTGGTTCCCGAATGCACAGTGTGCTGTTCCCATTTCTGCACGTGGCTACATGCTGTTCCTCCTGCCTGGACCGCACCTCTCTTCCTTGGTCACCTGCGGCTAAGCCCTTGCCTCTGCTGTGGCACTGTTGCACCGGAAGGAAGTTATCTGGGTTCATGTCCTCCTTTTCCTGCTGACTCACTAACTCCTTAAAGACAGGGACTCTGCTTTGCTCTGAGGCATACCTCCAGGGCCTCAGGTGGCGCCAGTGCATCAAGGAATGTTTGAAGAGGGAGCATAAGGGATCATGAAAGTAAGGGAGGGAGAGACGGAGAGAAACTGGAAAGGGAGAAACTTCTCACCCCTTAATAATGTCCCTGACCACCTTATCCAAGGGGCCTGGGAAAACGCAGGCCGGTGGTTATCAGGCAGAGCAAACATCTTCCAACTGTCACAGGCTTTAGGGCTTCCAAAGCCCTTTCACACACAAAGGCTCATTTGATCCTCAGACTATCCCTGGTAGGTTACCAGCAATTTTCCCCATTTTACAAAGAGGAAAACAGGAGCTAGAGAAGGGAAGGGACTTCGAAGGCCGCCAGTCAATCTCGGCACCTAGAGCCAAGTGTACTCTTTTGCTCCTACAGGGCTCCTCTGTGCCAGCAGAGATGCAGCTGTGCTAGGAACTAGTTGTCTCTGAAGGGCCCCAGGCCAGGCAGTCTTGGGAGGCCTGGAAGAGATCCCACTCTGAGCAGCCGCTCAGGAGCCAGAGTCGCCACTCACTGCCCAGTTCCTACCGTAGCACAAACACCGCTTTATTCCCCTGCGTCCAGCAGCCTGACGCCGTCCCGGCTTCCTTCTGGCCTCTGTGTCTGTCCTACATCTGGGAAGACAGTGAATAATTCTTCCTTTCTTTCTGGAGCCTGTTGCCTTCCAGATATTTATAGACGCTCCTGGCCCTGCTGAGGCATCTTTTCTCTACTGTTTAAATTTAGCTGCCTTTGTCTTCTTCCCCTGACTTATCTCCTGAGCCCGCCTGGGTTTCCTCTACTGCCTTTGTTCTCCCCGTGTTTGTTCCACATCTTCTTTCATCTGCTGAGCCGAAACAATTTTGCCAAAGTTTCTCTGAAGCCTTAATATAACTTCCTCCTCCAGGCTCAGACCTCTCCCCAGTGCTCACTTTGCACACTTTCCACTTTCCCTCGCCCAGACCTCACCCTCACCTTCTCTCAATTGAGCCCATTTATGGAAAGGGAAAGTGGCCGTGGCTAATTGGCAAACAGAGCCAGAACCAAAGACCACCCAATCTCCTCTGCCCAAAGCCATTTTCACTTTTAAAAAGCTCCTGGTTTCAATGCCTCTATATCTTGAGTCTCAACCCAGAATCATTCTGTCTTCTTCTCAGCAAAATATGTAAAGGGTTTGCACACCTTTGTTCTTTTAGGCACTGAAACTGATCCTAAGACAATCTTGCCTTAGTGCTGGCAAGAGGAGCTGCCATCCAGAGATGGAAGTGCGCTATTTTGCCTCTAATAACATTTAATAGATATAACATAGGTTGAAATTAGGTTCCCAAGTCCAAATCATACAGGGATCTCCAATTCCAATGGTTCCAGGGATCGGGCAGTACAGAAATGAATGAAGCAAGTATGGCTACAGACAGTAGGGACCTACAGCATATACACTGTGTCTTAAGAAAGTTTCATACTACATACTTACACTACATCACCCAGACTTTCTGCTTTTTCCAGAGAAGTCAAAAATCTGGACTTTTAAATAATGGCAATTAATTCAAAATTTGAGAAGCACTAAATGATCAGAATAGAACATGCATCACGTTATGACCTCTGCACCCCACCGCCCACCTATCGCTTCACATGTCATCCACAAGCCTTGCTCCTCACCACCTCCCTAGCCATGGTGCAGCGACCAGATGGCCCTTCCAGTTCCAGTTAGCATCTCCCTGGCTGTCAATACGTATGGTTCCCTTTCTACCTCTCTGCCATTCTTCAGATTGGATTCTGAACTGATAGTAGCAGAGCTTTGCCTCTAATTCAGGACCCCATTTCCTCTCTGCTCTCTCCTCATGCTTGGCAACTGTGACGTTCATTTTCAGAATCATCCCCCAGAAGATCTCCCATGGCACATCGGTCAGGATGAGCTAGGTTACGCTGTAACAGCGAACAGCTTTAAAATCCCCATGCCTTATGAGAGGTTATTTTTCCCTGAGTAGATCATGCAAGTAGCAATCTTCATCCAACACGAGAGCTCCTGTTTTTGACGTCTGCCAGATCAGCTTCTCTATCAGTGTGTGTAAGGTGTCACAGGATAGGTTACTCCTGGTTCCCTGAAGGTAATTTTGGACTAAAAATATAGTAATCTTTCCCTGAAAAGAGCTATAATAATTCTCTTTATTGACCTTTCAAGTCAGAAACTAAATCCTGCTCATCAAAAGACATTAAAAAAAAAAATAAGCAATGTTACATGAAGAAAATATTTAAATACTTGCTTAGAATAAAAATATAGCATCTAGGGCTTCCCTGGTGGTGCAGTGGTTGAGAGTCCACCTGCCGATGCGGGGGACACAGGTTCGTGCCCCGGTCCGGGAAGATCCCACATGCCGCGGAGCGGCTGGGCCCGTGAGCCATGGCCGCTGGGCCTGCGCGTCCGGAGCCTCTGCTCCGCAGCGGGAGAGGCCACGACAGTGAGAGGGCTGCGTAACGCAAAAAAAAAAAAAAAAAATATATATATATATATATATATATATATATATATATATATATATAGCATCTAGGGTAATTTAAGATTTTTTTCCTTTTTTTGAGCCCTCAAAATAAATATGGATTTGAATATTTTCTTTTTTTAACAGCTTTATTAGAATATAATTTATATACAATAAACTGCATGTATTTAAAGTGTACAACTTGATAACTTTTTATACATATGTATACTCCCTTGAAATCATCACTACAATTGGTAATAAACATATTCATCACCCACCCCCCCCAAAAAATCCTGTAGTTTAAAATCACAAATGTTCCTTGCTCACCTGTGCCACAAGTCCGTGGGGGTCGTCCGGGGCCTCTGCTCCAAGCCACTCCCACACTAAGGCTGGTGGAGCAGTGACCACCTGAAACACTGCCATCATAACGACGGAGAAAGAATGTGATGAACTGTACACTGACTTTTAAATCTCTTCCCCAGAGGTAACACTCATACCCTTTCTGCTCACATTTCATTTCTCAAAGATTATATGGCCATCTATAATTTCAAAGAAAGTAAAGAATGCCATTTCCATCAATGCCTGGAAGATGGAAATATTTAGGGAACAACACTAAATGACTTCCACATGTGGTATTTCCACTTTTCAGGGAGTTTTTTAGGTTCTCTTCAATGGTTCTGAATTCATTCTTTTATTCATTTAACAATAATGACTGAGCAAAGCTCGGAGGTGGGCAATCTGCGCATAGGAATAAGAACTTGCCTCTGCCTTCAAGCAGCTATGACTTGTCTAGGGGGCATCAGTAGATCTGTGCCAGTAACTTGGAAACAAGGTACACACAGCAAATGCCCCAGGCAAGCGTTAGCAAAATACTGAGCATAGAGAAGGCAGTAAACATAGAGAAGGTGGTATCTGAGCAAATGCTCAGAATGGAGAAGGGTAGACACAAGCAGGAAGGATGCCTATTCCAAGCTGAATCCCTCCACCCCAATACTTGTGACCACACAGCAGATCAAAACAGGATCCACTTCCTGGATAACTAGTCCTACATCTGTCCATAGGATGCAGGCAAAGAGAAATACATATGGCAGCCAAAGCGACCCCTACGCCTATCTTGGTTCCAAGCCCAGACTGGAGCCAATCGCTTAGATCTGAACTTCAGGTCCTCTACTCATTTGCTAGATGACCCGAGCAAGTCAATGAACCACTTGTGCCTGTTTCCTCATCTGTACAACGGGGTATTAATAGTACTGACCTCTAAGGGTTGATGTGAGAATCGAATATGTGAATGTAGGTAACGTAACAAGTAAAAGGAGGCTGGGTACGTGGCGGGCATCGCACCAGTGGCAGCTAGCATCCTTATCCTGCCCTGGTCATTGCCTCAATCTCGTTGTCTTCTTGGTGTTTCTTCTTCCTTCAACACCTTAGTTACAAGACTGCTGTTCCCGAAGTGTGTGCTCTGGGACATTGACTGAGACTGCTTTCAGGTGTTCCTCGGAAGGAGATCTACGTAAAAGCACAAGACGGAGGCGAGAGGGCTCTGTGCCCTCAAGGTAGGTCCCCTGAGCACTAGTCTGCGTCCCATCTCTGCCTCATCAACAATGAACTTCTTATCGATCCATTTTCATAGAGCCCCACCCTCTGTGAACTTCTAGCTAAAGTCACATTTTTCATAGGTGTGCCACAGGGCACACATCCCAAAGATAGACTCAAGAGGAAAAAAATAATAACTTCTGTCATATGCTGCATATGGAAAACTCCCTCTCAGAGATGGGCAGAGCACACAGCAAAAAACAAAAAAAAACCTGTTTCATTTTATTTAATCCAGTATTTTCTGGGTTCAATTCTGACCATGCTAACTTTATTTTGCATGTTACACACTTTGGGGAAAGTTGTGCAAAGGCAAGAACTGTTTCTTATTGATCCACTCATCCACAGAAATGCAGATAATGCTTGGAGTATAATAGGCATGAGAAAATAGTCAATACACTGAACTGAATTGCTTATGTAATCTTGGGAGAAATATTTATTTCCTCCCTGGGCTTCAGTTTTACCATTTTTTAAATGAGGGAATTGGACTAGAGAGTGGCTAAGATCCTTTCTATCCTCAGTTACTAGCCAGTCTCTCATTAGATGTTTTTTTCCTTGCTCTCTGCCTGGTCATTATTGAGCCTTGTCACTTTAATCAAGGTGAGAGCAAACGCAAAACCGTCAACCCCCATGAGCAGGAAGCTAACGGGAAATGATCAAAGCTGACATTTACTGTACGCCAGCCCCTGTGCGGAGTGCCTTACAGGGATCACGGCATCCGGTTGCAACAAGACAAGCAGATAAGTACCATTATTAAAATCATTCCCATTTTACTAAAAAGACTGAGGCACAAACAGACTAAGCTATCGCTTAAGTAACTCTACCCAGTTGTCAGAGATGGGATTTGAACCCAAATCATGTGACACCAAACCCCGTTCTCTTAACCTTTAGGCAACACTGCCTCCAGGGTGGCATGAGATACAGGAGCTGCAAAGATTCAGAGTCTAATCCACTCTGATTCCTGTTAAGGGAGGATTAAAAGCTTTAAAGATTTGCTTCATTTCTTCAGATTGATTCAACATATTTGTCTATCCCTATATTCTACCATTCTTTTGGCCTCAGCTTTCAGGAAAGATCGCAGGGAATAGCATATTCCAGGCACTTATTTTTATCAGTTGCCATTATAATAATAATTATCTATAGAATTTCCAGGAAGCAATTTCATATCCATTATCAAGTATGATTTTTCACACCAGCTTTTTGAGGTACACAGAGAAAATCAATATCACTGTATTGATTTTACAGTCGAGGAAACTGAGGCTCCGAGAGATGAAGGAGTTTGCCTAAGACACCAGGCCAACAAAAAAATTGTGGATCCTGGATTTGAACCTGGCCTTTGGGCCTTGAGGAGAAAGTACTCAAGGGCCCAATATGATCCAGGGCACTTGGCTCCCAAGGTCAATCCCAAGTTGGGGATGGGAAGTAGGCAGAGTTAGTGAAGACACGGGTGTGAACTAAGGGGGAAATTGACAAGGAGACCCTGGAGATAGAAGGAAACCCACTCTGACATCCAGAGGGAAAGGAGTGTCACCTCTCTGAGGGTACATTCAGGGTTTAAGTGCCCTTCATGAACCTACTCTTATTCTGCTTCCTTCTCTCTAACCTTCTGCCTCTTCAAGTCACTATCTATCCATCATCTTAGCCACCTCCCAGACCTGGGACCATTTATGCTTCACCTACAAATATTCGCTGGGTACCTACACTATGCCAGGTCACTGTTATTAGGCATTAAGAAGACTGAAATGAGATACGTACAAATCATTGAACTCCAGGGAAGGTGCTGACTTCAGGCTCAGGAAACACTTGCAGAGGTGGTATGTTTGATCTGAGTCTGGTGGGTATATAGGAGCTCTCCAGAAGGATGACATGGGCCAGAATAAAGATTGGACAAAGAGTATCCCAGGCAGAGGGAACATGCGCCGGGATTTGGATTGAAATGTGATACACAGAAGGGAAGTGTCAAGGGCTGAGGCTCAAAAGGAAGGTACAGCTAGATCTTGAGGGGCCTTGAAGTCCAGCTGAAGATATTGAACTTGATCTCTCGGGCAGTGAGGGAGCTATGACTGTTAGGGACAGCCACCCCTCTGTGCTAGGGATGGTTTTGAACCTACCTTTGTCGTCTTGTTCTTCTCATAGGAAGTCCTCCCGAGAACCCAGAAATGAATTCAGAGATTCTCACTGTAATTAGAAAAGAATATGAAGATCAAAGAAGAGAGAAAAAATATCACTCCCCTTGATCAAAGAGGTAAGCATATCTTAAGGTGTACCATGCCATGCGGACAGGATGCCAACGGGAACAGGCAGAGGTCTCCACCCCTCACCTAGAGCCCAGGAGGCTGGTAGAGGCAGGTCCTCCAGGTAGACCTGTCCCCTCCCCTCACGGTGACTCTGTGTGCGGAAAGGAACATGAGTGCTCGTCTTGATGTCGTTGCTAATGAAATCAGTCTCCCAGCTGAAAAACTTAGTGAGTGAATGGCGATGATCATCATGGGACCCGACTGACACCCTGACCTCTCCACCCCCTTCAGCCCTGGGGGAGCCGCTGTGCTGCATGCAATGCACAAACCGAACACAGGGAGGCGGTGTGGGCCCACGGTCACCTCAGCCCAGACACCGCAGAGCAGGGAACCGGCGACAAACAGAGGGAAACGGACCCAGATAACAAAAGTGAGAGGAAAACGGGGGGAGTTTCAACAACAAATCTGTGGAAGTTTGCTCTTACTAGCAAGTGCCCCTAGTCTACCAATCCAGTCCTCTGAGCCTTATAACAAACCCTTCCCAAGCAGAAATTTTATGAAAGTTCTCCGTCGCTGCTCAGTTCCTGGGCCTGGCGCTTGATATCACTGCGCCCTGGTCCTAAATGCTTCCCCAGCTTTCTTTCCCTGTTTCCCTCGCCTTGCATGATGCTCAGGTCTACTTCTGTTCCCCGTCCAGGTCCTTGTCTGTGCCTGTGCCCACGCTGTTCTCTTCAGCTGGAGCAGCCGTTTTCAAAAGACCTCACCTCCAAATCTGATCTAATCCTAATGACACCGACACCATGAAGCCTTCCCTGACCACCACCACCCTAAGCCAGAAAGCACCTCTTGTTCTCTCTCTCTCATTCTCTCCAGTGCTCCCCCAGAAGGTTCTCTGCTCCTCTCCGCCACCCGCCTCCATCTACCATCTACCGTATGTGGCAGTCATTGGCACATGGGGGCAGAAACACTTCTAAATGTGAGCCCTGCTTCACAGTAGCTCCACAGGATAAAGGAGGTTAAATTCAATCAGAGGAGTGTCCAGAGAAGTGCCTGCTTGTCAGGTGAGCTTTTGTTTTCTTATCTAGAGAAGGCTTAAGATAGAAAGATAGATCAACTGGGAACTGATTAACTAAATTATGATATATCTATGCTACAGAAAACGACACAGCTTTTAAAATGAATGAGGAAGTCTGTATGTGCTGGTATGGAAAGGTGTTCAAGATATATACTTTTTTAGAAAACAAAAATAAAGGGCAAACCACTGAATAGCTTAATGACCTCATTTATTTAGGAGAGAAAACAATATTCTGTACACACACGTAATCTTACATACATAGAAAAACTCTGGAGGAATATACAAGAAACACTAACAGGAGATAAAGCAGAGGAAAGGAACTAGGGTGATAAAGGAAGATATACTTTTTCTTTGCAATTTAAGTCCTATGATATTTTTACTTTTTGCAATTGATGAATTCATTCAGTAAATATTTGTTTAAGGCACTGTTCTAAGCACTGGGATACCTGGATATTGTAAAAGGAACTTTAACCTTTCTGCAATAATTAAACTAGTTTAAAGATGGAGTGAGATTTTTCTACCTTGTCCCCCCCCCGCTGAAAACAATGATAAAGTTGGGCAAAATATAGGAGTCAAACGTTTTGAGGCATTGTACAATAGGCAACACACGACTATAATCCTTGAGAGGCAAGCCCACAATCACCCAGCTCTCGGACTGCACACACTTCCCTACTTTGGTGCATCGAGGTGGAGCCCAAAGGGGGCTGTAATCTCACCATGCTAAGAAGGCAGATGTGGGAGTTCTGGGCAGCTGAAGCAACTGGAATGTGTAGGGTCAAGTAGCAGTTGAGAGGGAGTAGCCCAGACGTTTGTGTGGAGACTTATGAAGGGTTCTTAGCGGCAGGCTGGGCTGTGTATGCACAGGGCAAGGCTCTACAAGGCTGAGCAAAGATTGATGACCAGCTAAGAGCTGAATGGGACTGCCAACGTGGAGGAAACCTGCTGAAACCTCAGGCATTCAGTTAAGAACTCACAAAAAAAAAAAAGAAAAAAGAAAAAAAAAAAAGCCAGGCCTCAGGAATAAGGATCATGCCTTAGAGTTAAGTTCAGAAATGATATAGACCCACCCTATAAAAGAATAAAATCAAGACTGGCAGGACCAAAGAGATTCACTAGTAACTTAACCTTTCAGAACAAAAATCAATACCCATAAGAGAATATGGCAAAACATAGACCCGATATAAGGTGTCATTCAAAGTAGTAGGTATACAATAAAAAACTACTACATATGTGAACCATAAACAAGGGGGGGGGCAATCAATTCAAACAGACCCTAGAACGACCCAGATGTTGAAATTAGCAGACAAGCACTTTAAAGCAGCTATTGTAATATGTCCAAGGACTTAAGGGAAAAGATGGTCGTAATGAGTGCAAAGCTAGGAGTCACAGTGGAAGAATGAAAAATGCTAAAAATGGAAATTGTAGGACAGAAAATTACAGTACAGTACCTGAAACTTAAAGCTTACTGAAATAGAGAAAAAATAAAATTTAATGTACAAAATCCCAGTGACTGGGATGATATTAAGCAGGCTGATATACATATAATTGAAGTCCCAGAAGGGGAAATAGAGAATAGACAGGGAAAAAAAAATGTTTGAAGACATAATCACCAGTATTTTCCCAAATTCGATTTTTTTAATTAACTTATAGATCCAAGTAATTCAGCAATCCCTAAACAGGATCAATACAAAGAGGACCATAGCTAGACACATCATAGTCAAACTGCTGAAAATCAAAGATGAAAAGAAAACCTTAAACACAGCCAAAGGAAAAAATAAGGAAAAATACAAATATCGATTGACTGCTCGTAGTAAACAAGAGAGGCAAGAAGACAAGGGAACAATGACTTTAAAATACAGAAAGAAAAATAAGTCCTCCTAAACTGTATATTCAGTAAAAATATCCTTCAAAAATTAGAGCGAAAGAAAGTTATTTTTAGGTGAACATAATGTGAGAGAATTCATTGACAGCAGACTTGCACTATGAGAAATGCTAAAGGAGGTTCTTGTTCTTTAGGCTGGAGAAAAATGACACCAGATGGAAATTTGGGTCTACAAGGAAAAAATAATAACATTTTATTGTGTGGTAAATTACATATGAGTATTTAATGCATATGTCAATACTAGCACAGGAGATGGGTTGAGGTAGGTGGTATTTTACTGTTGTAAGGTTCTTACATTTTACATGAACCAATGCGATATTCATTCAAGGTAGACTTGGTAAATTTAGGATACTTGTATTTCCTAGAGTGATGCCAAAAAATACATAGAGTTATATTTTAAAAGCCAGTAGAGAAATTAAAATGGACTGCTAAAGAATAGATGTTTAACCCAAAGAAGGCAGGAAAGGAGTAAGAGAAGGAAAATACACCAACGGGACAAATAGAAAACAAATACCAAGAAGGGGGATTTAAAACCAACCATATCGTTCATTACCCTAAATGTATTGAATAAATGGACTAAACCTTCTAATTAGACAGAGGGTGGGACTTCTGGTATGACAGATAAGGAGGTCAGCAAATCCTCTCCCCCCAAAAAGCAACTATAATACTAAAAACAAAGTTGTCTAAATAACTATTTCTGGGCACTGGAAATCAACCTAAGCCATACAATGAATTCATGAAAAACTTCTAAACTCTGAGTAAAAATGGTGGGAGTTTGTGACGTTCCTGCTTGGAGCAGCTTTCATCTTCCCCCACAGCCCAGCAGCTTTGCTTCCAGAGCCAGCTCACTTGGTTTGAAGTAGAAAGCCAAAACCCATGCCCGTCAGCGCTGTCTGTAAAACTAGCCATCTTGGTGGCAAGTATATGGCGAAGCCCAGTGGTTCTACTACCTGGAGGTTGGAGTCCTGCTTGGAGCAAGCAACAGACCAGAGAACTAACCAGAAATTTAACAAGGTGATTCAGTAAGCAAGACAGCCCTGAAGAGGCTTGATAAACCCTCCTCATATTCCTGGATGACCAGGGGACTGAACACACATGCAGAAAAGACTAAGGATGGCCTAGCTGAGAGTAACAGCCAGGGTAGACTTGAAAACCACCTGAACTTTGATAAGTTCCACAACCCACATAGGCACAATAAAAGAGTGTGGAAGCCTTACTGGCTTGAAGGGTTCAGTAGACCAAATAATGCCCCCGATCCCACAAAGATGTCCATGTCGTAATCCTAGAAGCTGCGAAGGGTACCTTACATGGCAAAAGGGACTTTGCCAATGGGATTCAGGTTAAAGACCTTGAGATGGAGAGATTATCTTGGATTATCTGGGTGAGTTTGATCTAATTACATGACTTCTTAAAAGCAGAGGACATTTTTCAGCTGGGTCAAAGAGATGCCATGTGATTAGGACCTGACCCTCCATGCTGGCTATAAAATTGGAGGAAGTAGGCCATGAGCCAAAAAAGGCTATTGCCCTCCAGAAATCGGAAAAGACAGGAAATGGATTTTCCTTCCCTAGAATCTCCAGAAAGGAATGCAGGCTTGTGCACCGTGATTTTAGCCACAATAAGAAACCGGTTGAGCACAACTGGTGAGCAAACATGGGCTGCCCACTAAACTATGAAGAAACAGAAGGAACCTATCCAAGGCTGGGAATACAGTGAAAACCAAGACAAAGTCCCTCATCTCACGGAGTTTATTTCTAGCGGAATTGGACACAACCAGAGCAAAAACAGTAATAATAGTAATCAGGTAGTGAGAAGCGCAGTGCAGAGATTTAAAGTAGAGCAAGAAGGCAGAATGACTGCGTGTGTAATTCAGATTAAGGAAGTGATATTTATGCTAAAATCTAAATTACAAGAAGGGACAACCCCATAAAGATCAGGGAGAATGGTGGCGCAGGTAGAGGTAACAGTGCAAAGGCCCTGGGGCAGGAAGAGCCTTGGTATATTGGAGAAAAGGTCACTGTGTCTGGAGATGTAGGGTGGGCACCGGGGAGAGCAGTATGATGTGCGGTTAGAGAGAAAGGATGTAAGGCTGTGTAAACCAGTGTAAGACGTCTGCGTCTATACGACAGGAGACGATTGGAGGATTTCAAGTCAGTTAGTGATATAGCGCGATGTACGTTTTCAAAGAACACTCTCATTTCAGAGAGGAGCTGAGGGCACAGGGCGGCAAGAACAGAGGCAAGAAGATGACCTGGGAGTCCTGGCCACAGTCCAGGAAAGAGGGGTGGCAGTGCTTGAAGTAGGCTGGTGGCAGGTTAGGTGGAGAGAAGAGGACACATCTGGGATAGGTTTTGGAGGTAGAGCTAATCTGGTGATGGACTGGTTTTAGGACGAGGGAAGAGACAGAGAGGAGTCAAGGATGAGACTCCGGGGTTTGGAGCTTGAGCACAGGGTTTGGGTGGATGATGGTGCTGTCTACCCAACAGAGGAAGACGGGGGGTCAGGATAGCATTGCTCAGGGCAATGAGGTCGAGATGGGGACGTGGAATCTAGTATCCCCTGTCTTAGCTGTGATAGAGACGAGAAACTTATCAGGCCTCTTAAACAACTATTTACTAAGTCTCATCAACAATATAAAGATGACCAAGACAGAGTTCCCATATTCCAGGAATTCACAAGTCTAGTAGGGGAGAAGAATGGATACATAAGAATTCAAGAAAAACTGTAAGTACTTTTTTAAAAAAGAAAACATGAAAGTATGGGAAAGGAAGAGAGAGGATCCAGCAGGTGGGCAAGGCATAGACATCTAGGAAGGCTCCATGGAGGACGGGGGCTGTGAATTCAAATTCTAAGTGTGGTTGGACTTGAACAAGCATCACTGGAGTGTGGGTAGATTCTAGGCAGAGAGGAAAAACTTAAAGTGAGATTCTCAAGAAGTAAGTCATACTCGAGGAAGTCTGAGCAGACAAGGGTTATGAAGGTTTCGTATGTGCTAGGGGAGAGCAATGGAAGATCCTGGAAAAGTATATTAGAATCAAATTATGAGAGACTTCGAAGGCAGGCTGGGGCCAAGGGTTTTATCCTGTGGCCTAGAGTGGATGGGGAGACACAGAGGACTGGTCAGCAGAAAAGTGACTTGCTTGGAGCATTAAGGTCACTGTGGCAACAGTGTTTGAAAGGTGGTGATGGATGGCAGGGAGGCGGACAGGGAGGAAGAAACAGAGCAGGAAGCCAATTTGGAGATTATCCTCTAGTGCAGGTCAGGACAATCTGAAGGGAAGCATTAGGAATGAAAATGAGGGGATGGATGAGGCACCGGCCGAGACTTACAGATAGGGTTTGGCAATTGATTAGATGTGGGAAAAGAAGTCCAAGATAACTCTGAGATTGAGCACGAACGTCTGGGAGAATCATGGTGCCATGAACCAAGATAAGGAACAGGGAAGAAAAGCCAGATGGGGGAGAGAACAGCGAGTAAGGGAGATGATGGGCTTGATTTAGACCGTGTTGAGTTGGATGTGCCAGTGCAACATCAGTTTCCAGGTAGAAAAGATCAACCAGCACGTGGATACTTGGGCCAACGCACAGGAGACGAGCCTAACCTCAAAGTAAAGTCTTGGGAGTTCTTGGCACCAATAATAATAGCTTGTTGTGTATCAGGAGCTGAGTTAAATCCTTTACATAATTATCTCATTTCCTCTTGCATGACAGCCCTGTGAGGTGAGTACTATTATAATTCCCACTTTACAAATGAGGAAGTTGAAAGTTCAGGGAAGTTAAACCACTTGCTCAAAGTTACATACAAATTAAATGGTGAAGTCAAGATTTTAACGCATGCACTGGGGTGCGGCCCTGCATACTAAAACTAGGGGTAAAACGGGCTCTGGGGACTCCCAGGGACCTCTCCTTGACTCTGCTCAAATATCCATGGAACTTTAGGACCAGTGGACCTTAGAGAGCTCATTCTCCCAGCTCACAAATAATGGCAACTGAAGCCCAGAGAGGGAAACTGATTCACCCAAGGTCACCGTGAGGTTCCCGCTGGCTTCCTGCACGCTCAGGCCTCTCCACCTCACCTCATTATTTCACTCTCCCTCGCAAGCCAAGCACATTCCCACCGCAGGGCCTTTGCATTTGCAGTTCCCTCCACCTAGTGCTCTCCCTCACAGATTCTCAAGGCCCCTTCCTTCTTATCAGGGGATCCCAGCTCCAGTGTCACCTCCTCACAAGCACCTGCTCTGACCAGCAGACCCGATGTAACCCCCGCCCGTCCTCTCCCTGACATCGTACATGATTCAATTTTTTCACGCAGTTACAGCTCTCTCAAAGCACCTTATTTATCTACTTGATTGGTGATATTCTGTCTCCAGCTGGCAGAAGGTACAACAACGTTTACCGTATGCCCTGAACTTGGAGCAGAACTTAGCAGGGTGAGCCCTGAACGGATGAAGCTAGAAAAGAAGGAGGGAGGGAGGGAGGGAGGGAGGGAAGAGAGAGGGAACCCTCCTGTGGACAGAGCAGGCAGGAGGGAGTTTATCCAGTGCCTTTTGTCATGAAGGACCAACCCAGGCCTCCCTTGAGCTCCACTGCCTCTACCGTGGTACTTGTACCCCAGAGGCCAGCTGAGAGTCGTGGCTGGGGAAAGCTGTGGGCTCACTTGCAGAGTCAAGAGGAAAAGGTCGTAGCAGACACTGCAGACAGGCCTGGCCAGCTGGGACCAGAGCGCCACTGCTGCATGTCTCTGTGCGTGTCTGCTCCGTCCCCCCGGAGATCGCCTTCTCCTTCCTTCTCCCTTGAATACCCACCCCCGCATTCCCCATGGGTCCCCCTCACCGGGTCCGCATCTGTCTCCTCTCCTCTCCTCCATCACCCGGCTCCCAGAGGGCTTCTCCCTTTCATCTCCCCCACCCCCCTATCTTACTCTTTCCCCCCACCTCCCCCCCACCCCCCTATCTTACTCTTTCCCCCCACCCCAGCCCATTCATATCTGCTTGCTTTCAGCTCTGCAGCCCCTTATCAGATGCCCCTCTCTCCACCTCTGCCCCCTTATCTGCTCAGCCCCTCGCCCACACGCACTGTTATTTTTTGTCTTCTTGATAGAGACCCACAAAAAACAGCAGAGGCTCAGAGTCTTGCATTTCAGGCTCTGACAAATGGGCTGAGAGGCAGTGAGTGACAGGCACTCAGCGTCCGGGAGAGAGAGCGTCTCAGGCAGCACAGCCCCTGAATTCACACACAAACCAAGACGTGGGCTTTGGAAAGGGTCGGGGTTCAAATCCTGCCTCTGGAGCTCGAACCATTTTTCTACCACATGCTCACTGAGAGATGCTGAGCGAATGGCTTCAACCTCCCTGAGCCTCATCTGTAAAACAGAGCTTCAAAATACTCCCTCCAAGGATCACTGGGGGCCAAGGACAGTGCGTGACAAATGCTAGACGTGTTTCGGAAGCTCCGTGTTATTCTTCACCACCTGTGTCAATGCGGGTGGAGGCACCTGTATTAACTCCTATAACTGTCTAACTACCGTACACCTGTGTACCTCCTAGCAACCCTATGTGATTGTTGACAGGCTACAGATGATGGAACGGAGACCCAGAGAGGTTGACTGACTTGCCTGAGGTCACACAGTCGGCCCCCAGTTGGCCTGCAGGGGAGCCCTCACGCTCCCACACAGCGAAGCAGCTCTCAGTAATGAGGCAGGGACCTCCCAGCACCACCACCCCGCCACTACCCACTGGGACTCTCAATTCCAACACCAAACGAAGTCTGCGACGGCCTTGCCCTCACCTGGGACACCCGCTCGGTTCCCAGGATAAAAGGAGAAGGCGAGAGCTGAGTTTCCACCAACGAAATGGGAGGACCCAACTTCTCCCACTGGGACCTCAGGAAGCGCCTTCAGCTGCCACACGGGGCCAGTTTTCTGGGTTAATCATTTTCTCACACCAAAGAACACATCGTCCCCACCTCCTGAGCCCTACTCTTCCTGACTGTAATTAGGGGTGTCACCCGGGCGTTGCTGGGGAAAGCGACACCCAGAGCCCTTCACACGCCTGCTCTGGTAGGCCCTGGTGGCCCGGCCCCGATCTCAGCAGAGAGCCAGCTGCCGCCAACGTTCCGGGCGGGGACAGCAGCTCGCAGACCGTGTGTCTTTGCGCCGCGTAATGATCGCGCTTCCGGGGCCAGTCTCGGGCTGCTGGAGAAAAGGGTGCTTAGGGACCACCTACGGCCACCAGCCACCTTACCTTTCGGATGAGGAAACTAAGGCCCAGAGGGGGACGGGCCTTACCCAGAATCACACAGCTCTCAGCTGCTGCGACGGGAAAGCAGCAGGGGAGGGTTTCTGCCTCCCCAGCGCATATTCCCCAGTCCCTGCCCCCACCTATATTTAGGATAGTGGTCCTCATCCTCGGTGACTTTACCTCCCAGGGGACATTTTGGTTGGTCTCAACTTGACAAGAGGGGTGGTTAGAAGGCAAGGATGCAGCCAAACCTCCTATAACGCACCAGACAGCCCTCGACAGCAGAACGTGTCTGCTCCAAAATGTCACAGTACCAAGGTTAAGAAACCCTGATTTAGAAGCACTCCACAGGGATCCGTGACCACCAGTCACGTTAAATTGCCCTTTTTGCAAGCGTCTGTCAGGTCCTCTTTGGCAATGGGTGGATTTGGACTATAGAACTGGGAATTGGGGCAGAGTGCATTGTCAAAACTGGCACCCACATGGCCCGGTGACTCCTAAGAAGATCGTTCTGGCATTTCCCTACTTCTGTGCCTTTGCTCAAGCTGTCCTATCTGCCTGGGTGTCTGTCAGCTCTATCTCCACGTGCCAAATTCCGCTCATCCTTGTGGGCCTCTTCGCCCACAAGTGGGCGAAGAGGCCCACAAGTGCCTCCGCCTCCAGGAAGCCATCCCTGGTTTCTCCTGCTGGGAGTCATCTCTCTGTGAACTCCAGCAGCACTTCAGTGACACCTCTCTGACACACAGCAGAGCCCGCCTTGTATCAGAGTTAGGAGGCAGTATAATTCAATGTCAGGTTTGTGGGCTCTGGAGTCTAAAGCCCTGAGTGCATATCCTGGCTACCCTACTTCCTAGTCATGCAACTTAGAACAAGTTACCTAACGACTCTAAGCCTCAGTTTCCCTATCTGTAAAATAGGAGTAGGGGTGGGAATAGTGCCTGTCTCATGGGAGTGTTGTGAACAAATTACTTACACCATGTAAAGCACTTAACACAATCCCCAACACATGGTTAGTGGACAGTGAAAGTTAGTGGTCATAATTATTACATAAGAATTAATCTCTCCCCTAACTAGACCATGGTATCTGTCAAGGAAAGTCTCTATAAGCAACAAGGATTTACTGTATAGCACAGGGAACGATATTCAATATCTTTTCATAAACTATAATGGAAAAGAATAAAAAAAAGAATATAGGTATATACATATATATGTATAAACGAATCACTTTGCAGTACACCTGAAACTAACACAATATTGTAAATCAACTGTATTTCAATAAATAAATAAATAAGAAAGGGAAAAAAGTCATAAAGATTTTTTTAAAAAAGAAAGATTATAGCTCCAGCCCACTGCCACTTTACCTAACACGTGACCCCGTAAATTACAGTATTTTTTTTTTTGGCCACACCGCGTGTTGTGGGATCTCAGTTCCCCGACCAGGGATTGAACCCAGAACCCAGCAGTGAAAGCGCCAAGTCCTAACCGCTGGACCACCAGGGAATTCCCATAAATTACAGTATTTTTTAAAAGAATGGCAAGAACACTGACACGTAAGCATCCTAGATCGCGTGGTCATGCCCATGACACGCGATCTCCCTCAGGTACGGCCTCGCTCAGTGCCTGTAAGAAGCTTGACCCACACTACTCACACACACAAAAGACACATCCTGGTGCATCTCCCACCTTGTCTGATCACCAGGTACAAGCACTCTCTGAGCATTCTTAGGTAAGGAAGGAATACCCTACAGCAAGTTTTCTCAGCCTCTTCATGACTGACATTTTGGGCTTGATAATTCTATGCTGGGGTGAGTGGGTGGGTGCTGTCCTGTGTGATGTGGGATATTTAGCTGAACCTTGGCCTCTACTCACTACATGCCATTAGCATCAAGCCCTCCCCTCCGTTGTGACAACAAAAAATGTCTCCAGACACTGTCAAAGGTTTCCCAGGGGGCAAAATTCCCCCCATTTGAGAACCACTGCTCCAGGCCATACATTCTCAGTGGGGGCAATATCACCCCCAAGGGAGCAAAAATTGGTTCTCAGGAGACAAAAAAATCTTATCCTTTTTAGGCATAAAACACAGATATACACGTAGTACACAAACAGCTGTGCAGTATATTTGTGGTAATAAAATTCATGGAAGGAGGCAATTAGGGTGAAAAATGTCCCAAAATATTCCTGAAAGAGCAATAGCTAAAAAAGCTTGAGAAACACTGACCTAGGCGATTCATCCTTTGAAGAAAGTTATTCAACTGAACCAAACCATATGCTGTTAAACGCCTGATGAAAACAACAATACGATCTGCCAACTCTGTGCTCAGCCCTGTGTGTTCACCATCTCAGGGAAGCCACAGCCTGGGCCACCAAGTCTGTGCTTTTGCATCCGCGGTTTACCAGCCGAAGCCCTGAGGCCTAGAAATGTTCTTTGACAGGATCTGGGTCACACAGCTACGAGAAGACAGAGCCAGGACTCAACAGCCAGTCTGTCCGACCCCGGAGAGCTTTTGCTTAGCCCCTAGGCCACCCCCCCATGACCTGCTGCACTTGGTCACGGAGCCCTTCCCGACGATTCCATGGCCACTGTCTCACTAGTGCCCAGCCAGGCCTTGGGACCACACTCCAGTCTTCAGCGCTTTGAGAAGATGATACTGGCTGATCATCGTTAACTGATT
Source organism: Physeter macrocephalus (assembly GCF_002837175.3). NCBI lineage: Eukaryota > Metazoa > Chordata > Mammalia > Artiodactyla > Physeteridae > Physeter > Physeter macrocephalus. The sequence goes on along the minus strand of NC_041229.1, from coordinate 98,459,653 downwards.
TCTCTGACCCAGGTACCTGTATTGAACTCGTGCGCTCCCCTTAGCAGCCCTGGAAGGGAGATTCTGTTATTGAGAGGCTAGGTTGCTGGTGCAAGGTCACACCACCGACAGATAGGGCGGGGACTTGAATCCTGGCAGTGTGGATCGAGGGGTTCACTGCACGCAGGCGCCCAGGGACCCAGAGAACTCTGGAATTCTTCAAAATCATGTCAGCCTGGATGAGACGGGTGTATACGGCAGTGTGCTTTGTTCTTGATGTTGTTATAGGCGTGGGCACAGTCATTTTTTTAAGAACGCCTTTAACCTAGACCCCAGAATTATGCACAATTAGTATTTGGGATCCATCCTTTCAGAAATTCTTCACGTCTAAGTGTACAAATGCAGATAGGAGGCAGCATGGGTCTCCCCCAACTTATGTACTAAGCAAATGTTAAAAGAAGAAAAATAATAATAATAATGTCAGCCTGTTGTGGCTGCAGTCAGCCAGTGGGTAGTGAAGGGGACTCAGCCTGTCTGTCCATCCACACCCTGGTCAGGAAGGCAGGAAAGGCAAGATGGTGGGAAGGAAACGTAGAAAGGCAGGCTGAGCGGACGAGAAGGAAAAGGAAGGAGAACAAATGAGGGAAGGTGAGGCGGTGGGGGGAGGCAACTAAGGCAGTCCTGGAATGAAGGAAAGAGAAGCTTAGAGAAAGGAAGCGGCTGAGAAGCTAGAGCTCAGTGGCTGGGGACGAGGGGGAGGCGGGAGCAGCATTGCGGAGCTATTTTTATGAACCAAGTGCTGCTGGTCTGCGTGTGTAGCATCTCTTTGCATATTGAGGTCAGAAGGCCCAACTCCTCATGTGAGGAGGAATAGGGATTCATTAGTGCAGCCTCTGGAAGGCTCTTCAAGCACACTGTGCCCGGCTCTTCCCCACTGGAGGAAAAGGAAGGAGAGTGGGAGATCCAATCCATCATCCCGCAGGGGCACAGCATGTGCTCCAGGAAGGGGCACTGCCCCTACGCACAGCATCTCCCTGGGCGGGAGGACTCAGCCTCTAGGGCCTCAGTTTCCCCAAGCACAAAAGGAAGGGAAGTGGGTTATGGCCTCGGGAAGGAGCCCAATCTAGTTAGGCAAATCACCCATGAGTTAATTCATGAAAAGAGCTCATACCTCAAAAGAGGATAGAGTCAAAGGGAGTTGTGGGAAAGTGATTGGCCAGGTATGGCTGATGCCTTACCCTTTGTTCTGAATCTTTGGGTGCAAAAAAAGAAGGAAAGGAGGGAGGAAGAATGGAAAGGAGGGAAGGCGGGAGGGGTGGAAGGAAGGAAAGAAAGAAGGAAGGGAGGGAGGGAAGCAGAAAGGCAGGCAGGAAGGAAGGAAGGGAGAAAGGGAGGAAGGCAGTTTGGTTGGTTTATAAGCTAACTTATGCACTTGTCACTTGTATTATCCTCAAGCTGCCCTGTGAAGTAGATACTCAAAGAATCCCCACTGTAGAAGAGGCACGACCTGGCTCAGTTCCTTGCCCCCAGTCACAGTATTAGGGGCAGAGCTGTGATTTGAACCCAGAGCTCTCTGAGTCCGTAGTGTATTCTCCCAACCATTACACTAAAGTGATCCTCAAAGCACACAGCAACAGGCAATAAAGGAGGGTCTGGGCACGTGAGATGGGAACAGGAACGACAGTATCTCTCATGACCCACATTGTGCCTCCCTCTCTCTCTCTCTCCCTTCTCTCTGCACATCTGCTCCATTAACCTGGAGAAGACTGGTTTGGGGAGTTTCTTAGGGCTCCTCTGTGCCCCCAAACCTTTGCTTACATACAGTTTTGATTTGCCATGGCAGGAACTCTGACCCCAATTCTATGTGACCTCTTGTTTCAAGTCCCAGCATCAAGTCATTGACTTCGTTTCAGTGTTTCTCTACAGACAAGATGCTGTATGCCCAGCCTGTGGGCCAGTTACCCTTGGGAGGTCCCTCGGATGTCCGTCCCTGGTCCACCTAGCTGCAGCCTGGAGAAACAAGGACAGGGAATCCAAACAGGAAAATTAGATGCCACAGGTACACCAGGAGGGGTAGAGGGGATTGCAGGGGGAACATGGTTGGCGTCTCTAGAGGTTCACTCTTAGACACCATGGCCTCTGCTCAGGGCAGCCTTGGCTGAAAGGGGGATTACAGTGTCTGAGCTCAAGTCCATCTGAAGGGGAGAATAAGCAGTGGAGACGGAAGTTCGAAAAGAAGAGTACTCTAGAGCCCTTGCCAAAAAATATCTCCTCTGCCTGCCTGCCTAGTGCCTAAAGATCTAGCATTAAGGATTCCCGTGGACAAGTCATTTAACCTCCCTCTGCATGAAAAGCATAAAGGGCAGCCTTAGACATTTTGCCCCAGTGAGAGGCTAGGAAGGGGTATCCGTTGACTGTGTCCATGCTTGTGAGTGTTGGAGCAGAGCCTGCTGGTCAGCTCCCCAGCATCCATCTCCTCTTCTTCTATAAACAGGTGTCTCATCTGGGCACGTGGCCACCCAGCTAAAAGCCATCTTTCCCAATCCTCCTTGCGACTGGATGTGGTCAACTGCTTAGAATGAGGCCGGGGCGATAGGAGCAGAAGTCATGGTCAGGCCCTGAAAGGGAAGAAGCATACTTTGCCTTCTCCCCACTCCTGCAACTGGAACCATCCACCTGGTACTTAGCCATCTTAGCCGCAAGATGGAACGTGCATCTTGAGGACGGCAGAGAAACAAGATAGAAATTGCCAGGTGCCCAGGGCCGCGGGGCGTTTGTGTCAGCCTTGGGCTGCTGGTGTTGTCACATGGGTGAGACATAGACTTCCTTCTGGCCAGCCAGCATTATTTAGCTCTCAGCATGTCACTCAGTGTCTTTCCTGGCCTCAGTTAAAGGTGCCCCTTGGGCCCATTCCCAGGCCATCAGGTAAGCGCAGCTTGGTTCCCTTCCCAGAGCTGGCAAGGAAGGACTGGGGCCAGGCAACCTGAGCACAGCTCTGACCTCAGCTCAGAGCCCCGCCCGCAGGGGCCTCTGCTTCCTCTGCTGGGGAGACTTTGTTTTCTGAACCCCACATCAGGACCCATGGTCTGACAAAGGATGAGGAGGCCTCTTTGGGGAACAAGAAGCACTGGAGGAGGTACAGACTGGATGCTAAAATGTTGGTATCTATGGGATATTTCAAACAAGTACAAGAACACTAGGAACCTTAGATGCCGAGTTACACTCAAAAACCCAGGATGTATAACATTTTGTTTAGGAAAGGCCTGTACTCCCAGGCCCAATCCTCTCTTTTGTCCTTCACCCACCACCTCACGTATTTCAGGTACTTATCATGAAGGCACTAAGTTTACAAGCTCTAGTGTAAATGAAGCAAAGCAGAAAGTGGCCCCAAGGAAGAGGGTAGGCTGCAGGAACCCCAGCTTCAACTTGCCTGGTTCAGCCTCCAATGACAGGTTCTCCAACCATCTCCACACCCCCAGCCAAAGACTAAATATTCCAAGTCCCAGGGAAGGAGTATCTGTTTTGCTGGGGTCAGACACATGCCCACCCTTGGCTTTTCCTCAGAGTGGAGAAAGAAGTACCTAGTTTTCCTTGGCTTCCTTAGGAAAAGAAGGTGAGCACTGGAAGTCATTTTCCCACCAAAACCCACACATATAATGATGGAGGGTTACGATACCAAGAAGATTTGGGAAGAGCAGTGGATTCCAAGTGGCCAAGAAATGGGAAAGCATCCACTAGATCCTCCTTACCCTCTCAAGAAATAAAGTAAAATTAAATACAACAAGAACAGAAGAATAAAACCCCAGGGAGAAGCTCTGGAGCCAAGGGAATCTCCTTTTCCCAGAAATATTATCGTTGGTGGCATAATTTGATTCTCTAGCAATGCCCGTGATTCAATAAACGAGGAGTCGACATTGTTAGGAGCACAGGTCACAGGAGAACATCATCAGGCTATAACCTCGCTGACACCCTTTGGAGGAGAGCCTGGAAAGAGGGGGACAGTGGTGAATTCCCAGGTGTCAGCGCCGAGGCAGGGAGAGGACCACCTAGGGAATAGCACTGGGTACAATGCTCTGTTTGTGCTATTTTCCCAGACTTCACGCTCTCTGGCAGGGTTCCACGGCGCCCTCTCTTCCACCTGGACCTGGTGTGATATCTCTAGAAATATAGTTTATCTCATTACACACCTGAATGCCACTCAGTTGTTCTTGCAGACAGAAGAGACCATGTTTCCTTTCATTGCCATCTGGCCTCCTGCTATGCTTCTCAGTAATGCCTCCTAAGAATACCCTTCTTCGATACACCCTGTGAATTTAGCAGAATAAAGAGAAAAATTAAAGCTAATCTGCTCAGATTGGCTTTCCATCAAGGGATACTTTTGTAATGTGCCATAGAGTGGGAAAGCAGATGCATTAGAGACAGATAGATTTGGGTTAGAATAGTAATGATAAGTATTTTTATTATAATACCTAAGATGGATTATTACCCTGTGCTGGCCACTGTTCTTTTCACTTTAGATGGACTATCTCATTTCACCTTCGCATCAATCCTCTGAGTTAGGTAACATTATTATCCCCATTTACAGATAAGAAAACTGACACATAAGTAATTTAAGCAATGTCACTCAGCAAGAAAATAGCAGTGGATCTGAGTCCAGAACCAAGCTTGCAACTCCTCTGCAAAATTGCCTCTGAATAAATGGTAATGCCTCTCCCATTTCTCAAATCCTGGGCTCAGACAGACTTGGGCATAAGACATTAGGCAGGTGGAAAAGGGAAGGAAGACACAATTTGAGAGGACAAAGGGAGGGAAAACCAACAGCCTGGTTGTCTTGAGGACAGTCAGACAAGAGGAAGCACATAAACAGGGGCAGTTTGGGCAGCTGCTGGTGTTCATGTAGAGCCTACAGGGCAGCAGACACTTCTCCAAACTACACGGCTCCCAACATCATGGCTGTGGGCACTGGCCAGGGCCAGGCAGGAGGCAAGTCTTCAGGAATTCAGGAAAGGCTGGAACCAGCCTAGACAGATGATGGATGATAGATAGATAGATAGATAGATAGATGATAAATAGATACATAATTGATAGATGATAGATAGATGATAAATAGATACATAATTGATAGATGATAGATACATAAGTAGAAGATAGATAGATAGATAGAGAGAGAGAGAGAGAGAGATTGGACAAGCATGCTGTGTCAGAAGCTTAGCCACAGACACAGAGCCATCAATGAAGAAGTGGGCACATGGATGGCATGGGCTGGTATGGCATTGCCAAGTACCAGACCTGTGGCAGAGGATGGGCAGGCACTGCTGATATACCTGCCCTGGTCAGGGTTACCTGTGAAACTTGGACGGGGCTGGGCCTCCTGACAGGGGCATGGGTGACTCCAGCCAAGGAGGGCTTAGCTAGCATGAGGTTCCACCTTTGTGCCCCTTCCCACGTCTGTGCTCAGTGTGGGGCTCCAATTACCTCTCTGGCCTCACAGATCAGCACTGCTGTCATCACTCACATTTACCGAGCATGTACTTTGTGCATGGTTCAACACACCGCACAGCTGGCTTTGCATTAAACTATCACGACAGGCATATGTAGTAGTATGCCATTTTAGGTTCTCAGGTTGCAAGTAACAAACCCTGTTGCCTTGTTCCGCTGTCTCTCTCTCTCCTCACCCCAAAGTCCTTGGAGGCTGGAGGCCACATGTTTCAGAAAAGGAAGGTTAAAAAAATGGCCTAACTTCCTTCGGACTTTAAGAAAGTAAGAAGTAGGGAACAGTTCTCAGAGCTTTCTGACATTCTCTTCCCAGGTTATAATCTTCAAATTTGGTTCCACTAAAATTTTCCACTTCTTTCATTAAAAAAAAGAAAGAAAGAAGTAAACTTTTACTGCATTAAGCCACTGAGGACTCAGGATTAATTTGTTATTGCAGCTTTGCCTGACTAATACACTACTCATGACCTCATAGGTTTGTTGTAAGAATAGAGTTTATGCATGTAGAGGATTTATAATCTTGCCAGAAGTTTAGTAAGCAGCAGTTGTTATTATCATTCTTGGATGATGGAACATGATATTGATGTCCAGAGGACTTGAGTTCTTACTGATGTTGGCATTCATTGCCCCAGCAAAAATATTCCACGCAGCTCCTGTTCATAACAGCACAGAGCTGGGGCTGGAAGTGCTTCATATTTGCAAAGGGTTTTATTGGTTTCGTTAAGAATTATACAGTAACCCCAGACTCTCAGAGTTGGAAAGGATCTTAAAGGTCATCTTGTCTATCCCTCACCTGGGGCTCAACTCCCCTCTCCAACTTTCCTGCTGAAGACTCCTTTGGCCTTATCCGAACACCCAAAGAGCTCTTGCGGCTGGAAAGTACTTCCTACGCTTGCCTGAATCTATCTCCAGTAGCCTGTGCCCTGGCCAGTAAACCTGCCCAGCCCATTTGATGGCCCAATGACCATTCATCCAATTCACTCAGCGAACGGTCATTGATTTCCTACCTTGTGCCTGGCCTCACTACTGACCATGACCTCAAGCAAGTTACTCGCCTTCTCTGAGCTTCCAGTGCCTCATCTATGACCTCAGAGTATAGTAATTCTCTGAGTTGTTGTGAGGACTAAATAAGGCAATATGTACGGAGCCTGGCACATAGTGAGTGTTCAGTAAATATTCGTCTTAATTGTCACTGCTGTGGTTGCAAGGTATTGGGAAAAATAGAAGTTGAGTCAGTATTCACAAGTCTGATGAGGACAGCAGAAGAGAAAGGGTGGGGTATCACAGAAACACGGAATGGATTTGAATTGGATTTAATTATCCATATGAAGAGAAATGCAATTGCTTATTCGCGGACCCTCAGAAAGGTCTGGAAAAAACAAGCTGAGAAAGCCACCGAAGAGAGCTTAGTGGGTCCTCCTTGAAAGACCCCAAGCACACGTGATGGGAGAGCTGTTCATGGGGGGGGCGGGTAGCAGCAGAACAAGGCTGGTGGCATCAGAACCAGGAGAAGCTCAGGATTCAGTGCCCAATGTGACCCAGGAGCAGGACGCAGTGGTGGCTGGGGCCTGCTTTTATGTGGTTCCGAGCAGTCCTAGCAGCTTAAAGGAACTGGGCAGGACAAGCGCAGTGGACAGAAAACAGATGAGGCAGAAGTGACCTTAGCAATGACCTTGCATCCCCTTCGAGCTCCCTGACAAGGAAATCAGCAAAGCTGCAGGATGCAGGAGAATGCACGTGATAGGAACCAGGTCCCTGGGTGCTGTTTGCAAGTTGGGTTCCTGCTTCTGAACCCCTGCTTCGCCGCATGCCAACAGAGGAAGCGCAGGGCTGGGGGTGTGGGGTACAGGAGTGAGGAAACCGCCCCCTCCCCGCCTCACTGTCCTGGCCCAGCCTTACTGTGACGTCAAACCCGCCAAACGGAGCAACGTGGGAGGGGGGGAGGGGGCGGGGGGCGATTGGTCCACTCCCACCCGACGCCCTTCCAGAGCCCGGTTTGTGGTAGTGTTCTCATGGCACCTTTTCTCTGAGGAGAGCCCAGGAAGAAGGCGTTCCCTCCTCCCTTCGCGTGCAGCGTACTGGCTGGTTCGCTGATGGCCCTTCACATTTCCTGGCTGCAGCTGGGATGCGACCTTAGAAGGCAGGCAACCCGTGGTGGGTGGAGGCTCCTCGCCTGAGTCACAGAGGGCATTCCCCAAGAAACCGAAAGCCCCCGCTCTCCCTGGGAGACAGTGAAGGGTCCTGCTAAATTCTGTTTAAAACAGGGATTTTTTTTTTTTTCTATTTGGGATTTTTTTTTTAATGATCAAGAGGGAAAGACTCTTTTTCCAGATATGGGAACATACGTATATGCATAACTGATTCACTTTGTTATAAAGCAGAAACTAACACACCATTATAAAGCAATTATACTCCAATAAAGATGTTAAAAAGAAAACTAAATTAGTAGCCTCAGAGATATCTATGAAGATATTGCATGTGTAAAATAAGTTCAGCATATTGTGAAGAATGAACAATAAATTCCAATTCAAGAAAAAAGAAAAGACTCTTTTTCCCTTTAAGGAACTAAATTGCTAGATTGTTCAGTGGACGCTCCCTGCCCCCTGCAAGGACCCTGAATAGGTTAGAGAGAAGTAGAAGAGGGGGTAGGGTGGAGAAACTCTACCCATGAGGCCACATGGACCGTGAACTGGCGCTGCTTTCCAGCTGTCAGCTCTCTTCAACTTTCAGGCGTGCAGCCAGGCCCCAGTCAGCCAATTACAGTGACAGACACTGACAGTCCCCATCAGGTAACCAGCGTGGCTCCATGGCTCCACCAACACAGTAGGGTCATAGGGAAAGCCACAACCTGAGTCTGATTCCCAACTCCATTATGTATATTCTGTGTGACCTTCAGCGAGTCATACCACCTCTCTGAGCCTCAGCTTTCTCATCTGCAGTGGAACCAATAATAATGACCTGATAGGATTCCAGGGAAGATTGAATAAGATGAACACATAGAAAAAGCTTAACAGTGCTGAGCCCATCGTAATCACTCCAAACTAGCAGCTTTTAAAGTCTGTATCTAACATGAGCATGAGGCTGGCTGCAGAAAAGCTTGTCCCTTTAAAAGGAAATAAGGGGCCCTGGAGTGTGATGACTCAGCTTCTAGAGTTCTGGAGGCCACCCCTTGGGAAAATGACAAGGATGCATCTTTGTCTCTCTCTATGTTTTTAGTTCCTTAGCTTTAAGACTCTTCCCTCAGATCACTTCCTATTCCTTTTATTACAACAGTAACAAAGGCTGGTAAAGACCCCCAAATAGGTGGGCTGCAAAGTGGTGGTCTGGCAGATGCCTTTGCTTCCTAAGGGAACAGAGGATGTAGGGAATAAAGCATCATAAAGGGTGTGTGGGGTGTGTGTGTGTGTGTGTGTGTGTGTGTGTGTGTGTGTGTGTGAGACCAGGCTCCTGTGAATGTACTTAAAGACCAAGTGGAGAGAGCACGCAGCATCTCAGCTGACATTTGCAAACACAGCTAAATTCAGAGGTGTCACCCTCTCTAGCAAGGTCAAAAGACTCACGCCTGCTAATCGGGAGAGGTGGGAATTGCAAGCAGCAAACAAAATCACACTGCCACTTGGAAACCTGCCAACTGCTGCAATCAGGGTAAAAATAATTGGAAAAGTAAGCCAAGGCTGAATCAGATGCTGTGGCACCGAGTAGAGGTACAGAGCTCTGTTGTCTACCCACCCCTTCCTGCTGAGGCCCCTCCTGTGCTGGCTTCTGGGACATGGTCTCTGCCCAGTGCTCTTCTGGTTGCCAGCCATCCCTGTCCCCTTCCCTGGCTGCTCATTCCTTTCCTGTGCCCTCGGGCTTGGTCCTTGGCATCCTGCTTCTCCCCACTAATGCATTCCCTGGAGGATCCATCCTGTCTTGTGATTCATCCCCACCTCACCGCAACCTCACTGCAGCTAAGCACCAAGCTAGAACCTCTAGCCTAGAGCCCTCACTGCCCCAAGCATGGCTCACAGGCCACTTTCTCTTGGATATTCCTGAGTAAGCCACTGACTCACTGGTTTAATCCATCGACAAATAATTAGTGAGTACCTGCCACATGCCAGGCACTGAAGTAGGTGATAGGGATAGAGGAGTGAAACTTACACTCTATTGGATGTAAAGAAAGAAAATTTCAAAGATATTTTTAACAATTAGAAATTGTGAAAAAAATGTTATAAAAAATATAACATGGCCTGGGACTTCCCTTGGTGGTCCAGTGGTAAAGAATCTGCCTTCCAACGCAGGGGACATGGTTTTGATCCCTGGTCAGGGAACTAAGATCCCACGTGCCGCAGGGCAACTAAGCCCGCACGCCACAACTACTGAGCCCGTGCGCCACAGCTAGAGAGAAGCCCGTGCTCCACAACAAAGAGCCCTCACACCGCAACGAAGATTCCGCGTGTCACAACAAAGATTCCGCGTGTCGCAACTAAGACCCAACGCAGCCAAAAATAAATAAATAAAAATAAATAAATAAAATTAACATTAGAAAAAAGAATATAACATGGCCTAACATGGACAAAATTGAGGGTTGAGGGAGGGGAAAAACATCTACTTTTTATAGAGTAAGACCACTCTGAGCTGGTAGTGTTGAAGCTAACACCTAAGGCAGATGCCTTTGCTTCCGAAGGGAACAGAGGATGTGGGGGATAAAGCAGGAGCTGGGTGTGCAAAGAGTGGGGAGACATCATTTCAGAAAGATGAAATAGCATGAGAAAGGCTCTCAACAATTTCTTTACAGAATAATTTAATTTGTGTGGGACATGAAATGGAGGGTCTCCAATTTGCTGACTACCAAGCAGAAGTTAAAGGCTGACAGACAGTAGCACCATAATAAAAGATATTCGTCAGCCAGACATCCAAATAATTGCCTAAATTGTCCCAATCCTGACATTTATCACCAGCCCTCCCCTTGGAGGTATGTAAGTAGGAAAATAATTGAGAAGAAAGTTATTTTGTAATTACCCAGCATGAATTATGACTCTAAGAGGCTACTTCCCGGGGGTGCTTTCGTGTCATTTAGTTCAGCATTATCAGGGTTCAATGTAGTATGACATCATTGGTACAGAGAAGCTCTGGAACCAGACTCAAAAGAACAGAAGTTTCATCCTGACATTCCTAGTCGAGTGACTATAGATCCTAACCCCGTTAAGACTCGATTGCCTTCTTTGTGATATGTGAATAATCATTCCTGTTTTACCTACCTCCCAGGAGAGTTGGAAGAATCAAATAAGACAATGGATATAGAAACGCTCTGCAAACTAGAGCACCGTTCATGAGAGGGGTCATTCTTCATGTCCTTCACTGAGGTTGAAAGACCCCTTTTGGTCGCATCTGACCAAAGAAGACCTAACTTAAACTGGTTTAAGGAAGAAAAAATTTACTGGCCACAATAATGAAAAAATCTAGGATTAACTACCTTTAGGTACAGTTTGATCCAGGGGCTCAAATGATACCATCTGTACCCAGATCTCTCTCCATCTCAACTCATCTCTTCTTCATGCTGGCTATCTTCTTAGCTCTTCATGGTGGCTGGCAATTGCTCTAGACTTATACCCTCCCAGGTTCAAATCCAGTAGGAAAGAGAGAATGTCTCTCTCTCTCTCTCTCAACAGTTCAAGGAAAGTTATGAACCTCACTGGCCCTAATGGGATTATAGGACCATCCTGGCACTGACCACTGTGTCCCAGGAATGAGGGCCTCCATGAACCATGTCTGAGTCACATGCTCAGCTCTCAAGCAAGAAGCATGTGGACCAAAAGTGGAGAAAAGAAGGATTCCTAGAAAAACCAAGAAAAGACGAAAGGAAGTTGGACAGCAAAACAGCAGCAGAGAACATCTCTCTACCCCCTGTATCCTACACCCCTCCACACGACGCTCCCAGGTCAGTCTTCGGTGTCTCAGGACCAGCGGTAACTAAAGACTAATGTGATTACAGAACTTGAGAATGGAACTCAACCCTGCTTAAGAATCAAGTTCTGCAGTGTAGCCATTTTTTTCATTTAGCTGCCTTCTTTTCGTTCAGTCCAAAGTCACAATCATTCCTTCTACAAATGGTTAGGTTATTCTATAATTTGATTTTTTTTTTTTTTTTTTTTTTTTTTGCCTCTCCTAATTTCTTGATTCCCTCCTCTGGAAATCCTGTCGGCTTGTTGATGTTACTTCCTGCATCTCTCCTCTGCCTCTTCAATTTACTTTCTATTTCTTTGTAATTTTTGCTCAGTGTTCTGGAATATTTTTTTTAATTTGTTTGTTGAAGTGTGGTTGTTTTACAATGTTGTGGTGATTTCTGTGCAGGAGGGTAATTCAGTTGTACATGTATATACATTTTTTTTCATGGTCTGGAATATTTACTCAGTTTTATCCTATGGATCATAAATCTGTTTTTTTAACTGTCTTCTTTCTGTACTGAGACTTTACGAATGATCTAGTAACTATCATTCACTGTTCCATTTTTTGAATAACAATATGTCGCTTTTCTATGGAACATCCTTGTGAGTCTCCCCGAAGATACTAACTAGATTTTTAGAGGATTTTCTTTATTTCTTCTCTTTTACCTGTTTCGTATGTTTTTAGTTGTTCTTTGCCATCTTGAGAATGACTTGGGTATATTTTTATTCTGCTTATTTGTTTTCCTACTAGCTGGTCTTCTTTAACAGTTTCTATTACTGAATAAAAGACTGGGTTCATTTAAAAAAAAAAAAAAAGAATCAAGTCCTACAGAAGCTCAGAGTGTACAGCTTTCTCTCAGGTCCCCAGAGTCCAGCCTGCGCTTGAGCATCTCGTGTTTCCTTTCAGAGCCAATCTGCTACCTTCCACTCCAGGCTGTCCTTCCAGGCAGTAGCTGACACCTGCAAGGACCTGCAGTTGTCAGTTTCATCCACTTCTCCTACAAGTATGGATTCCATCCGTTAATCAACAATACTGATTCCATGTCTTTTTTGACCCTGGCTTCTTCTCTCCTGCCCCACACTTTTCTTTTTTTTTTTTTTTTTTTTTTTTTTTTTGCAGGCATCTGGGCATATAAAAGATGATGTAATGGAGCACAAACACATGATAACTGCTTGGGGGTTTTGGGGGGTGATTGCTGGATGTGTGGCAGGGGAGGGCAGGTCATGGGGAAAGCTTCACAGGGGAGAATTGAGCTGAGGCTTAAGCAATGATTAAGAATTTGCTAGAACAAGAGGAGAGAAGATCATTCCAAGCATGAATCTTGGGATCCAAAGCTATTTTGCTCTCTCTTTACAAAAAAAGAAAACTCTTTTCTCAACCCAGAAGTTGCAAACCAGTGGCCCGCAGATAGATCAGGCTGACAGATGTGTTCAATTTGGCCCATACAGCATTTTGTAGAAGTTAAATTAGTTGCCAACATTTAAAAATGGTGAGATTTTACATAAGGATCTGGGTTTCCAGCTGCTCTTGAAAACTCCGCAGTTCTGGCAGCCCCGGAGCTGAGTCCCCACCGGGGCAGCAATTGACTAAGTTAAGTGGCACCTGCCCTCTTGAGACAGAGCAGGGGCCACATGACCTGCTGCCCTCCTAGTCCTCCTGTGTCGTTCCTGGCCCTGCTGGCATTTGAGTTTGTGAGCCTGTCTCAACCCAAACAGCTAACCATTGACTCTTCAGACCATCTCCCATTACTATTATCATTCTATTATATTATATCATATCATATTCAACAATCTAATCTGTTTACATTACTCCCTTACTTAAAAGTCTCCATTGATTCTCCAAATCAACAGAACAAAGTCTAAATACCCAATGCAGACTGGGCCGACCTCGACTACCCGCCTCTACCTTGCCCACCAATTTCCAAGCCCCAAACCGTCCACTCTGAGTTTTTACTATTTCCTAACCCCACCCTTTCCAATGACTGCATGCTCTTCACACATGCAGTCCCTCCACTGGCCAGACTCCCCTCTGCCTTCAATGTCCAGCCGAGGGGTCCCCTTCTCTCTGTAGACCACCTTGACTTTTCTAGGTAAGACTGTCTCTCCCTCCTCGGGGATTCCTTGGCAGCACTGTGTTCCTACCTCGGTTCCAGCACCTGCCATGTTTCTCTCTAATTATCTGTTTACAAGGCTACCTCCTCCACACCCACCCAGACTGAGATCCTTGAAAGCAGAGACCATGTCTGATTCATCTTTGTAGATTCAGCGCCTTTCCGTAGACCTTGGCAGATATCAGATACTCAATAAATTCTTGTTAAATGAATGAAGAAAGGAACAAACACACCGGGAGCAAATTGGCATGTGTTCATGGAATGTCACACCTCAGCAATTGTAATGAAAGAAATCCTTTCCACTGAAGCTTTTCTGTCTACTCTCTCACAAGGAACTCCCTTCTCTGGATCCCAGTAGAAACAGTAGTTTATGATAGATCTTAGGTAAGTTATTAGAGGAAGCTAGGAGGAAGGTCGGATCCCTCGCGTGTTGACAGACATAGAATTACAGAGCCAGAGAAGGCCTCAGCACTGGTCTCTGACTCTCTAGCCCCTGGCAGCTACATGCACCAGAGCTCTTGAAGTAGTGGCTCAGGCCCCAACACCAACTCTCATCCTGGCAGACAGTAACTCCACAGCTGAGACACCCCAGAGAAAAGGTCTAGGATAAGTTATTACTTTCTCATTCAGTTCCAGCCACTCTTGGCCTACTTGCTCTTCCTTGAATACACGAAGCATCCTCCTGCCTCAGGACCTTTGCACTTTCTATTCCTTCTGCCTGGAATTCTCTTCTCCAGTGTGTTTACAGGGCCTACTCCCTTACTTTATTCAGATATAAGAGCACATTTAATCTTATTACAAAAGCCTTCCCTGATCAAAAATGTAAAACCGTAAAACTGGCCCCCATGCCTTGTCACTCCCAATCCTCTACTCTGCTTTAAGGGAGAACTGTCGGAACCAGGGCGCTAGAGACTAGAGAGAGCCGGGACCTGATGTCTTCAAGACCCTGTCCTCTCTCCTCTTCATCTCTTATGTTTCTTTGTTCTGCTCGGCTCCATTCTTTTCTTTCTCTACATGAAGAAGCAGTCATGAGTCACATCCTTCAAGCTCATAACTGAAAAGAGAAGGGATCTTTCCCACTCATCCTGGTGAGAATAATCTCAAAGAAATACCCTGATTGGCCTGGTTTGGGTCACATACCAATCCCTAAGCCATTACCACTGCAAAAGGATGTATGTTTCTGTGGGTCGGGTGTGGGTCTTGACCCAGGACTGGCTCTTACAGGGTCTGTGTGCTTTGGTTCACCCCCCAACCTGTCACTACGACCAGAGGAAGAAAAGCTCAGGCCTGGGTCACACGCAGACTTGGAGCCAGGAGTGGAGTGAATGCCACCTGGACCATGTGGTTAAGGATGGGTGAGGGGACAATCAAGGTGTGATCGCTCTGAAGACAGAGGAGACAGACGGACACTGGGCAGACAGGTGTATCAAACACGTGATTATAGCTGCACAGTCCCCAAAGCACTCGCTCTCATCCTTTATTTACTCCACTAAACCTTCACACCAGTCCTGTGCAAACAAACACCCTGGTATTATTACCCCCGAAGTAATATTGAAAACACTGAACAACCAATGATCAAGCAGAAGGGATCTGCCTTAGTCATTTGGAGAGAGGGCGGGGGTCTCCACGCTACCCTGGGGAAGTGGGGACTGATGCCATAGACTACGTGACTTAGAAGCAACAGGAATTATTTCTCACAGCTCTGGAGGCTGCAAGTCCAAGACCAGGGTGCCAGCGTGATCAGCTTCTGGTGAGAGCCCTCTTCTGGGTTGCGGACTGCTGCCTTTTCATTGTATCCTCCCAAGGCGGAAAGAAAGCTAGCTAGCTCTCTGACCTCTTCTTCTAAGGACACAGATACCATTCAGGAGGGTTCCACCTTCATGACCAATTACCTCCCAAAGCCCCACCTCCAAATACCATCACACGGGGGGTTAGGATTTCAACATGTTAATTAGGGGGGCTTAGACACAGACATGCAGTCCATAACAGGACCCCAGCTGCACCACTAGGATGGCCACCCTGGTGAACAGCAGTGAAACAATAGCCTGGTTACCCTTATTTTACCCTCACACCGAAAGCAAGAGAGATGTTTAGGTTTGTGCGCAGACACATGGCAAATTGCTGGCAAGAAGTCAAGACCCCTGGAACCAACTCTAGGCCTCTTTCCACCGTCCTAAACTACCCCTCTGTCCTCAGCCATCAGGAGGTGAAATGAGGCAGGATGAAGGGAACCAGAAAAGAGTTGCTATTAAGATCCCAGCCACTTGGAGGAAGCCAGCATGCCATAGCACACAGGGAGGGCTGCTTAGTGGGTGCCACGAAAGCCTGGAAAGCAGCGCCTGCCAGACAGCAAGGATGGGGAACAGCCAATGGGATGGGAGTTTGCATCCAGGATGGCAGATGCCAGGAGGGCTGCAGCTATTCTGGGACTCAAGCTGTAGCTGCACCTTCACCCAGGCCCTGCCAGCCGCCCTGTCGCCAGGGGAGTGGGCAGACCCCCCCCCTCTCTCCGGCTCCTTATAGATGCAGGGTCTGAGACCTGAGACTTCAGAGCCAGGAAGCCGAACCAAAAGGAATCAACCCTTCACAGAACAAGCATGAGTCAGCATCACCTCACATCATGGTAAATGCTTAGTCATTGTCCTTATTAGAACTCCAAATTAACCCAGTCTACTCAGAACTCATCTGATCCAAATGCCCCGTGTTGTTAGGAGAAGAAACTGAAGCCCAGGAAGAGAATACGATTTGCCCCCAATTTGAAGCAAATTTGAAGAAAAGCTGGCCATTGCCTGATGTCTCAACTTAGGACTCCTTCACCTGGGTTGCCCGAGATTGGGAGATCATCCGATTCTCATTCCTGGGGTCATCCTCCTTCCACTTCACGGGGCCGGTTGAGCTTGACCTTAATGCGCCCCCATTCCTCCAGTAAGGGCCGCACCATAGCTGCAGGCGTGAATTCCTGCTACATCCCTCTTCCACGTCCTCATGTGCTGTATTGAGGACCACATGATGCCAACTTGGGCCCCCCTCTCTCTTCTGGACTCAGAGCCTGAGCCAGTCCACAGCATCTAGCCCCAGATCTTCACGGTGATGTGGTCCCTCTCAGCTCTCTGAGCCAAAGGCACCGCCCGGGCAGAAACACCTTGGCCCCAAATATCTCTCCAGGAAAGAGAAAAACAAAAGAGCAGGTAAGAAAGCAATTCCTACTTTTCTGCTCCTAACAGATCCCCAGCCTTCTTTCCATTGGCTCCACCTTCTCAACCTGGGTGGACAGCCAAGGGTGTGTCACACAGCTCCGTCATGCCCTCTGTGTACAGAGGTCAGGGGCACAGGTTCTGGATATACTAGATATACCAGAGTTAGAATCCAGCTCTGCCATCGACTAGATATGTGACCTGGGCAGTTTACTTCACCTGCCTGTTTTCTCATCTGAAAAATGGGGCTATGGTGGTATCAACCCTTTAAGGGTTGGGAGGTTTTAATGACATAAAGGATGTGGCTCTGTGCCTGAGATAAAGTCGGCCGTCAGTGTTTTTTAGCGGTGGGATGACATCAATGTCTGCACAACCTGGGGTGAAGGGGGACTGTCACTGCGGCCACCACTACTTTCCCTGCTCCTCTCAGCCCATCTCAAGCCCTGCTTCTGCCAGGAGGCTTTCTCTGATTACTCTCATCTCTCCTTCAATTTCTCTTCAAAACCATCCAGCTTAGTGATGAATTAAATGTCATGTCTAATTATTCTGGGTTGGTGTTAGTCTTGTCTCTTCAGCGAAAACCCTAAGTTCCCATCAGGCAAGACCAATGGTTTTTCTTCTCTCCCTGGCAGTGCAAAGCCCAGGACCAGGCACGTAGGAGTGCTGGAAAAGTTAGCAATTAGGTGAGTAAACAGCTGCTTGGTTGCTTTCACGGAAATGGAGTAAAACCATCTGTATGGGTTCATCGCTTTGCTCCCGTGATCTGTAAGGGTTTAACACCCCAAGCACATTCCTGAGGTCCTGGGGCCAGACCTAGAAATCTGTCAAGCGGGAGATCCAGCATGTCTCATCCATGACCTGAAGAAGGGAAAATTAACATCACATGCATAAAGCGCTCGGTAGCTTGTGAAATGCTCTTAGCAACTCACAGAGGGAAGAAGTGCCTTTTTCCATTTCTACAGAGGGGCACCAGGGCTCCGAGGGGTTGGGAGACCAACCCTCCCTCATACTACTGATAAGGAGAAGTCCAGGGATTTTGGCCCAGTTCTGCTGGCCCTAGATCTTGAACTTTGCCCTCTCTACCATCTGCCCCATGGAGAAGTCACACAGCATCACGTCTACTTGACCACAAGTGGACTCCACGATCCCTTCCCCTTAACCAAGCAGGAGCCGCCAATGGCTGCTTTGCTCAGTGTGTGTTTCTCTAAGGCCAGCTCCACTGGTATATTTAAGAAAACCCAACATGGTATGAAAACCACATCCCTGTGACAGGCACTGGGACACTGTTACTGCCCAATCTCTCCCAGTCCCAGGCTTCACATCTCCTCCAGGAACAGGCCTGGAGCAGACCCAGGAGAGAGGAGATATGCCTGGGAGGCGGCTCCCCCTCACAGCTACTCACCAAAAACATGAGCCTCCGTTCCACTTTATAGATGTTACCCTGTGTGGTAACCAAGACAGTCATCATCGCCTGCTCACAGAGAGGGAGGTTCAAAAAGGCAGTGTGGCCTTGGGCTTTGGAAAAAGCACGACCAGGCCAAGTTCTTTCTCTGCCATTTACAAGCTCTGGGACTTTGGGTAGTTACCTAATTTCTTTGCTCCTTTAACCCCCTTCTGTGGAGAAGAGGGGGCTATCAGGTTATCTCAGGGATTTTAAAAGATAGCATTTGGAAAGCCCTGAACACGAAATGAGTGTTTAATGAGTAATGGGGATCAGCTCTTCCACCCACCAACTATGTTACCTTCAGCAAATTACCTAATTTATCTGGACATCAGGGTTCTTTCATCTGTAAAACTGTGATTTGAAAAAAAAAAAAAAGAAAAGAAAGAAAAGGAAAGGAAAGGAAACACCTCCCTCATAAGGCTGCCAGAAGAACGAGGTAAGACCATCCATGTAAAGCTCTTAACCAAGTGCCTGGTACAAAGTAAGTGGTCAATAAATTTCAGTTATGCATTGCCGTACCCTGGGGCAGAGAACTGGAGAGTAACAAAGCTACAACCAAGGTTTCCTGGCTGTCATCCAGCATCCCCTGGGCTGGGGTGAAAATGGTGATGAAAAAAAAAAAATCAGCAATGGTGGCTTCACTGACGTGGGCAAGAATAAATTTTTCCAAATATGGCAGTTTTTTCTATGCCTGAAACAAGAGATAGATGGTACACCTTTATCCAGGTGGACAGGTGAGACAGAGTGAGAAGGCAGAGGTCACAAAGGTGGGCATGACCTCATTGTAGTTCCAGGGTATTTCCAGGCGAAACTTCTCTTGGCAAGACTTACCGAGAATCGTCCTATAACTAGGTCTTACTTTGCAGAGCCTAGGAAGAGCACCCGTAGCTTTTCCCAATCCCTGCCTATAATCTCTTTTTCTTTCAACACTGCAGCTCTCGTTTTCCAGAGAATCCAGGGCAGGATCTGGGCTCCCTCCCACCAACCTCTTCCCAGAATTCTAATGGGTGCCTGGGAGAAAGCATCTGTCCTGAATGAATGGATCAGAGAGATAATGCAGAGTCAGCAGCTGGTTAATAGGAGCTGCTCCATGGTCTGGCTGTAGAGTCCAGCCCGCTAAGCGCATCTGGACAATATCAGAATCACAAATGGAAGAGATCTTGGAAGGGCTCAGCCCCAGCAGACACTCACAAAGGAAGGAATATTTAGGGAACCAGACAGGCAGGGGTGATGCTCTTCAAAGTCAATGAGTTTATATTAACCATGTTTTTTTAACGTTTCTCTGCACAGCTAGAGAAGAGAGATGGGTAGGCTATCAAGCCAGAATCAAAGGAAATTTCTAAGTAGAACATTTTCTATAGGTAATGACCAGAATAGTGCCATCCTGTGCTATATCAAGTAAGTCGTAAACGACTAGATACTTTGATCAGTTATTACTGCAGGGTTGTTTTTAGATGCTCACTGCGAACATCTCACTGCCCTCCTGATTCATATTCAGAGGACTCAGGAGAAATAATGGCTTTCTTATTGTTGCCTCTCAGTTCATTAAAATCTGTATTTCATAGAATGAAGCTAGTTATCTCACCTGAGAGATGCAAAGACTGTAAAAGCATCTAAGGAATAAAATGACACCAAATGTTAACAATAAATAGCTTGTCGAAGCACAAAAAGATTATCTAATAAAGCTGATATCTATAACTTAAAAACAAATAACCAACGTCAATGAGCTTATAAAGAATGCCACCTCCCAGGTCACAGAAGGGGCGCCTGAACAAATCTGCTAGCTAATGCACGGAGGTCTCCCCCACCACCCACATTAGCATAGAGCCCTGCTTTTACCTCCCTGGACCATCCTGTATCCTCCCTTTGAAGCACTTTGCATCTTGACAATTATTTAATATCTTTTTTCCCCTACATCCCCCCACCTCCCCAAGCAGGGACCTTACCTGTTTTCTTGACTGCTGTATTCCAGTGCTTAGCATGTTGCCTGGTGCATAGTAGGGGCTCCATAAATATTTGATGGCCAACTTATGAGAAGATCTCTCTTCCTGAATCCCCTTAGGGAGGACTATAGGTTCGTGGCCACCTGCTTCCACAATCTCTTCTTCAGGGGCTACGTGGATAGAGAGGCCAAGCCGTCACCCTTCCCACCCATCAAGCCCAGGTTCTACCTCTTTTTAGCTCTGAAATCTTAGGCAAATTACTAACCGCTACCCCAGTACTCTGATTTGTTTTCTTTCACAGCACTTATCATCACATGCCCTATTTTGTTTGTGTGTGTGTTTATTGTCTCCTCCAACCAGAAAGTGAGCACCAGGGATCAAGGACTTTGCTTCGTTCACTGCTAAACAGGGACAGTCAATATATGTACAGTCAACATTTGTACCAACATCATGGACACTGACCAGTCAGAATGGATGTTGGCCCCATGGGCTGTACAGGTGCACATCGCCTGGGTATCAAACCTGGCTGTACTCTAGTTCCTAGAACAGGGTCTGGAATGTAGTAGGTGCTCAATAAATATGTGTTAAATAAATGGGTGGATTGCAGTCACCGGGTCTGTAAAATAGGATATTTTAGCTACTCGACATATATGGTTTCCTTTCTGCCCCTGTGCCGGTCAGCTCTGGCCAACAAAGGAAGCAGCCCGTCCCTTTCCTCTGGTCCCCAGCCTCTCTCCCACCATAGCAAAAGTGACCTCTCTCAACAAGATCTCAAAGTGACAGTGTCTGCTGTTTCCACCTCCTACTCTGCTGGAAATTGTGTGTAAAGTCCAATCTGTTGTTTCAACCCTATGCATCCATTTCTCTCTCTTCTCTCAGCCTCCCTTGCCATAACTGCCAGTGGTGAAGAGTCGTATTCGTAGATAGACATTCATGCTCCAAGGATTCATGAGGTTATTATGTACTAGACACTAGAGGAAACAATATAAACAAAGCTCTGCCTCTGCCCACAGGTTGCTTAGAGTCTAACAATGGAGACAGAGAGGTAAAAATACAATTACATTGAGAACTCCTGAGAGAAGAGAGTTTAACAAGGCAGAGAGTTGCAATTCCTAACAAACTTTCATAAAATTAACTTTTCAGAGAAACACACTTGATAAGCACTTAGCGGCTTAGGTTTTGTATCAGCGGGAATAATTCTGAGTCTCATAGATGCCTGGGACTTGCAGGACAGTGGCAATGACTCCAGGAAAGATCTGGCCAACAGAATACTGGATAATTAAAAGGAACTGCCCTCCACCCACCCCTCATTCCCCATCTGTCCTTGCCTCTTCTCCCCCTTTCCCTCCCCTCAAGGTGGGGGCAGGGGAAGGGAGGCGGGGCCGAGAACAGGAGCCGACTGCCAATCATACTATATATGAACGCACCTTATCCTGAGGCATGCAGTTGTGAGATTTTGCTACTTATGTTTCCATAGTATGCATATCCACCCTCTCTGTCCCCTGTGCTCCCCACATACACGCATCCATGCACACATCTGAGCACACACACACACACACACACACACACACACACACACACACACACACACACACACCCCTACCTCTGAGATGGCCAAGAACAATGCAGGATGTTAACGTCCAACTCCAAAGGGATGGTGTGGAGGATCACCAAGGCAGGGGCAGGAAGCAAACATCAAAAGAGCTCAAGGGGGCTTCCCTGGTGGCGCAGTGGTTGAGAGTCCGCCTGCCGATGCAGGGGACGCGGGTTCGTGCCCCGGTCCGGGAGGATCCCACATGCCGCGGAGCGGCTGGGCCCGTGAGCCATGGCCGCTGAGCCTGCGCGTCCGGAGCCTGTGCTGAGCAACGGGAGAGGCCACGACAGTGAGAGGCCCGCGTACCGCAAAAAAAAAAAAAAGGGGCTCAAGAACTGGTCAAGAGATCCAGAAACCAAGAAACAGAAAGTGTGAGCAGTTCACAAGTTAAAAGGATGGGCCGGGGTTGTTGCCTAAGAACCAGTGCTATGATTTGAGGTGTGGTTCCATGCTCACCTCCACCACCCCTATCCCAAAATAACAATAGTAGTAATAATAATAATAGTAGTTAAGGTTTGTTGAGAGCTGACTGTGTGTCAGGTACTATGAACCATTTTATGTAGGTCATTTAATTCTTATAATAATCCTGAGTCTGGTTTTTTATTATTATTACTCCACAGCCCTTGCTGTAACCACTAGGTTACATAGCCCCCCGCCATGTAATATCGCCTCCCAGGTTGAATAAAGAGATTTGAAAGAGTGAGGAAGGCATTCAATCCACTTTTATATAATGATACTAATAGTAGTGGTAACGGCTAATTCATGGAGCTTTTAGAAAGGAACAGGAACTGTGCCAGGTTCTACATGTATTGCCTCTTTCAAATCTTTAGGTACAAACTAAACTCATACCCATTTTAGAGATGAGGAAACTGAGCACTAGGAGGATGAGTAACCAGCCTAAGGACACACAGCTAATGAATGGTGGAGTCACTATGAGTTAACTATTGCTCTGCTTTATTCAATTAACATGATTCTACTTGCTTTCCAGGCAGCAGTATTACCCATCAGGGTACTACAATTGGTGATGTTCTCCATGGTATTTCTTTCTTTTTTCCTTTTTTTTTTTTTTTTTTTTGCGGTACGCGGGCCTCCCACTGCTGTGGCTTCTCCCGTTGTGGAGCACAGGCTCCGGACGGGCAGGCCCAGCGGCCATGGCCCACGGGCCCAGCCGCTCCGCGGCATGTGGGATCC
>NC_041229.1:98428015-98436653 GCF_002837175.3 Physeter macrocephalus | reverse complement strand
ATGGCTCACGGGCCCAGCCGCTCCGCGGCATGTGGGATCTTCCCGGACCGGGGCGCGAACCCGCGTCCCCTGCATCGGCAGGCGGACTCTCAATCACTGCGCCACCAGGGAAGCCCCGTGGTATTTCTTTCATATTAATATAGTGTTTGCTTAGCACCCTCTGTTGCTGGGCATATTCATATTATTTCCATTTTCTCCTTATCATAAATATTCCTGCTATGAATATTTTTGCATGAACTAATTTCTTACTAATTGTCAGATCAAAGAGACCAGCAATTTTCTAAGCAGGCCTGAGCCAATGCCCAGTGCCTGCAGGAAGTGTTCACATATCCGGCTCCCCCATACTCAGCTCATGGAATTTTGCAAATGTATTTATTGTTACTCATGGAACGTATTATCACAAAATGGGGATTATTTTCATGCATTTAACTGCTAGTGAAACGGTGCCTTTTTCCACATAATGTTTGTATTAGTCTTCTGTGCTGCAGAGCAAATTACCACAACCTTAGTGGCTTAAAAGGACACTCATGTATTAGAAGTCCTGGCACAGCATAAATGCTCTCTCTCCCCGGGGTATTTCACGAGGCTGAAGTCAAGGTGTTGGCCAGCCGAGTTGTCATCTGAATCTGCAGGTCATCTTCTAAACTCATTGGCAGAATTCAGGTCCTTGCCGTTGTAGAACTGAGGTTCCCATCTTCTTGCTGGCTGTTGGCCTGGGGTCAATCTCAGCAACTAGAGGGCTCTTAGGTCCTTGCCGTGAACCCCCTCCCCCATTTTTAGAGCTAGCAATGGAGAATATCCCTCAAATACCCATTCAGGAAGGGCCCAAGCCCTTTTAAGGGTTCACCTGATTAGGTAACACCAATCTGGATAATTTCCCTTTTGATTAACACAAAACCAACTGACTATCCCATCATAGTCACAGATTCTGCTGAAACTCAAGGGAAGGGGGTGACATGAGGTTATACACCTGAGGGGTGGGAGTCTTGAGGCCTGTATTACTTACCTATGGCTGCTGTAACAAATTACCGCAAACTTAGTAGCTTAAAACAACATACATTTACCATCTTTCTGGTCTGGAGGTCACAAGCCTAAAATGGGTCACCAGAGCTGGTGACCTCCAGACCAGAAAGATAATAAATGTATGTTGTTTTAAGCTACTAAGTTTGTGGTAATTTGTTACAGCAGCCGTAGGTAATGAATTATATTTATAGCATCTCTTAATATATTTTGCATGAAAAATATACACATACATTGCATGGATTAGTTCAAATCACTTATGTCTAAAGTCTATTTTTCCACTGAGTTTCTTTCCTTTCTCTCTGATTTTTGTTTTATCGGGTTTTTTTTGCTCTATGAAAACTTGTTGTCTCTCGGTGTTGTGTATTTGACAAAAGCCATCTTGTCACTAATGACATTCTCCATTTCCTCAACACACAGAAAGATATCTTCTCTCCACAGCTTGAATAAACGTGCTGCTCTGTTCTCTTCCTAATTTGTGTTTTGTTATTGTTTCTTTCATTCTTTGGACGATTTGGAATTTTTTCAATGTATAAAACTGAAATATGGAGCTAAAATCTCATAACATTTCTTACTCTGAGACTACTTTCAACATTGTGATTTTGTTCCACATTTTTATTTTCTATATTCTGATAGTGAGAAGCACTTTCTCAAAGTATAGTCATTCCCATGGTCATTTTCCAAAGCACAGATCTGAGTAATGCCACTGAATGATTTTCAGTTTGCAATATATTTTCTTTGATTTTTTTTTTAGTTACGTAAATCCACCATCAGAATACTTTCAAGCGTTTCCCGTCATCATCATCTTCTTTATTAATATCATCTGTGCCTTCCTGCCCATTTTTTTTTTTTTTTTCCCCGCAGATGGCTTTCACTACCAGTTCATCAGATTCTGCTAACCACTTCATTAAAATATTATAATGTAGAAAGCAGAGTCACCTTTATTATCATCGCGCCCCCCTGCCTTTTTTTTTTTTTTTTCCCCGCAGATGGCTTTCACTACCAGTTCATCAGATTCTGCTAACCACTTCATTAAAATATTATAATGTAGAAAGCAGAGTCACCTTTATTATCATCAAGCTTTCTCAGCACCTGGAGAGATTAGCTTTCTATTTCTTCCTGTAACTTCATTCTACTAAGGTTTCACAATTTTCCCTGAACAAATTTCTAATGTGGTAGATTAAATTTATTCTCAAGTATTTAAAGGTTTTCTATCATTATTACAACAAATTTAACATGTATGTCAAGAAATCATAACAGTAATGAAAATAATTGTTCAGTTCACTTGTATCTACAACTCTTAGTTAGATTAATTTCTTTGTGTTTTCCCAGTAGAGTAAATCCTTGACATTCATGATTGAACAGTCATGGTTTCAATAACTTGCAAGAGACCCTGAAAGGCCATGATGTGTAATAATTTATCATTTTACTGGGGTTCAAAATTGAATCACTCCTGCTGCGAGGCTGCTGTGTAGAAGAAAGTCATTTTGCTAAGGGGAGTAGCCAGCCACCCAGCATAAGAGAAACTCTGGATATTTTACACCCTTCGCCCTTCCCCCACCCTTTCCCTTGGTGAGTCACCACGAATGTTTGCACATTAAAGCCTCTGAGAAATTGTGCAATAAATGAATTTGTTTCATATTGTTTAATTAGTGTTTCTCAAACTTATT
The DNA here is from genome assembly GCF_002837175.3 of Physeter macrocephalus. Taxonomy (NCBI): domain Eukaryota; kingdom Metazoa; phylum Chordata; class Mammalia; order Artiodactyla; family Physeteridae; genus Physeter; species Physeter macrocephalus. The sequence continues at coordinate 98,433,963 of NC_041229.1, read as the reverse complement.
TGATAATAAACATTTTTCTCACGGTGCACAGTGTACCATGAGACACCAGTTTAGGAAATAATGGTTTAATATTTAACTTAGAGATGATTATGGGTAAAAAATCATTTAAAAGATAATTACCCCCATTTGACTTCACTTTTACACAAGACATATGCTATGATGTTTTTGAGTTGGGGTTTTCCCAAAGGTTTTGAGACTTACCTTGCACAAGAATACCTTCAAATCATTGGCAAATGTGATACTTTCCTTTCTTCATTTCCCATTTTTGTGCCATTTGTCTTCCTTGCTGCATAACTATTTTAGCAATTTTATAGTCTGCCATTTTATTTTACTTTATTTGTTCATTAAACAAACACATCTGTAGTGCTTGCTGTATACTGTCCTAAGTGCTCTATTAATAACAATTCGTGTAACCTAAAACAACCCCATGAATTAGTTGCCATTCTAATTATTCCTATTTTACAGCTCAGAAAACTAGTTTCAAATGGTGACAAGGCATTCTTGCCTAGATCCTATTTTTTAAGGAAACCATCACAAATATTTTCCTTCAGTCATATTATTGGCTCTAATTATACACATAAATATATCATGTAAAAGAGGAAAACATTCTTTTTTATTTGTTTTTAATGTGCCTTTAATCAACATTAAATATTGAAAGGTACCGATTACCTTTTGGCTCTAATTACACACATAAATATATCATGTAAAAGAGGAAAACATTCTTTTTTATTTGTTTTTTTTTTTTTTTTTTTTTTTTTTTTTTTTTTTGTTTGTTTTTTTTTTGCAGTACGCAGGCCTCCCTCCCAGACCGGGGCGCGAACCCGGTTCCCCTGCATCGGCAGGCGGACTCTCAACCACTGCGCCACCAGGGAAGCCCCTTTATTTGTTTTTAATGTGCCTTTAATCAACATTAAATATTGAAAGGTACCGATTACCTTTCTTAGCTTCCATTGAGATAATTCTGTTTTCTACCATTTTTCTGTCAGTGATAATAAGGTATTATGCTACCTTTGTTTTACTTGTTTATAACAGGTCACTTGTTCCAATGTGTTACTGTGTTTTGTGGGTTAAGATTAAGATTTTGTTTCTAAGCTCAAAAATGAATTGACTGATAATTCCCTTCTTTAGGGATGGAGGGTGATGCGAATCGTATTTTCCTCAGCCAACTCAATGTGTAAATATCAATGCAGTGGCTACCCTGCTACTCTGCACTGGACACTGTAGAACATGGAAGATTCCAGATGAGCTTAATATGAGAAAGAGCAGTGGAAAGGGGTGTGGACCTTCTGCAGCCACACAGGAAAAAGGATCATGTTCGAGAAGACAGTGATTTTGAGAACTTTGTAAATGCCCAAAATCTGTACAACTGGACCCTTGTTTTCTATTATTCCATTTCGGTTTCCCCCAACAACCTAAGATATTACTGAAATAGAAGTGGCCCCAGATCAACTGAGTGAACACATAGGACTGACGTTAGCCCTGTATTTATTTATTTGTGAGTTAGCCCTTATAAGGGCAGACCCTACATCCATCTTATGGGTGGTTAACTGCCCACCATGTACCCAAGGGCCCGGCATACGGTGAGTGCTCAATAACTAATGATTAAAAGAAGAAATGAACCAGCTCTTTGACCAAACCAACTAGTCAAGCTGGTTTTTAAAATGCAGGGCAGCTAGAGACTTGTTCCATGGGTCACCAAGAAAAGAGGTTTTGCAAAGACTTCACCCTCATCTGAAGTCAGTCTGGGGTGGGAGGGAGCAGGAAGCTTGGAGAGATGGAAACCGGACAGCAGAGTCCCTGGGCCTGGAGAAAGAGTCAGAACCACAGGTTTTTCTGGCAACTTTCACTCCCTGAGAGACAGATGTGTCTCTACAGCCCCAGGTACCCCACCTGGAACTGGCAGTCAGCACTTTGCATCCCAAGAGCTCTCAGAGCTCATGGGGTCAGGACTTAAGGACAATTAAGGAACCCAGAAAAGTTCTCACCTCCTATAATTATGCCTGACAAGCCCTGAGCCAGTCTCATCACCTGGTACCTCGTGACCAAAATACATTCAGACCCAGGGAAACAGATTGCTGTATATGAACTGATAGATAAATAGATCCCATCAAGTGAGCAAACTTGTCTCATGCGCTTCTCTTTTTTCTTTCCATCTTCATTCATATCTTTATTGCCTGCCCCAGTTTCTCTCCCACTCTCGACTCAGTTCCCTTCTCCATTCCAAGCCCTCCCTCCTTTCCCATTTGGGTCTGATGCCCTTAAGCCTCCCTTCCTCCATCTCAGAGGCCAGATTCATGCTTTTGCCCCTACTCCAGTCTCTCCCTCTGGGCCCTTTTGCCCTCTCTCCCTGCCTGCTCCTCTGCCCCTGCCCCCGGCCTGGCCTGTCTACCCGCCTCGCCCCTTCTTCCCCTTTTTCCCATCACTAGGATCCTGCGGGTGTGGATTCTGTGACTGCTTCGTTCTCTTCTCTGTCATCTTGGTGGGGTCCATAGCCAGCTCTCCTGTTGCTCAGAGATGTGGAGGCAGTTGCTAAGAGACAGTGAAACGTCAGTACCTGGCCCTCGAGGAAAGAAAGGGAGCGAAAAAGGGAGAGAGGAGGGGAGAGAGGGAAGGAAGGGGGAGGGAGGGGAGGACCTGGCAGAGCCACATACCCCAGCAGTCTCAGCACTAGCTGAGTTTCGGGAAGAAGCATTCGGGTTCTGTGAACTTTCTTCTAAGCATCCTCTCTCTGATTCGCCTTTTGAGTAAAAGAAAGGAAACGGCACGGGGACCACAGGACGGGAAACCACAGAGGATGCTGCCCAGGGATCCCGGAGCCATGGAGGAGAGGCCGGGGGAGGGGACAAGCCTGTGAGGCAATCTCTTCTCCTGAAGCAGCGAGCGGGGATTCCAGGATGAGGGAGGGAGACCTGTGTCTGCTGCAGATTGATGGCTGTGTCCTTGGAACAGAGTAAGTGGGCTCCTGAGGGCCTGTGGGAGTGCAGGGGGAGACCTTGGGGCTAAGAAAAATGAGTCTGATTAAGGGGAGCTGGGGTGATTTCCCAATGGGTGGGACTGAGGCTGGAAGCGGTGAGAAGAGAGGCAGTGCCGGACGAGGGGGTGAGGGGAGGACAAGTGAGGACAGCAAGTGGGCACAAGAGAAATGAGGGGCCACGGCCGATGCGGGGTGGGTGGCGAGCTGAGACACTGGGTGTGTCACCACATTCAGCCTCTCTGCCTGACCCAGGGTGGGTGTGGGCTCCCACTGCGGGGCAGAGAGGAGAGTGGAGTGCTTGTGGAGAAGGATGCTGGGGTTAGGGGTGTGCACCGGGGGTTAAGGATGGTGGGGGCAGACTGGGAAGGAGGCTCTGCAGGTGTGCGTATGCAGAAGGAAGCGGGAGAGAAAGCTGGGGAGGGGTGAGGGCCGGGCAAAATATGGGGGAGTCACCGGAGAAGAACAATGCTCGTGTGGTGGGGGGGAGTTGGGAGTGCTGAGTGTGGAAAGGGAATGTGCAAACGGCCAGTGTGTGTATGCATTTTTTCTTAGAGAGTTATTCGAAGGTGGGGTGTTTGGTGCTGATGCGGGTGGGGCTAGGAGAAGAAGCCAATGCAACCAGCCCAGGACAGACACCTAGGAGGAGGATGGCTGCAGGTCGGGGTGGGAAGGTTAGTGGGTGACAGCAATATGAGGGTGGGGTCTGTCCCCACACTTGAGAGACAGTAAGCAGAGAACTTTGTGGTTGGTGGCCAAGAAGGCGGACAGGGGAGGAGGCAAGGAACCTAGGAGGACAGCAGGGAGGACAGGGCACTGGTTCGCTCTGCCTGAGTGCTTTCCTTGTTGACAGAGGGAATTTGGCTTCCACCCACTGAACACGGAGCCCGGCTTGGGAAGTCCATCCCCTGAGCTCTCCTAGCTGACCCTCATCCTGCACCTCCGGGACACATGGCTCTTTCCAGCAGCAGTGGCCGACAGTGGGGCTCCTCCCTTCCCTGGGGATTTCAGTAGACACTGAGGCTGAGTACTGAGGCTTTCAGAGGCCCATGGAGACCCCGTCCCCTCCGGGTTCCCTTCCCCAAACGCCCACTCCAGGACCCTCTTGGACTCGAGCCCACTGGGCCACCAGTAGAAATGGCCTCTGAGACCTTGAATGCAGGAGATTCAAAAGCAGCCCTGGCCTCCTAATGGGTCCCAGACTTGGGACAGGGCTTAGGGGTTTTCAGATGTGCCAGGACCTTTAAAAGGCACCTTTCCCGTCCTCCACTCTCCCTCCCACCTCTCAGACATAGTCCAGAGAGGAGCACCCAGCAGTCATGGGTGAGAGGGACATAAAAGACCTGCAGGGACCCTTCCCCGACCTGCTGGCAGCTGGTCCAGCCCCATCCTTGTGTCATTCCTTTCTCAAGCTTTGATCATCTTTTCAGACCCTGGGGGACCTCAGCTGGGTGTATGGCCCCCTAGGCTCCAAAGGGGACTTCCTGTGGAGCTCACACAGGGAGCCCTCTGGTGCTCAGAGGCTCCTGGGAAAGGCTGGAGCCATGACACCCTGTGCTGCCAAGCCCCACCTGCCAGGGCTCTGGCCTCTGATGCAGCTGCCTTTCTGAGCCACTGACTCTTGGTTGCATGGACACAGCCCCAGCCCCGATGGGCTCCCTTCAGCACCGCTCTCGCCAGCAGCCTAAGATGGGTGACACCTGGTCCCAGCTGCCCTGGCCTGGGCCCCCCCGCCCCGCCATGCTGCTGGTCTCCCTCATCTTGGCCGCAGGGGTGATGCCCTCGGATGCCGGCAGCAGCTGCCCGGTCCTTTGCACGTGCCATAACCAGGTGGTGGATTGCAGCAGCCAGCGGCTCTTCTCCGTGCCCCCGGACCTGCCCATGGACACTCGCAACCTCAGCCTGGCCCACAACCGCATCGCCACTGTGCCGCCCGGCTACCTCACGTGCTACATGGAGCTCCGGGTGCTGGATTTGCGCAACAACTCCTTGGTCGAACTGCCCGCGGGCCTCTTCCTGCACGCCAAGCGCCTAGCACACCTGGACCTGAGCTACAACAACCTCAGCCACGTGCCGGCCGACATGTTCCAGGCCGCCCACGGCCTCGTGCACATCGACCTGAGCCACAACCCGGGGCTGCGGAGGGTGCACCCACGGGCCTTCCAGGGCCTGGCGCAGCTCCGGGACCTGGACCTCAGCTACGGGGGCCTGGCCTTCCTCAGCCTCGAGGCTCTCGAGGGCCTGCCGGGACTGGTGACCCTGCAGATTGGCGGCAACCCCTGGGTGTGCGGCTGCACCATGGAGCCCCTGCTGAAGTGGCTGCGGAACCGCATCCAGCGGTGCACGGCGGGTAAGGGAGGGAGCCCGGCCCCGCGGACGGCAAAGGCTCCACGGGAGAGGGAGGGACTTAGAGACCCTGCGCGGCTGCTGAGGGCCGGACCCGGGCTCGCCTCCTCATGCACCGGTCTCGCACTGCCCAAGTCTTTGCCGAGTCCTTGCTGTGCGTGCCCGGTGCAGGGGACCCGGCATTAATGAAACAGATGCCACCCTCGCCCCTGTGGCCCTGATGACCTAATGAGGCAGACAGAGAGCAAACAAGTAAGAACAGCTCATTAATCATAGACAGTGTTTATTGAGCCTCCACCATGACCTTCCAACTGGGCAGGTGTTATCTCATTGGACCCCACTCTTATTATCCCCATTTTACAGGTGAAGACACTGAGGTTTAGAACAATGAAAAGACTTGGCCAGAGTCACTCATTTAGAAAGTGGCAGAGCTGTGGATAAAACCCAGGTTTATTTGACTTCTAAGCTCTGTTCTACTCTACCAGATTGCTTTTTATTTTTATTTTTTTTTTTATTTTATTTTTTTTTTTGTGGTATGCAGGCCTTCCTCTGTTGTGGCCTCTCCCGTTGCGGAGCACAGGCTCCGGACGCGCAGGCTCAGCGGCCATGGCTCACGGGCCCAGCCGCTCGG
>NC_041229.1:98399461-98427840 GCF_002837175.3 Physeter macrocephalus | reverse complement strand
CGCGAACCCGGTTCCCCTGCATCGGCAGGCGGACGCACAACCGCTGCGCCACCAGGGAAGCCCCAGATTGCTTTTTAAGTGTGCTAAGTACTAGAAGAAATAGAAATGGCTCACCCCATTTATTTTAGTACTTACTATCTGCCAGGCCCTATTCTAAATCATCTCATCCTCACAAGAACCCTAGTGAGACACCACACACACACACACACACACACACACACACCACACACACACTCACACACCACACACACACACACACCCACCACACACACACCACACACACACACACCACACACACACAGACACACACACACCACACACACACACACACACACACACACACACACTGAGCCCTTGTCCCTAAATCACTCCTCTCCTTTCCTTGAGTTGTATAGTTGTAATTTGGATCATAGATGTAAAATGAACTTACTAATTCTTGCTAAAGTCTAGTTCCAGCTTCCCATTCTAACCTATCAAGATATTTTTTATCCTAATCTGATATCCAAGGTATTTATTCTCTCCTTCTGATTTGACATCTGCAAGTGTAATTAGCATGTGTATACCAAGAGGCACTATAGACTAGTACTTAAATGGCATGGGAGGTGAGAAGAGCCTGGGTTCCTAGCCTAGCACAGCTGCTGCATAACCAGTTGTCGAGTCTTGGAGATAGTTCCCAGACCTCTCTGGCTCTAAATTTCTTTTCTTTTTAATGGTAAAGTTTCTGTTTATTTCTTCCAAACTTAGTGTAACATTTTAATTTTTAACAAAAAGATGTACAGGATAAGTTTTGAATTATTTTCCAAATATAATTGTTACAACATCAGAATCAAGTACTCATTTTAAAAAACCACTGTATTAAGGTAGGATTGACTTGTGAAAAGCTGTACATACTTAATGTATACAACTTGATGAGTTTGGGCATAAATATATACCTGTGAAACCATCACCACCATCAAGGCCATAGACATCAATCACCTCCCAAAGTTTCCTACCATTCCCTTTATTATTGTTGTTAGTATTATTATTTTTTATAGCCTAAGTGTTTTATCTCTAAAAGAAATGGAAATATTTATAGTACTGTTTCATAGAGTGGTATTCAGGAGTATAGGGAATAATATAGAAGAGATGCTTTGCAAAGCATCTTTCACATAACTGGGATTTAATAGATGCCATTATTACTTCCTAATCTATATTCAAATTGAGGGCCAAAATGTTTATTAGGAGTGAAGCAAGGCCATGTTCTTTTAATATATGTCTAGATATTTCTCAGGTTGGTGTGGATCAATTTAGTAAAATATCTGAACATAATTTTTTAATATTTAGGAGCATAGCTAGTTGCACAAGCATCCAGGTAATTTTTCTCCATCTTTTTCACCTGGTTATCCCTGAGAGAGTTTTTCAATCTGTAATAAAGATATACAAGTAGAGAAAATTGTAGAAGGTTCAAGATGGTGGTATAGGAAGAACCTGAACTTAACCTCCTCCCATGGACACAACAGATCTACAACTACATATGGAATAATTACCTCTGAAAGGGACCTGAAAACCTGATGAACAGTCTTCCAACAAAGGGTTAAAAGGCAACATCGAGACAGGTAGGGAAAGAGAGAGATGTTAGCACCAAGGGAAAAAACCACACCCCAGCTGCAGAGATTCCACAACCACACACACATCACACACACCACACACACACCACACACACACACCACACACCACACACACACCACACACACACCACACACCACACACACACCACACACACACCACACACCACACACACACACCACACACACACACACACCACACAGAGGAGGAAACCAAGGCACAGAGAGGCTCAGTAACTTGCCCAACGTCCTACAGCCATTAAGGGCTGGAGTCAGGATTCGAACCCTGGCAGCCTGGCTGCCCTCTGGCTGTATCCTGATGAGTCAGGTTCCAGGCTAACAGGAGAAGGCAGGACTTGAGTTCTGGGCTGGCCAAAGGGCCTTGGCAGAATTCTGCAAGGTTTGGGCAGGGAGTGTAGGTCTGAGAAGGGAAGCTCTCCTGTGGCTATTTCACGAGCCAGCCTCTACTGGGAGTGGACTGGGGACTGAAGGAGCCTGAACCGCACAGGCTCAAGGAGCCCGCAGGCAGGCAGTGTTGAGCTGTGGTCCCCAGCCACCAGCTCTCCTGTGTGGCAGCACAGAGCCCCTGCAGTAGGACTAGCTGGGGGGCACCCCCCAGGGGCTTTCCCAGAGCCCGAGCTCAGAGCGAGTTCAGAAGCAGCGGCGCTGAATGAGGTGGGAGGGAGAGGAGGACTGAGTGGGGAGCCCAGGATCAAAATAGTTTGCGGGGGGCTGTGGGTCACGATTCCAGTGTTCCCACAGAACTGCGGGAGGAAGTTCTCTGGGGACTGAGATGGGCTGAGGGGAGGGCGCACGAGGGGGAGGCTGGCTGCCTGGAGCGATCTCCCCACTAGCCTAACCTCTGCAGGCTGCACCTCCTCCCCTCTCTCTTGTGCACTAAGGACAGAAAGGGCCCGCAGGGTTCCTCCCCACACAGGGGTTGCTCCTCTTCTGGGATCTCGGAGGTCCCTGCTGCCCTTCGGAAGAAGCACAGGCTCCCAGTGAGCAGGAGAGGGGCCCAAGATCCCATCAGCGAAGTCTCATGTCCGTACAGATGAGGGACCCAAGTTCCAGAGAGAGAAAGTGACTGGCCACAGGCCACAGCTAGAGACGCAGCTTCCCTGTTCCTCCACAGAGCACACTTTGCACCAGGACACACTCTCCAGGATATTTCGTCTTGGGGGCAAAGAACTTGCCAGTCTAGGTGGGACTAGGTGACACTCTTCCCTTTGTCTTTTTCTGCTTCTTCCTCCCTTTTTCTTCATGGGATTCCCATTACTATCCCTATCTTTTGGACAAATCCCAACACAGAGGAACATAGGGAGACCTTGGGATATAAATCAACTTCAAGACTGGTCCCTTGAATTACCAGAGGGTTCGTCAGCCCCCGGGCTCCCATCCTGCCCTCCTGCAGGCTCTGTCAATTGCCCTCAGGGTCCCCACATCCCCCAGCCTCGCAATGCATCACCACCACCCCATTCATTCACTCAATAGACTTTGGGATTCAGCATCTTCTGGCTCTGGATGTTCAACTCCAGGTGCCATCTTGTCCTGGCTGGAGTCTGGTGTACTATGCCTACCGCTTACAGAGACCCTTCAGCCTGGGGTTTGGGCAAGGTTGCATCCTCCCTCTGAACCTGACTCTCCATTTCTAAGGAGAATCATGCTCATCCATTTCTCAAAAGAGTCAATCCAAGTCCATCATTTTACTCTTTTCCCTCAAAGACTGCAGAATGAATAAACACCATTTATGCACCACATAATTTTAAAAGCTCCGTCACATTGACTTTCTTAGATTGAGACTAAATTATCCCCTAGTTGCATTTCCCATTTCTTCATAAAAAGCAAGCAAGAAAGAAAGACTTGCCCAAGGAGAGAGTTGGATTAATATTTATCCCCTGAACGAAGGAGTGGCTGGCTGCTGGAAAGCCGGTACCTGGTACTGAAAGGCAGAACTGCTATCTGCCTTCCGCCCTCCCTTCCAAGGCAGAGAAAGATGCAGCCATTGACAACCACCATGCATTTGTACCAGTGACCCTGGAAGGATGAGCTGGGGCCATCAGTGATGGAGAGAACAGCAATCCCACTGAAGGAGAAGCCCCTCCTATAGAAGTCTGTGTGCAGAATATGACCTCACTGATCTGTCCAGAAAGACCAACCTAGGATGACAATAAAAACACGCACCTATGTAGTACTTACTGTGTACCAAGAATATATCATTTATGTATGTAAATTCATAGAATCCTCACTACAATCCTATGACATAGTTACTTTTATTATCCTTATTTTATAGATAAAGAAACCACAACACAGAGGTGTTAAATAACTTAGGCATAGTCATACAGCTAGGGAGGGATAGAGAGGGGATTTGAACCCAGGCCAATAGCTCCAGAGCCCATACTCTTAACCCTACACTCTGTGTATCTGGAAAAGCCATATGGGGTAGTAGAAAGACCCAGTGCTTTGGAGTTGGACAGAGTCATTCATTCACATATTCAATTAACAAAGGTTAATTGAGCATTTAATGGACAGGCCTCTGTTCTAATGCTAAGGATACTACAGGAAGAACTTATATTCAAAAGGAGAAAACAGATAATAAACAAACTGTGAGACAGTGATAAATACAATGGGGAAAAAGATAAGCAAAGTAGGTAAGAGAGAGAAGGCCCAGAGAAAGGTGAAGTGGGGTTGCTATTTTATATAGACTCCTAAAGGAAGGCCTCACTGAGGAGCAAAGTCCCAGAGGAGGTGAGGGCCTGAGCTGTGCAGAGATCCAGGGGAGAAGCACCCTCACGAGGGGACAAATGCAAAGGCTCCCCCTCCCCACGCTGAAAGGGGACATGCTCGGGGTGATGGAAGAATGACCGGGAGGTGTGCGTGGCTGGAGCAGAGTAAACCAGGAAGGGAGTGGAAGGGATGGGGAGGTTCTTCTAGGAAGGAGAAGAAGCCAGGGGAAGGCTTCAAGCAGAGAGTGACATGGCACGACTTCAGGTTTAAAAGGATCACTCAGCCAGCTGTGTCGAGGTGGATTAAGGGCAGAAGCCTAGAAACCAGTTGGGAGGCTATTGTAAGAGATTACGATGATGATGAAATCCCACAGAAGTCCCAGATTTGCCTTAGCAGGGGCTACGGGACTTTAAGCAAGTTACTAAAGTCTCCGAGCAGTGATCTCCACCTCTATCAGAACAGATATAAGGCTCAAGAGGGAGGGGATAAGAGGACATATGTATGCATACGGCTGATTCGCTTTGTTGCGCAACAGGAACTAACACACTATTGTGAAGCAATTATACTCCAATAAAGATCTATTTTTAAAAATTTTTTTTAAAAATACTTGCCTTGAGGGTTGTTGAGGGCACTAAAGAAGGTGAGTGAAATTTTGGCACATGCAAGAAACTTCATAAAAACTCCGCTTCTCCTGGGAGGGGCAGGGGCTCGCTCTTCCTGCTCTCCGCTCAGCCACTCACCCTCCCTGGCTTCTGTGTTGCAGATTCTCAGCTGGCTGAGTGCCGGGGCCCCCCGGAAGTCGAGGGCGCCCCGCTCTTCTCCCTGACCGAGGAGAGCTTCAAGGCCTGCCACTTGACCCTGACCCTGGATGATTACCTCTTCATCGCCTTCGTGGGTTTCGTGGTCTCCATCGCATCCGTGGCCACCAACTTCCTCCTGGGCATCACGGCCAACTGCTGCCACCGCTGGAGCAAGGCCAACGAAGAGGAGGAGATTTGACCCGGGTACCTGGTGTCCCTCCACGCCGCCCGCCACCACGGCCGCTGACCACCGGGCACCCTCCCTGGCTGCCCACTCTGGCTCTGCCCTGGCCAGAGTGGGCAGCCAGGTCATGGCTCAAGCAAGGTCAGGAAACTACCTTTGTGTGAGCTTCTACGGTGGGCCAGACACTGTGCTAGGAACTGGGACCGACCTAGACCTTGCCCCTCAAGGCACGTACCTCTGATAGAGGAGAGAGAATTGAAAACTCTTCCCTTTAAGACCTTTTATCAGCACACTGAGTACATAGTTATGGAAGCCCAGAGGAGGGGTCATCAACCGTGTCTAGAAAAGTCCAAGAGAATTACAAGAATGGAGGTGATTTTTGATGACCCACGTGTACTGGGTCATCAAAAAATTGTCTGCTTTGTCCACAGACAAAGAAGGGCAGACATAAGCCAATGACAGAGGCCAGAGCATGCATGGTGTGTTGAGAGCAGCGAACTATCCCTGTGACTTCGATGTACAGAGTGGAAGTGACACAGGACCAAAACTTGCCCCCTGACACCCAACCTGTCAGCTCTCGGCGTTACCCATCACTGCCTCTGAGGGCAAAAACACCTCCGTGCCAGCCCCCTGAGCCTCCTCCTACCAGCAGCTGCCAGGTGAGACCACCTCCTGTTGACTGCCCTCCCCCCATCCTCTGTGGGCAACTGTAGCATGCTGGCGAGGTCCCGGTAGCAAACTGAGGATGGACACCTTCAGTGCTCTTTCTCCTACCCCTGTCTCCTGCCTCTCACCCGAGCGTGGGCTTCAGAAGAGGGAAGCAGGAGTCCTGGCACCCTGGGACTCCTAATCTTGTGACCGTTCTTGCCACGGTGCTCAGGCCAAGGGATCTCGACAGGGCAGTGCACCGTGGGCTGCAGCCCTGTAGCATGATACCCGGGACTGAAGGAGGAGAAGGCCACCACAGTCGTAACCATCAGAGGATTTGCTCCTCCTTCTAAGCAACTCACCCACTTCAGCATAAGGGTGAGAGAGCTGTTAGTTACCCAGCACTTGCTGGTGTCAGGCACTGTGATAAGCTCTCTCCAGGGACAATTCCCTTTAATGCACACAACAATCTCTTGAGGTGAGCATTGTCGTTCCCATTCTACAGATGAAGAAATTAAGGCTCAGAGAGGTTCAGTCACATGCTACTTAACGAGCAAAATAAAACCTGTGCTCTTCCTACCACCCCATTCAAGTTGGAGAACATCACAATTCCCTCTAAACTTATCTAAGTTCAAATTCCAACTGGACGAAGCTCCCAAAAAGGACCAGGCGCTCTCCTGGTCACTTTTAAGTCTGTTGAGTCATTTATTTCAATTCTCCCAGCAACACTGCCTAGCGAGTTCTATGATTCCCATTTTACAGTTGAATTAATTGTAGAGAGCTGAGTATCTTACCCAACATTATCTGGATAAACTCTAGAAGGAAGGTGATAGGCAGCTCCATTCAGGGAACCATGTTTAAGCAGTCAAAAATCAAGTAATTTCATGTGCAAAGCACAATTATCATCATCATCATCATCTTCATTGTCAGTTTCATCATCTTCATCATTATCTTCCCTGTATTTGTTCAGTGCTGGACAGTTTGTGCAGTACTCTGGCGTCATTCTCCTTGACTTTTCATGACCTTGTGTGGGAGACAAGCCCAACGTCATTACTCCTATTTTACAGATGGAGCAATAGAGATTCAAGACTGGGTGTGACTTGCTTACACAGCAGGGTTGCGACCCAGCTCCATCTCATTTCTCTTTCCAGTGCTTTCCCAGGTGCTTGAGGAAGAAAATGCCTGGGAGGGCTGGGGAGCGGGTCCCTAGGATTCACAGCCATGAAGGTCCTAGTAGATCAGCTAAATAAAGGGCAGTAAAATCAGGTGCCCTGCAGATTTAGATGTGCTCAGGGCACATCAGCCCCTGAAACAGAGAAGCAGCACAGGTAACATCTGAATAGGAGACACCTGCCTTGCAAGGTGTAAATAACACATTAAGACTGGTGGCCACGGTGGCAGTCATTCAAGAAATAAGATCTCTGGAAAACAGGAGAGGAAGCTGCGTTCCTCCATCCTACTTGAGCCCTGCTGTGCAGTTTTGCAAGAGATACAAAGGAAGCAGGAAAGCAGTGGGATGAGAGCCTCTGCAGGATAGGGGAAGACTTTAAGACCCAGTCCGATATGTTGGCAAGGCTGGCCAAAATGAGAATTAAAACGAGGACATTCTACTTTGCCTTCAGCTCCAGCAAGCTTGCATCACCCATCCTCCTGGCACATCATCTTCCAAGAAGTCTTCCCCTACTCATGCTTCCCTGAGCTAGTCAACCAAAAGAGTGCCCGAAACTTTGCTAGACCTGGGGTACTTGAATCTTGTCTCCTCTGCATCTCACTTACAACACCTGGGTCAGAACCCCGCTCCCGAGAGAACGGGAGAAATGTGCCCACTGTCTTCTTCAGCTGTGTCCAGGGACGGGCGGGCCAGGGCCGCTCTCTCCACGAGTCAAGCTGACAGCCTAAAGTATTTGAGGAAGAACTTCTAGAAATAATAGTCCTGACACACAGTTAAACCTCCCACAGAGGGACACCATATACATCTATCATAATCTCTTAGAGATTCTGGTTTGCTGAAATATAGTTAACATATTTTAAGACATGTGATTTTTTTTGCATAGAACTAGACCAAACAAGCTAGCCCTTGAGATCAAATGTCCATTCTAATAATACTGTTTAGTTCCCATTAATGGCAAACCTTTCTGAGTAGGATACGATACAGGCTTTTAAAGAACAGATGCTTCTCCAGCTACTAGAAGGTCCCCAGTTAACGAACCCACAATGTAGAAAGCATTTAACTTCCCTACCGCCAAGGAATTCGTGCTTCTCCCCTGCCTGCCACCACCACCGTCTCGTGCAGGCTATCAGAAACAAACTTCTAGTGGTATGCTTCTAGGGATAATCTAGCAGTCCTGGTTGGAACTCTTCCCACAACCCTACTTACCGAGAACCCATGATGTTGCCCCTACAAGGCTTCATTAGTTTTTTTCCAGACTGGTTAACACGTAAGCCTTGAGGTATCTCTGAGGCCATGTGTCTGTTCATGAGGTTCTGTGGATGTTGGGTATCTACTGATATGAGGCCAATCTCTCTGGAGCCTGAGTTCAGTTCTCTGACATGGTCTACCCAGCTGTCTGTTTACTGTATCACTTACTACACTAAAATGGAATCCCATTAGGGTTGGGGTAGGAATAGCTGCTCAGAAAATATATGAGAGACAAGTGTGTAGCTGAGGCAGCCTAATGACCGCCTGATTGCTTCTCTACCCCTCAGAGATCTGTCCTCATCACAAGATTTTTTCATGCCGGGCCTGAGGATAGCAAAGTTTAGGTAACCAACAGGGCTATGATGGTCAAGGTCTGGACCAAGAAAATTGTTCTTTAGAAAAGACCCCACATCTGTACACACCACTCTGGACAAGTTGCCTCTGGTCACCCTATGACAAACCCTCATCTGTATCTCCATTCCTGCAGGAAGTCCCAGGAAACCCCGCAGAAATAGGTCCCCTGAGTTGCTATAGAGTTTACTGGCTCCTTTCAAGGACCTTGGTGTACGGAATTTGAACAGAACAAGACAGCTACTTCTCCATCAGGGAAGACCTAGAGCCCCAATTTTTCCCTAGAGATGTCTTTGTTTATATCACTCTGACATCCTTTCCAGCTCTAGAAGAGTAAAAAGAGACACCTTTGTCCACTCCTCAAAAGAACATCTTCCCAAAGCTAGAGAAATTCATCTGCTCTCCCCACTCCAGAAGGAGGCAAAAGGGAAGTGAAGGAGGAATTTTCAAGGTCCTTTGCAAATCACCGTCGTGTTTGCCACAGCACTGGGTGGAGAGTTCTGGATGCAGAGAGCTCTCGATTGTGGAGTGCTGTTGTCTGGGGGCGGGAGGGTTAGGGCAGGGTGGGGAAAGGGAAGATGCCAACCTTTGTATGGAGATGATTTTATAACCATGCACTTTTGTAACTGTGAAGAATTTTTCATAAATGTACATTAATAAAAAAGAGCGTACAGTTTAACAAATTTTCTAAAGAGTTGTGAAGAGGAGGAAGGGGGAGGGAGGCAGGAAAAGAAAGAGCGACAGAAAGGAACTAGGCGGAATCAAGAGAATGTGTGCCAAAATATACACACAAAGGGCCTATGGGGAGGGTGTAGATGGGAATAATTAGGAGATGTGCCAGCCATGGAAGGGCATGTGTGGGAGTAGAAGGAACATCACAGAAGCATATTTCTACCAGGCAAAAAAGAATACACTTGCGTCTGTATGCACACACCCCTATGTGTAGGCATATTTTGGTGTCTGAAATTACACAAAGAGGAGAGCATATGTCTTATACATGTTGGTGCTTGCAGCTTGGGTCATCTGTAAAACATGCCAAGGCAAGTGGGTGTGCCTGTCTAGTTAGCATCACTAAGGAGTGTGTGCTAGGGAGATGGTCCATGCCAGCCGTGTGGGCATAAGGACCCTAGATCAGGCATACAGGTAAACCAGGCATCTAAATGCATGGTGTAGGACGGATGAGGTCATCACTGGTATAGGTTCAGCCTCTGTTCTCATAGGTTAATTTTTAAAAAGGAAGGGATTCTAAGCTTCCTGAGTCTTGCAAGGGTTGCCTACACATCATTAGAAATGAGATGGTTGGACAGTGTACCTTGGGAACAGAGGCAGAAAAAGAAGGAGCAAAATCTACTTCTTGGTGTATGTTGGCAGCCAGGGTTATCCCGGTACTCTAAAGAGGAAGTGGCTCTAAGCAGGAAGTGGTCCCTTCCACCAATGCATATTTTAACCTCCCTCTATTCCTCCCACTCCAATTGCCACAGAGTACAAATACTGCACTCACAGAGTAAAACCACTAAAGGGAACACACAAACTGACCAGTGTTTTCTGGAGTCGTTTGGAGAGGGGCAAAAACTTTCTCTTCAAATTAAGGACTTAAGAGAGCCTATACTGAACAAGTGCAAAATCAAAAATAAGGGTCATGAAATGAGCAGATAACTCACGGAAGTCCAGACCTTGCCTATCTCATTCAGTGCTATCTATCCCTAGTGCCATGCATATACCTAGCAACTTATGATGATGATGATAATGATAATGATAAATACATAAATTCCAGCCATATTCCACTGGCCAGAACTCAGTGCCTTGGTTCCATTTAATTTCAAGGGACTAGACTACTATGTACCTTGAAAGCAAAGGAAACAGGGTTTGGTAAACCCCACCAAGTCTCTAACACCATCTGCTCCACTCATCAGCAAATACCTGTTTCATTCTTCCTTCCACATTTATCTTATCCTGTCACCACATCCAGCTCAAAGCTCAAGATTGCCAATGACGCAGTATTTTCTCCATTAGGTCTCCTTGTGGTCCAGTCACCTATGAACTAAAAAGGAAATTCACCACCCACCCACCGTACACATACCCAGTACACAGTAGTGGCACAGGGACAGAGTAACAGCAGATTAAAACCCTTGTTTGGAAAGAAAGGCATATTTTAACCTCCCTCTATTCCTCCTGCTCCAATTGCCACAGAGTACAAATACTGCACTCACAGAGTAAAGCCACTAAAGGGAACACACAAACTGACTCAGAACACTCAGATAGAAAGACAAAGAATGTGCACAATGATAACCAGTGTTTTCTGGAGTCGTTTGGAGAGGGGCAAAAACTTTCTCTTCAAATTAAGGACTTAAGAGAGCCTATACTGAACAAGTGCAAAATCAAAAATAAGGGTCATGAAATGAGCAGATAACTCACGGAAGTCCAGACCTTGCCTATCTCATTCAGTGCTATCTATCCCTAGTGCCATGCATATACCTAGCAACTTATGATGATGATGATAATGATAATGATAAATACATAAATTCCAGCCATATTCCACTGGCCAGAACTCAGTGCCTTGGTTCCATTTAATTTCAAGGGACTAGACTACTATGTACCTTGAAAGCAAAGGAAACAGGGTTTGGTAAACCCCACCAAGTCTCTAACACCATCTGCTCCACTCATCAGCAAATACCTGTTTCAGTCTTCCTTCCACATTTATCTTATCCTATCACCACATCCAGCTCAAAGCTCAAGATTTCCAATGACGCAGTATTTTCTCCATTAGGTCTCCTTGTGGTCCAGTCACCTATGAACTAAAAAGGAAATTCACCACCCACCCACCGTACACATACCCAGTACACAGTAGTGGCACAGGGACAGAGTAACAGCAGATTAAAACCCTTGTTTGGAAAGAAAGGGGGGAAGAAGAAAACTTACAGCAGTCGTGGTCCATAGCAATTCTGAAATCCTGATGGAAGAGCATTATGAAGGCCTCAGATCAAGTTCCTTTATTAGACCCTGATTCTGCTTCCTGGTAAGAACTCTTTTGTGGGTCGTTCTCTATAGCCTCTGACTCTTCCTTCTTGGAGGATCTCCCTTTTCCATTATTCATCCTGGCCATATCTAAAGTGGGTATTGGGGACCATGCACTCTTTGGAGGTTGTCCATCTTCTACAACCAGCCTCCTGCTGGTGCAAGTATGCTGGCCTGAAATTTGTTTTAGGTCTCAATAGTCAATAGCTTTTCGAATCCAGGTTCATGGTTTCTTAGCAATTCACCTCCCTTAAAAACTTGATTCTTAGCAATTCACCTCCCTTAAAAACTTGATAAGACTTTTGTTCTCTTTGCTTCCACTAAGTTCCATGTTTCAGTACAAACACAAAGTTCTTTCCGAAAAAGTGTTTTCAAGCCTACCTTGTTTTCTTGCTTTCTCTTCCCAGGTGCCTTCTTTCTCAATGGCAACCTTGCAATTATCTGAAACAATAGATGAGAAGTCACATTCTTATTCTTATTTGTTTCCACTTGGCTAAGTTGCTTTAACTGAAAATTTTTAATGGGCCTTTTTGCTCAAAGCCCTTTTCTGTTTTATCTCTTGTGATGTAGGTCTAAAAACAGTCGGATTTTCCAATTTTTTAATGCTCAACATTTTTTTTTACTTCCTCTCTCTTCCTTTTTGTTTCTACTTTCAAGCTGCTCTAAAACTAGTTAAAACATTAGAAAATGAATTTGGATCAATTTGGGCTGAGACCAAAAATGTTTGAAGCACGTAAACAGTAATGCAACATGAACTTTGTAAAGGAGAAATGAGCCTCCTTGTGGAAAATGATCTTTGTGATGAAAGGTAAAAAAACAGAAAGAAAAAATACTACCAAGTTAAGAGTTAGTGCATGGCATTCAGATTTCAGAATGTCTAGCAGAAATCACTACTGCAGGGATAGGTTTGCCATTGGAGGGTTAAGAGAGATTGATGGGAAAGAGTCCATGCCCGTGGATGGTGACTAAGGGGCTATTTGAGGAGAAAATATTGGCTCTATTGTGTCTCTGGTCCTTATCCCCAACCCACTCACCATGGAGAGCAGAGATGATAGAAAGAGAAAAACACCACTAAGAGAGGGTTATGATAAAAAGATTACTATAGTGTTCCCCCCAGCTTTACACTTAGCTCATGTAATCATTTGGGAGTACGTTGCACGAAGCTCTAGAAAATATATACTAATGTAGCTGATTTTTTACAAAACTGAGGATCCTCCTCCTATAGTTGAGCCAGTACTCAAAAGAGATCTCTATGCATGTAAATTAAAGGCTAAAGCTATGGGAATGGTTCATACAGGATGTTAGAGTCCCATATAAAGGAGCAGTTTATGACTTCACTCATTCAAAATTCCATGTGATAGGCATGTTTCAAATGCTGGGTTATGACAGTGAGAAGATAAAGTCTCTGCCCCTCGGTGCCTATTTTCTATTTAGGAGTGGGAATTGGTGGGGGTGGGGGATGGAGGTTAGATCAGACAATAAACAGTAAAAAAATTCCAGATAGTGATAAGTGCTGCAAAGAAAACACAGCAGGTAGAGGGTTGGCGGGGATGAGGTTGAAAAAGCATGCCCACATCAAGTAGGTCCTTGTGGGCCTGGGTTGGACTTCACATTGAGTGTAAATGCCATGGGAGACCACTGGAGGGTTTTGAGCAGGGGACTGACATAACTTGATGACATTTTTCAAAGATCAGGTCAAACGCTGTATGGAAACTGTTCCAAAGGTGGGAAAGGGTGTAGGCTGGGACACCAGCGAGGGGTCTTATGCATAGTCCAGTTGGAAGATGTTGAAAAGGCTACCAGTGTTGGTTGTGGGTAAGGGGACAAATTGAGGTTATATTTTAGAGGCAGAGCCAATGGGACTTGCTGATGTATTCGATATGGTGAGAGAGAACAAAAGAGGAATCAAGGATAACTCTTTTTTTTTTTAACTTCAGCTGTATATATGCTCAGCCAGACCCAAGGAGCAGAAAGGCTATCTTAATTCTATGAAAAAAAAAAAAAAATCCCAACAGACAGCCAACAATCCGTAAGTTACAAGAGGGAGAGAGGAAGCAGATATACAAACAGATGCATAATGTCAGGAAACAGCTCAAACCTGGAAACCAAGAGACAGGGGTAGAAAAATCTGAACATACGGTGTTGGTTTAAATACCCTGTATCACTCTGAGCAACCCAGTGGCTCTTAAAACAGAACAATGGAGCTTCAGGTACTGAAGCCTAAATAATCAGCAGCATCTTCAGAGTACAGATAGATTTGTATCCACTGACATGCTAGAGGCAGAGCATCGATCCAAAATGACCTCCTAGAAGGAAAGTATAAGACTCCCTCAGCTGCAGACAAAGAAGCAAATCCAGGAAACAAATTATATTTGAGATGAGCCCAAATATATTCGAAATGGGAAGATTACATGAAGTGATATTTTTTTAAAAATGGGAACGAACAGCTTGTACTCATTTTAACCAAAGAGTGAAAGACGATGGTGACAAGCTGGGCCTCTCAGGATGATGTTACACTGTGAACGTTCACGACCACTGCCGACTTTGTACGTTTATATTGTACCACACGCTACACCAGGTGCTTTACCTGACATATTTCGTTGGCATCTGACTGAAAGACAGCTACTCTTGAGAAATGCAGAGCATAATGAAGACAATGGACTTGGGAGCCTGGGTTCAAATCGAGTGCTGCCACTTACCAGCCATGTGAACTTGGGCAGGTGACATCCTCTCTTTGTGTCTGAATTTCCCTGTTGATTTGAAAGGACAATGGTAGCCACTTGATAGGGTCTCTGAGAAGATTAAAGGAGATCATGTATATAAAGTGCTTGGAATGGTGCCTGGCACACAGTGATATTCAATTAGTGATAATGACTAGGAACCACTAGCTTCCCGCTCTTACAGGGAAAGAATTAGATGCTAAGAGATGTTTAAGTCACTTATCTAACATCACACAGTTGAAATGGGACAAAGCCAGGGTTTTAATCCACATCTGTCCTCCAGACTCGGTGTGCTAAACTGCAATCCTATACCAGATAGGTCACGCTGGCCAGCTGTGACAGTTTGTCTCCAAACATGGGACCCAGTGAATCGTGCCCTGGAGTGGTCCGCCCCACCCTGAATCTGTGCTGGCCCTGCAACTCAGATTAACCAAAGGAAGGTAGTGGAAGTGAAGCCGTGCCAGTTCCGGACCTAATCCTGAAGAGGGCCTGGCAGCTTCTGCTTTGGTGCTCTTGGGAGACCTGAGCTCCCACGGATTGTCTGCTCCATGGAGACAGATGAAGAGTTCACATGGAGAGACCACGTGGAGAGAAAGAGGCTCAGCCATTCCAGTGTGCCAGCTGAGCCCAGCTTTCCAGACATCCGCTCCAGGCACCAGGCACATTAGTGGATCTGTCTGAATATTCCAGCTGCAGCCACCCTCTGACCACAGCCCCATGGGAGACCCCAAGCAGGACCAGCAAGAGAACTGTCCAGTGACGCCACAGTGGGGACGACTGTTAAATTAATTAAACAAGGAGTCCATTAGACTGGGCTGGATTTAATGCCTTGGTAGCCTGCGTCAGCAACCAAAACCTAAGCCTGAAATACCTCAAGGTTAAGAAATCAAAACCTAAGGACAGGGGCTTCCCTGGTGGCGCAGTGGTTGAGAGTCCACCTGCCGATGCAGGGGACGCGGGTTCGTGCCCCGGTCCGGGAAGATCCCACATGCCGCGGAATGGCTGGGCCCGTGAGCCATGGCCGCTGAGCCTGCGCGTCTGGAGCCTGTGCTCCGCAGCGGGAGAGGCCACAGCAGTGAGAGGCCCGCGTACCGCAAAAAAAAAAAAACAAAAAACCTAAGGACAGTCAATCACAAACAGCCAATTAGCCCTTCCCAAATAAGGCAACTGCTTAAGCTATAGCCAATCAAACAATTTCCTTGCTTTCTTTCTGCATCTTCTCTATAAAAGTCTTGCTCCTAGTTTCAGCTGGTGGAGTGCTCCTATCCACTTCCAGTGAGGCGCTGCCTGATTACAATGACTATTTGCGCAAATAAACTCAGAACTTTTAATATGGCTCAGTTTATCTTTTAACACAAGTAATTTTTTAAGCCTCTATGTTTGAGGCTATTTGTTATACAATACACAATTGAAACACTAGTCTACGAGGAAAAGGCTTATTGAGGACAAAAATGTGTCAGCAATTTAAGGCTGAAGCCAAAGCGATCATATCGTCCCAGAAGCAAGGTGCAGAGAAGGTAAGCGCCCATGCTCTGGGGTCTAACCGACCAAGTTCAAGTCCTGCTGTTGTCACTGCTAACCAGATAAGTTACTCAATATTGCCCTGACGCATTCCCTTCTCTTTATAATGGGAATACTACCTATCTCATAGAGTTGTAGTGGTGCTTCAATGATATAATCCCTACTAATGACACTAGAATAGTGTCTGACTTATAGTAAGAAATCGACCAAAAATTAGCAACTGCTATTTTTATTAATAAAAATAGTATAGTTATTCTAGATGCAATTAAATTGACCAAAATGCAAAGAACAGATGAATTCTCCAGTTACTGTTTCTAACTTCTCCAGGAATAATGCCACTGGAAATTTGTGTCACTTTGCTTTGGGAAATGCCAGTGCACAATATTTTAAGAGTTTGACAAGGACAGCAAAAATTAATAATGACGAGAAGATTACCACCCATCTCAAACTGGTCCTGAAGAGTATTGACATCCCAAGCTATTACTGCAAAATAAGATTTTTACAGAGAAACGTATAATGGCAACATGCTTTCCCCCAAAAGAAAAGTCATTTACAGTCCGGACACGAGGTAGTATGTGACTCCTCCAGGCAAAGTTAAAAACCCCATCCCCTCCACAACAGTGGAAGACTATTGAGCTTTCAGAAATAATGCAGCAGCCAAAGGAACCACAGATGCAGCCACGGAGCCTATGATTTACCGAGAGGAGGGCAGCTGCACTGCACAGTTGCTATTTTGATGAATAAGAAAAGGGAGAAACAAAGCCGTCCTCAGAAATAAAGGCGGCTTCTAGGGATTACTTTAAGCAAAATGTTAAATCAATAATAAAGCCCCTAAAGGAAGAGCTAGACATTCCAACAGAGATCAGATTTCAGGGGACAAGAGCCACATGGAACACCCAGCAGACATCCAGGCTGCACAGAACAGACTCACCGGCCACAGACGTGAGAGCTATCACCAGACCTTTGGTGAAGTGGAGTCAGGCACTGATACTTGAACCTGTTCTATGTCCTACGTCGCTTCATCAGAGATGTTTAGTTGATAAGAAATCGTTCCTTGTTTTGGTATAGACCCTTTCCCTCTATCACTTGTGAGATATGGATTTATGGATTGCATGAACATTTTCTCATGACTAGAGTCTTGAGATTCTGCTGCCCAGAGTTGGTAAAACCAAGGATACAGCCCGCTCTCTGAATTCCTCCTTAAAGAATTTATTTATTTCTGTCTGAAAGTGCTACGAGTTACTCAAGGAGGCTGGTAATTATCGAAGGCAGCGGTAGTGAAGTGGAGGAAACGCCAGGCTGGAATTCGTCTTATTCACTCAACAAACACTTGCTGAGGCCCTGGTGTGGGCAAGGCAATGTTATGTACAAGAAAGAATGACTGAAAACCAAAGATACCAGGATCCCTACTTCAGATTTTATCCACCGTACCTAGCACAGGACCAGTGTACGGCAGCTTTCCAACAAATGTTTGTTAAACCAATTAATCCTGCCACTAACTCACGAATTTCCCTCTTATAATTCCCCCTGAATAAGGGTTCAGACATCACCTCTTATTTTAAAAAAACAGTGAGAGACACACTTCCCAAACTTTAATGTGCATAACAATTCCCAGGGGACCTTGCTAAGGCGCAGACACTGTACCAGCAGGCTTGCATATCTAAGAGCTGCATTTCTAGCAAGCCTCCTGCATCACTGGTCTGTGGACCACACTTTGAGTAGCAAGGAGTGGAATGATCTCTCAGAGAGAGATTCTGGACACACCCGAAGGGTCCTCCAACTCTACATTTTTTTAAGGGTCGAAAACACTAGCGATTCTAACCGTGGAAGTAAGAGGAAGAGAAGTGAAGGGGGCTGGGCATGGTCCCGGGCTGCACCCAGGTTAGTGGAAGCTTCTCCCCACAGCCGGCAGGAAAGGCCCACTCTTTAGTCACGATGCACAAACAACAAAGCTTTTGGTGTCTGTAAAAAGAATCAGCCATAATTTTGCTGGCTCGGAAGGCTCTGTCTTTTAATGATTCTTCCTGTTTTTCTCAGCCTGATCCAAGAGAATGAGAAAACAGCCCTGGTGAAGGTCAGGTGAGGTCAGGGAGGTCCCTGGAGAGGGCTGCTTTTGGCCCACACTTGGGGAGAGGAGGCAGATGGAGGTCCACCGCTCCCCACCCCCAGCTCTGCCTAGTTCTAGGCCTACTCCTTGGCTAATCCAGCACAAAACCAGAGTGTTGGAGTGACAAGGGATCCAGGATGGGGAGCTCTGCGCTAGTCAACTCCATTCAGTTCCACACTCGTTACAACTGCTGTGTGTGCCCATGTGCCAGAGGATGCAGGATCAACAGAGACAGGGCCTGCCAGGAGCTCATGTCTATAAGGGGAGGAAGTCATCACAGGAAGACAGACTGCAATGTAGAATGCAATCAAGGACACACCAAAGAGACCCACAGGTAGTAAAGAAATTTAGAGAGGCAAGAGGTCGAATTCCCTCACAGGCATCAAGGTAAACATTATGGAAAAGGGGACATCTGAAACTTAAAGGTGGGTACGGGATCCTCAAGTAAAGATGGAAATAAGAATATTCCGGGTCAGGGAAAAATAGGAGAGAAGGCACAGAAGGGAATTTTAATGCTTGGTCAGCATGGAATCCAGTGTGACTAGAACTCGTAGGAAAAACAGCCTGGTTAAGAGGGGCTGGGATGCCAAGGGGAGGATTCTCATCATTAGGGCCTTAAGTCTCTCTTTCCCATTGTAGGGTCTGATAGAAGCCCCACGTACACACACACTTACCTGGCCCACTTTTAGGATCATACCTGCAAAAAATGATACCACAATTATCCCTGGTGATTTATTTGTCTGACAATCTTTAATTGAACCCCTAATATACGTGAAGCACTGTCCCAGGGACTAGAAATACCACAGAGGAATAAACCAGACACGTTCCTGAGCGCTAGACAGACAATAGGTAACATGAGGTAGTAGAAAGAACACAGGACCTGAAATCAGAGATGCCTTGGGTGCAAATCCTAGCTGTGCATTGTACGTGAAAGATTTCACATCTCTGGGCCTTGGTTTCCACCTCCCTGATGGCGATAATTATACCTATCACACAGGATCGTTGTAGAAATGAACCTATGAGGAAAGAACTTCATTCTGTGTTGGGTACAATGTAGACACTCATTATCGGTTTGTTCTGTATTCAGCCATAAAGAAAGGAGTCTGAAAGAACTAATCTCCAGGGTCCCTTTCAAGCTCTCATATTCTGCTTTGGCAGTTCTAAGACTCTGCAGCCCCTGTAACTGTGTCCACCACCAGGGGCCTGGAACGTCCCAGCTAGTGGGCCTCTCCCCGGCCCCGGGCAAAAAGTTTCCCCCAGGGCAGCCTGAGATGAAGACAGTGGATCGGGCAGCCATTAATCAGGCTGCCGCCCTGGCTGGACCAGGCGCCGGCAGGCCAGGCAGCGTCCTGGCTGCTTAGCTGCCCAGATCGGCTTCCTCACCACTCCACCGACCCGTTGCCATGGCAGTGAACCCCAAGAGAGAGCAAGGAGTAGCCAGAGCCAAAGAGGAAGGTTCTGTTCTTCTGATTCTATCGGCCTCAATCTTGGCTGATTTCAGGGTCCCAGAGTGAGAAATAACAGAGAGAATTTAAATTGACTGTGAGTTATTTTCAACACTAGACAATATGTTAAGTGCTTTCCGTCAGTTATTTCACACTCATGATGACACTGTGAAACAGGAACTCTCATCCCCACTTAGCAAAACAGGAAACTGGGGTTCAGAGAGGTGAGTACCAATGTCACCCAGGTAGTCAGTGAAGCCGTGACATTTGGGGCCCCCAATCCCACCCCCGCCCCCCAGGATTGTATGATTCCAGAGACTCTGCACTTTTCCACACGTCACAGGCTTCCCAAAAGCCAGCGCCATTGTCCCCCTTGCCTGAACACTCCCGGAGCTCAAGGAGGCAGCTGCAGAGGATGGAGACCCTGAATGCTGCTGAGACCACAAGGATTCCTCTGAGACAAAAGCCAGGTCACTCTGACAGAGCACTACTCAGGCAGCTGCCCGAAAATGTTCCCGGGAGTTTCTTAATGCAATCTCAATTTCAAATATTCAGCCTGCTTTTCTCAAAAAGAGAAAAGAAAAAAGAAAAGAAAATTCCAACATTTTAGCACCCACACGAACACATCTCCAGAATGATCTCCTACATCTGGACACAGCACAGTGTTGGATAACATCTGTCAGACCCCGTCCCAACATTCAATTCTGAACACCAAGGTCCTTGTATTTAGGCACAGACTGGCACCGTCTGGTTTTAGCTGCAGGGCTGTGTCCGACTGGAGGGGCACATCCGGGGCACCCAGGGAAATCAGCCTTCTCCCTAAGCTCAGACGCTGGAAAACTCACCGAAAGAACAGGGTTGGCTTCCTTCCCTGCCACCCACCCCCTCCAGAGTGGCTGCTGACCTACTGAGCCCAAGCACTGGGAACCCATGACGTGGGAAAATCCGGCTGGCCTCGGTGGCCCCAGACATCTGGATCCCCTAAGCCCAAGCAGACGGTGGAGACAGAAGCTAGTGGCACAAGGGGGCTTGGGAAAGCGGTTGGAGGAACTTCTGCCAAGTTCTCTGCCTCCTGAACAAACACTTGTCCCGCTATCTAGGGGTCAGCAGAGCCATGTTTATGTACGCCTAGACCACTCCATTCATTAATTAATTAACTCCCTGAGTGGCATTTGGCCCCTAAAGCCTTCCCTCCTTGGGGCTTCGGTTTCCTTATCTATAAAATCTAAGAATCAGATGATTTTTCTAAGGCTTCTTCTTGCTCTGGCGCTTTCTGATGCTAGGATTCTACCATAAAAGAACAGGAGGAACAGTGCTGGCTCCAGTGCTGGCTCTGCCTGACTGGCCCGGGCAAGTCCCCCGCTACCACGGCCCATCAGGCTGTCCTCATCTCCCGCAAAAGCCTCTGAGCATAGGCGTCTAGCAACAGCCATCGTCTCCTCCTCCACCCATTCTCCTCCAGGCATCCAGGGTGATGTTTCTTGGGAATTCCCTGGCAGTCCAGTGGTTAGGACTCCACGCTCTCACTACTGAGGGCCCAGGTTCAATCTCTGGTCGGGAAGCTAAGATCCCATGAGCTGCACGGTGTGGCAAGAAAAAAAAAAAGAGAGAGAGACAGGGTGATGTTTCTTTTCAAAACACAAAGCCAATCCTACTAGCATCCTGCTGATACGGATCCCCATTGCTTTTATGGTGAAGAACAAAAGCCTCCGTGCAGCCTGCAGGACCTGCAGGGCTAACCCCAGCCAACCCTTCAGCACCCGGTCCCATCAACCCCAACACCTTCCCTCAGGGCACCAGTCACCTGGCCTCCTTTTACCCTAATGGGCAAAGCTCCCTAGGCCCAGAGGCTTTGTTCATGCGAGTCCTTTGTCTAGAATCCGATCTGCTCCCTCTCTATCTCACCCCATTCTTCAGCTAGCGCATTTCTTCTCTTCCTTTAGGCCTCACCTCCAGCATCCCTGCTCAGGAGTCCACCCAGGCATATACCTGGAGAAAATCATAATTCAAAAAGATAACATGCACCCCAATGTTCATTGTAGCATTATTTACAATAGCCAGGACATGGAAACAACCTAAATGTCCATCAACATAAGAAAGCATAAAGAAGATGTGGTACATAATATACAATGGAATCTTAGCCACAAAAAGGAACGAAATTGTGCCATTTGCAGAAACGTGGATGGACGTAGAGACTGTCATACAGAGTGAAGTAAGTCAGAAAGAGAAAGACAAATATCATATAATATCACTTACATGTGGAGTCTAGAAAAATGATACAAATGAACTTATTTGCATAGCAGAAATAGAGACACAGACCTAGAGAGCAAACATATGGATACCAAGGGGGGAAGGGGTGTGGGAGGAATTGGGAGATTGGGATTGACATGTATACACTAATATGTATAAAATGGATAACTAATAAGAGCCTGCTGTATACAGAAATAAATAAAATTAAATTTAAAAAAAATTAATTTAAAAAGGAGTCTGCCCAGGAATTGCCAGGCTAGCTCTGAGTCCCTGCTTAGACTCTCCCAGGAGACCACACCCTTTCCTGCACAGCATTCCTATCAGTTTCCAAGTATGTGTTCTTTGACAACATTATTTGTTTTCTCTCGCTCTTACTCCCCCGTAGTTTACACTCAATACATCTTCCCAAGATGGGCAGATGAAGCTGGGAGTTCTGCCCTTAGGAAGACCCTGGGATGGAAGGGAGGGAGGGGGCTGTCATCTCTTCCAGCGAACCCTGGCAGAGACCAAGGCTATGTCGGCTCTGATCTAAGTCTTTGAGGCTCCCAAGGAGACATCCTGCTGACTGCTGGAAAACTCTGCCCAAGGCAAGCTTGTGACTTCAAGTCAAATGTGGGCTGTGCTTAGAGTTCATCCCAGAGACCTCTGTTGCTGGCTGCCCTCCAAGCAGCGGGCCTCTCCAGAGCATCAGGACTCAGGGAGGGAGCTGGAGATTTATGTTGCAAAGGTAAGATGACTAGATAGATTCCTTGTTCTCTGGAAATGTCTAAAGTACTTTCCCCCCCGCCACCTCCTTCCACCACCTGACTCACACTGATCATTCAAATGTGAAGATAGCCTTCCTGCATCTCCCTGGCTGGATGAAGGACACTTTGTCTGCTCCTGTACACCACCCACCCCAACAGTCATCCATTTGGCATTGTACTCGGTACCCTGCACTGAAAGTATGTGTCTCCACACCAGGCTGGAAGCTGCCTGAAAGACGTGACCTAGTCTTTTTCACGTTACAACACCAGCACCCAGTGCCCAGAACACAGATACTACTTGGAAATCTGTTGGTGTATAGATGAGGAAACAAAAAGTCCCTGAGAGGAAGAGTAAAGTCTCAGCAAGTTCCCAGAGACCTCTGTTGCTGGCTGCCCTCCCAGCAGCGGGCCTCTCCAGAGCATCAGTCAGACTCAGGGAGGGATGCCCTGCCAGCAGCGGGCCTCTCCAGAGCATCAGTCAGACTCAGGGAGGGAGCTAGAGATTTATGTTGCAAAGGTAAGATGACTAGATAGATTCCTTGTTCTCTGGAAATGTCTAAAGTACTTTCCCCCCCGCCACCTCCTTCCACCACCTGACTCACACTGATCATTCAAATGTGAAGATAGCCTTCCTGCATCTCCCTGGCTGGATGAAGGACACTTTGTCTGCTCCTGTACACCACCCACCCCAACAGTCATCCATTTGGCATTGTACTCGGTACCCTGCACTGAAAGTATGTGTCTCCACACCAGGCTGGAAGCTGCCTGAAAGACGTGACCTAGTCTTTTTCACGTTACAACACCAGCACCCAGTGCCCAGAACACAGATACTACTTGGAAATCTGTTGGTGTATAGATGAGGAAACAAAAAGTCCCTGAGAGGAAGAGTAAAGTCTCAGCAAGTCCACATGACATGTCACTCACTGGCATACCACCCAGGTCTCCTACTCCAAGATGCCACCATCTTTTCCCGTTGCCTCCCTGCCTTCAGAGGAATGGGCCCAGTTCATGATTCTAGGGACAGGGCCTCCAAAGACTCAGGTTGGGAGTGCCCTGAAGGCAGGATCCCCGGGGTCCCCCATAGGCTGTTGTGTCCGCCACCCACCAGCTGGAGAGGTGGACCCCACTCAGGACTGAGATTCATAGAGAATCCAACCTCATTTCCAGCAATCCATGGGTACAAGGTAGCAATGCCTCCCTCCTCTGCAGGCAGAAAATCCATTTTCCAGGACACAGGGTCTGTGGCCCTCCCTCCATCCCCTATCCTGGAGCAGATGCTTTCTAAGAATCAGCCGGCATTTACCATGCATGCTGTCTCACTCCGCCATGCACCCCGCGGACCGTAAGCTTCTTGAGGGCAGGGAGACTTACATTACGTTTGGATCGCAGAATATATTATCTGAAAGGGGTTTGCCGATTCACCTGGTTCCACCTTTTTTAAAAAAAAATATTTGAGAAGTGGGATCCAGAGGGGGTAAAGTGACTCTCGCTGGTCACAGAGTCTGGGGTCTGAGCTCTTCCCTTCTGTGTCCCACACAGATCTCTGTGCCCCACCGCACTGGACTCCACCTCTGACAAGCAGCTTCCTTGGAGCTCCTCCAGACTTGAGCGCAGAGCCAGTCCCTGCGAAGGTTTGCTCACTGATGGGAGGGGACACATCAAGAGTCAAACCACAAATCTGATCACGTCACTTCCCTGCTTAAAAGGCTTTGGTGGTTTCCTGCTACCCTTCAGATGAAGTTCATCTTTCTGGATGCGACCCACACCCCCAGGCCCCTGCTTTCTCTCCAGCCACAGACCCCTGGTTCGCCGAGCTGCTGTCCGTCCCAGCTGAGCTCTCTTCAGCCCCCCTCGCACACTCAGGGCTGTTCCCATCTCCTTGCCCGGCCAATTCCTGCTGGTCCTTCAGCGGCATGCCCATCTTCCTCCACCACGAAGCCTCCCCTGGGGCTCTCCCACCCCCATCCGACCCCCAGGCACCCTGGACTCATGGAATCCCATTCAGCTCACTGTACTGGCCCATCACCTCTGCACTCCATCCAGCTACAAACTCCCCAGGGGCTGAGACAGTATCTGTCTCCGCCCTCATTCTATTTCCACGGGCAAAAAGCTCCGTCCTCAGCACACAGAAGACATGCAACAAATACTCGTGTTTTGACTGGCAAGCGGGGGCCACTCCCCTTCACCCGGCCTGCTCCTTGACTCAGTGGAACCATGAGAGGCTAGTGAGCGTGGACCCACAGGGCAGCTGCAGCTGAGGCAGGGGCAGCGCTTGGGCGGGAGCAGCTCGCAGGGAAAGTGCTAACAATCTCCCCCCCTGGAGTGCCCGTTTAAGGCCGCTGCTATTCCAGTCTCCGTATCAGTGCAGGATGCACGTGGAAGGGGAAGTCTTCATCTCCCTCTGATCCCCGACGGCTACTTCCTGAGCTTCCTTAGGGCTCAGGGACGGACGGGCAGACCTGTGGGCAGTGGGGCTGCCACACGCTCCCGCCCCTGGCACACATCCTGTCACTGCCTCTTCTGGCAGGATGTTATTGCAGAGTGCTGGGCTGTTATTGTCAGGAGATGGGCTTTCCTGAGCTCATTAAAGGGCCTCCGTCCTTTCCCCAGGACAAGCCTCCCTTTTCCTGTGTCCCCCGTTAACGCGGAGGGCAAGGGGCCCTGAGGCAGCGCCACGTGGAGTGTGACGGCTCGCCCTCCCTCCTGCTCCTCTGCTTGGCTGGCTGAGTACTAAGATCCCGGCTGGCCGTGGTTCCCATCTGAATGCCTCTGTGCGCCAGGCCAGTGCTTGGCGCTGACAGCCATTGTCTAATTCAACCCTCACAATCCCCAGGTAAGATCGATATTATTGTTACCCTCCATGTTACAGTAGAGACAGCTGCGGCTCAGAGACGTCAAATGATGTGCCCAAAGTCACACAGCAGGAAGGAAACAGCACCGGGATTCAAATCCAGGGCTACCTGACTCCACCACCCATCCTCTGGCACCATCCCCTCGCCGCCACCTAGCCCAAGAGCAAGTTTGCAGTCTGTGTAAGTGAAGAGCTGCAGAGAACGAGGGGGGAAAGGCCTTCCCAGGAGCCGCAATTCCCTTTCCCTCGAGGGAATCTACAGGTCGCGGGGTCTTCCCTCATCCCTGGGAAAGAACTAGAACTAATAGGGAATAATGCAATAACTCCCATCTTGTTAACCAAATCCAAGCTCTTGCACTTTCCCTCAGAGGAGAAAGGCTCCTCCTCACTCATGAATGAGGCAGAAGAAGGGTAAGGGTGATCAGAACCTGTAAGTGATGAGTGTGATGTCTCTTGAGTGACGCTGTGTTGAAAGAGCAGCAATGTGGCAGCCAAGAGACCAAGGCTTCGTCTGTGTCTTACTAATTCTACTACTAACCATACTAAGCAGGTGATCCTGGTGTATCACACCTTCCAAGGGCCTCATTTTCCTGATCTGGGAATTAGGATAACTCCTCCCACAACACAGGGTGTACTGTAAGAATCCAATGATTCCATGTGCGTGAAAGTACCTGATAAAGTAAAACACAAAACTCTGTTTCCATTATGTGGATGTTTGTTCTTTCTTTCTTTCTGTCTGGGTGACAACCTAGAGTAACAGCTTGGGGTCCTAAAACTGGGTTCAAATCTCAGTTCTGCTGCTTACTAGTTATGTGACCACAGATGAGTGTTCTAACAGCTCTAAACCTCTGTTTCTTGGTAGGAAAAAAAGAGAACAATAATACCTGCCTCATGGGTTTGCAGAAAGGACTCAACACATTGACATCTAGGGACTTCCCTGGCGGTACAGTGGTTAAGACTCTGCGCTTCCACTGCAGGGGGCAAGGGTTCGATCCCTGGTCAGGGAACTAAGATCCCACGTGCCGTATGGCAAGGCCAAAAATTTTTTTTTAAAAAAAGACATCTAAAGCGCTGAGCACAGTGCCTGGAGTTCAAGCTCTCAGTAAATGGCAGCTGCTACTTTATGACAAAGGATTATTATTTCTGTTACTGTTTCGATTATTCTACTGAAGTTGCATTGGCAGTCCAGCAGAACAGCGGACGGACGGGGAGCAAGGAGGCAGCCTGGGTCCACCCAGTCAACAACAAGGAGCCTGCCTGAGTCCCCACACCCAGTGGCCAGAGCCACACAGCATGAAGGAACAGAACCGACACCCTCCCTACCATGGGACAAACCAGACAGATAAACAGAAACAGAGACAGACAGGGAGCTAATGAGAGAAGCAAAGATGATCCTCTTGGAATAAAGATGTGATGAAAAGAACAAGCCTGCCTGAAATGCCATCCTCTTTGTCACCAGAGCTTAATCTATTGGACACTAATCTGATGGCGGTGGTACCACACAGAGTCCTTTGCCTGCAGGACCGCACTGAGTCACTAGCACATGCCTACGAGGTAGGGACTGCTATGCTTCCCAGCTTACAAGAAGGAAATTGACTTTGACAGGTTTAGTGACTTGTCCAAGGTCACAAAGTTAGCCGCATGATTTACGCCCCCAATGACTCCAGAGCCCAAGTTGCTTTAACACTCAGACGGGGTCTAGAGGCTGTTTTGTGCCACTATTTACTGGCAGAGTGACTTAGGAAAGGACGTTACCTTTCCTGAATTTCCGTCTTCCTCACCTGTGACACAGGCATAAAGCCCATCTTGCTGGACCGTTGCAGCTTCGAGGCCCTATGGCCAAAGCCCCAGCATGATGCCAGACCTGGCAGGTGCCTGCGGAGTGATTTTCTTCCTGTCTCTACTCATCAACTTTTCCCAAACCTACTTGACCATAAGAATTACCTGACATGCTGAAACAAAGCACATATCCCTGAGACCTGCCCTAGACCTGCTGAATCTGAACCCAGAGAGAAGTTTCCTCGGAACCTGTATTAAAAAAAAAAAAAAGGAATTCCCTGGTGGTCCAGTGGTTAGGACTCCGTGCTTTCAGTGCCAAGGGCCCAAGTTCAATCCCTGGTTGGGGAATTAAGGTCCTGCAAGCTGGGCAGCACAGCCAAAATTTTAAAAAAATTAATAAAAATAATTAAATTTAAAAAGTCAGTGTTATGGTATAAAAATTGGTAAAGGGATTGTTTAAAAAAAAGAAAGAAAAAAAACAACTTGCACATGATTCTTTTTTTTTTTTATACATAATAGTACCTCTTAATCCCCACCCCTATGTTGCCCCCTTCCCCCATCCCTCTCCCCACTGGTAAGCACTAGTTTGTTTTCTTTTTTTTTAATATTTAAATTTTGTTTTATTTATACAGCAGGTTCTTATTAGTCATCAATTTTATACACATCAGTGTATACATGTCAATCCCAGTCGCCCAAATCAGCACACCACTATCCCCATCCCCCGCAGTTTTCCCCCCTTGGTGTCCATGTGTTTGTTCTCTACATCTGTGTCTCAACTTCTGCCCTGCAAACTGGTTCACCTGTACCATTTTTCTAGGTTCCACATACATGTGTTAATATACGATATTTGTTTTTTTCTTTCTGACTTACTTCACTCTGTATGACAGTCTCTAGATCCATCCACGTCTCAACAAACGACTCAATTTCGTTCCTTTTTATGGCTGAGTAATATTCCATTGTATATATGTACCACAACTTCTTTATCGATTCATCTGTCAATGGGCATTTAGGTTGCTTTCATGACCTACCTATTGTAAATAGTGCTGCAATGAACATTGGGGTGCATGTGTCATTTTGAATTATGGTTTTCTCTGAGTATATGCCCAGGAGTGGGATTGCTGGATCATATGGTAATTCTATTTTTAGTTTTTTAAGGAACCTCCTTACTGTTCTCCATAGTGGCTGTATCAATTTACATTCCCACCAACAGTG
>NC_041229.1:98397251-98398203 GCF_002837175.3 Physeter macrocephalus | reverse complement strand
GTGTTGAATTTTGTCAAAAGCTTTTTCTGCATCTATTGAGATGATCATATGGTTTTTATTCTTCAATTTGTTAATATGGTGTATCACATTGATTGATGTGTGTATATTGAAGAATCCTTGCATCACTGGGATAAATCCTACTTGATCATGGTGTATGATCCTTTTAATGGGTTGCTGGATTCTGTTTGCTAGTATTTTGTTGAGGATTTTTGCATCTATATTCTTCAGTGATACTGGTCTGTAATTTTCTTTTTTTGTTGTATCTTTGTCTGGTTTTGGTATCAGGGTGATGGTGGCCTCACAGAATGAGTTTGGGAGTGTTTCTTCCTCTGCAAGTATTTGGAAGAGTTTGAGAAGGATAGGTGTTAGCTCTTCTCTAAATGTTTGATAGAATTCACCTGTGAAGCCATCTGGTCCTGGACTTTTGTTTGTTGGAAGATTTTTAATCACACTTTCAATTTCATTACTTGTGATTGGTCTGTTCATATTTTCTATTTCCTCCTGGTTCAGTCTTAGAAGGTTATACCTTTCCAAAAATTTGTCCATTTCTTCCAGGTTGTCCATTTTATTGGCATAGAGTTGCTTGTAGTAGTCTCTTAGGATGCTTTGTATTTCTGCGGTGTCTATTGTAACTTCTCCTTTTTCATTTCTAATTTTATTGATTTGAGTCCTCTCCTTCTTTTTCTGGATCAGTCTCCCTCTTAGAACTGCTTTTGCTGCATCCCATAGGTTTTGGGTCGTTGTGTTTTCATTGTCATTTGTCACTAGGTATTTTTTTACTTCCTCTTTGATTTGTTCAGTGATCTCTTGGTTATTTAGTAACGAATTGTTTAGCCTCCATGTGTTTGTGTTTTTTACGTTTTTTTCCCTGTAATTCATTTCTAATCTCATAGCGTTGTGGTCAGAAAATATGCTTGATATGATTTCAATTTTCTTAAATTTACTGAGGCTT
>NC_041229.1:98377158-98397234 GCF_002837175.3 Physeter macrocephalus | reverse complement strand
AATGTTCCATGTGCACTTGAGAAGAAAGTGCAATCTGCTGTTTTTGGATGGAATGTTCTATAAATATCAATTAAATCTATCGGGTCTATTGTGTCATTTAAAGTTTCTGCCTCCTTATTTATTTTCATTTTGGATGATCTGTCCATTGCTGTAAGTGAGGTGTTAAAGTCCCCCACTATTATTGTGTTGCTGTCAATTTCTTCTTTTATAGTTGTTAGCAGTTGCCTTATGTATTGAGGTGCTTCTATGTTGGGTGCATATATATTTAAAGCCTATTTTATCTGATATGAGTATTGCTACTCCAGCTTTCTTTTGATTTCCATTTGCATGGAATATCTTTTTCCATCCCCTCACTTTCAGTCTGTATGTGTCCCTAGGTCTGAAGTGGGTCTCTTGTAGACAGCATATATATGGGTCTTGTTTTTTGTATCCATTCAGTAAGCCTGTGTCTTTTGGTTGGAGTATTTAATTCATTCACGTTTAAGGTAATTATCTATATGTATGTTCCTATGACCATTTTCTTAATTGTTTTGGGTTTGTTTTTGTGGGTCTTTTTCCTCTCTTGTGTTTCCCTCCTAGAGAAGTTCCTTTAGCATTTGTTGTAAAGCTGGTTTGGTGGTGCTGAATTCTCTTAGCTTTTGCTTGCGTGTAAAGCTTTTGATTTCTCCTTCGAATCTGAATGAGATCCTTGCCGAGTAGAGTAATCTTGATTGTACGTTCTTCCCTTTCATCATTTTAAGTATATCATGCCAATCCCTTCTGGCTTGTAGAGTTTCTGCTGAGAAATCAGCTGTTAACCTTATGGGAGTTCCCTTGTATGTTATTTGACGTTTTTCCCTTGCTGCTTTCAATAATTTTTCTTTGTCTTTAATTTTTGCCAATTTGATTACTATGTGTCTCAGCATGTTTCTCTTTGGGTTTATCCTGGGACTCGCTGCGCTTCCTGGACTTGGCTGGCTATCTCCTTTCCCATGTTAGGGAAGTTTTCGACTATAATCTCTTCAAATATTTTCTCGGGTCCTTTCTCTCTCCCTTCTCCTTCTGGGACCCCTATAATGCAAATGTTGTTGCGTTTAATGTTGTCCCAGAGGCCTCTTAGGCTGTCTTCATTTCTTTTCATTCTTTTTTCTTTATTCTGTCCCGCAGCAGTGAATTCCACCATTCTGTCTTCCAGGTCACTTATCCGTTCTTCTGCCTCAGTCATTCTGCTATTGTTTTTCTGGGGTTTTATCTTGTCCCTTCATCTGGTATGTAGACCTCTGCCTTTTCATCTTGTCTATCTTTCTGTGAATGTGGTTTTTGTTCCACAGGCTGCAGGACTGTAGTTCTTCTTGCTTCTGCTCTCCACATGATTCTTATAACAAGGTACATTTGGGAGTCAGTGGACCAGTGCTGTCTGCGTATTAGAATCACTTGGAGAATTTTTGAAAAAAATCTCAATGCCAAACCCCATTCTAGACCGATTGACTCTCAGTCTTGGAGGTGAGCCCCAGCCAGGCATCAGGACTTTTCATAAGCTCCCAGGTGATTCCAAGGGGCAGCCAGAGTGGAGAACCCCAGCTCTAAGCCAGTGCTGTCCAAAAGATCTTTCTGGAATATTGGAAGGGTCATCTCTCTGCACTGTTCAATTGATAAGTCCTAACCACATGTGACAATTAAGAACTTGAAATATGGCTAGTGTAGCTGAAGAACAGAAATATTAATTTTGTTTAATTTTAAATGATATCCATTTAAATTTGAATAGCCACACACGGCTAGTGGCTACCTTATTACACATGCAGCTTTAGACCTGGGTGTGCACACCCCCCCCTCTGGGTAACAGGCAGGAGCTGAGGAATGAAAATAAGAAGGGTCCTCCCCACTTCCTAAAAGGAGCAGGGGTCCTCTCTGAGACATTTCCTTGGAAATCAAAATGTTTTCATGGGATCCAAGACAATAATTGGTCCCAGGGGTCTGTTCCGTTGGGTAAATTTCCCACCTGGCCCCTTTCTTGGCTCCACTGGAGAAGGAAAACAGCCATCTCCAGGCTTCCAAGGAGAGCCTTGAAGTTGCAGGAAAAGCCAGGGGGTGGGCTGAGGAGGTTAGCTTCTATTTTAAAGACGTTTTCCTCTCTGGAGTAAGCTCCATCCTCCAACGGTGCAGACAGGGCAAAGGCTATGACTGACATTGTGTTACTGAACATTAAACAGCCTCTGAGGTCACCTGGCAGCTGGTGGGCACGTCCTGACAGCCGGTTCTTAATCAGACTCACCCCTGCCCCTGGGAAGCTTGAGGCCCCGGTGGGGAGGAGGCCAGCTGTTTGCAATCACCAGGTGATTTTCCCATCCCCCTCCACGGTCCCTGCCCCTCGTGTCACCCCACCCCGTGCCCTGTGGTGATGGATGTTTGTGAGTTAAGTGGACACACAGACAGGCAGGCAACACAGACCACCGGGCAACAACACAGGAAGCTCTGTTGGGTTTCTTCTCCCCTGCTATGAGCTCACTCCTGGATGAAAAGCTGTGATTTCCAACCAAATGTTTTCTTACAGTCACCACACCTATTGGTTTTCTCTCCTCTGGGAGCACTCAGCAGGTCTTGCAAGGGGTCATCTTACTCCAGCTCCATTAGGTCAGTGGGACCTCAAGACCTCAGTCCAGGGTCGGGGAGGGAATATGGAACTGTGGAGGAAGGGCTGGGTCTGGGCAAGTCAGTTCACCCTTAAAATGGGGATATTAACTTCCATGTCTCAAGGAGGTTGGAAAGACAAAGCCAGGTGATGGTTTGTAAATAAAAATCACCAGGAGACAGCAAGTACCCGAGTATTTTTAGTCTGAGCTTCCCTAACCCCTATTCCTTAGGATTTCTTATTTGGTTATTTGTTTGTTCATTTGTTTGTTTGTTTGGCCACACTGCACAGTTGGTGGGATCTTATTTCCCCAACCAGGGATTGAAACCGGGCCTTGGCGATGAAAAGGCCAACTCCTGACCGCTGGACTGCCAGGGTATTCCCAGGATTTCTTAATCTTCACCTTACCCTTTCCCTAAATTTCCTCTTAATAATTGCAGTGCCCTAGGCGTGACCTCTGACCCCTGCAGATTTGTTACCCTAGGTTAATTCCCCAAATAACCTGACAATACCCAAGTCCCAGTGCACCACGCACTGTGGGATTCCCTGCCAGGACTCAGCCAACCCTCCCAGCACTATTTTCTCTTCAAATTTTTAGCTCAGCTTAAACATTTGCCATGTTTTCCTAGTATGGGGGCTGAGCATGTGTGCATGGCATGGGGCAAGGAGTCAGCCACAAAATCAGTAAGACACACATCACCAAGGCATCCTCCAAGCACTGTCCTGACTAATAGCTCTTACAATCGTCCAAACAACCCTATGGAGAGAGCATGGAAATTGTTATTATAACTCCTATTTTCCAGATGAGGAAACTGAGGTACAGAGAGTTGAAATGTCTTTCTCAAGTTCACAAATAGTAGCTGCAGACCCAAGCCTCAAACTCAGATTGGTTTTTACTTCAAATGACACTTTGCATGCAACGCACACACGACAAGAACTAAAATATTGATTAGTATTATTGGTATCCAAATTCCATGCCTTTCCAGCAGCAGGGAAAGAGCTGTGTTTTAAAAACAAACAGGCTGTGATTAAGTATAGACACTGATGTCCAAAGAAACCAGATATTAATATGCACTTGCAAGCTGAGGAGGTATACTTGTGTTTAAAGACCTCGGTAATGAACATGGGCTGTGGAAGCTTCTTAGAGAAGGCAGGACTTGAGCACGGAAGAAGGGATTGGCCTTGCATGGGGAGAGGGGAAAATCAGGGCTTTCCAGGCAGGGAGCTCCACCAGCACAAAGGCTCTGGGTACTGGAATAAGCGTGCATGTTTTGTCAATTCAACAGCTGAGCTCAGGGGCCAAGCACTGGAGATGCAGAAATAAATAAGACAAGGTCGCTGCCCTAAAGGAATTTACAGTAGTAAGGCCAACGTGTGCTCTTTGGGCCTGTGAGGGAGAAAATCAAGGAAAGGAGACAGCTCTGGTGGAGTTAGATAGTGAGCAAGCCTTGAATGGCGGTCCAGGGATTCTAGGGTTTATCCCGCGGGCAGTGGGGTGGGAGAGGGCTCCTCCTCCAGCCCCTTTGTCCCAGTGTCTGAATCATGCTCAGGCCCCAGGACACAGCTCACAGGCCCTTTCAGCTTTATCCCCCAGGCTCCGAGGCTCCATGAAAGCCACAAGACAAAGACAATAAATCTCCCTAGTGACACCCGCCCACACACCCTCCCCCAGCTTTCGTCCCTCCCCTTTGTCTGGAGACGAAGCCTCCCACCCCACCAGGGGCCAGGCTCTCACCATCCCGCATCCCCTGACCCTCCTCCCTCCAACCCCCCTTCCAGTGGGCTTTATGGTTTCCATGGAAACCAGAGAACCCTAGCAGCCGGGGGTCCCTCACAAAAACACTGTTTGTGCCGCCATTTGGGGTGGAGGAGACAGGAGACGGTGTGAAAGTGAGAAAATAGCTTACAAATGCCTTCCCCGCCTGCAGCCATGCAATCGCTCCGGGTTGGGAGGAAGGAGGAACTGCGCTTTCTGATTGCAACTTCAAAGGGGCTTTGCTGGGTTAAGTCCAAGCCTGGCCTGGCAGCCCTAAAGGAACACACGCACACACTCACACACACATACATACACACTCACACATACACTCACACACACATACACACTCATACATACATACACTCACACAAACACACAATAGACAAACACTCAACTACTCATACATACACACACTCACCAGCCCCACCTTCCCAGGAGAGGTGGGCTCAGTCCACTAAGAAACAAGCCTCCCATAAGGTGACCCTGCACTTAGAACAACTGTCTGTTCCCAGCATGGAAAAACCCTCTGGTGACCTCCCAGAGCTGCAACGCCCTCAGGATGCCCCAGCCCCCAGCATCTTGTCCCTCAAGCCCCCTGGCCTTAGGACTCAACAGATTGGAAACTTGCTTCTCGGCCTTTTTAAAGACCTGGTGACAGCAGAGTTACAGATGCTGCAGGATGGAAAGCCAGCACCTCTGCAGGCTTTCCCACAGGACCTCTCTGCAGAAGCCATCAATCCTGCTCAAAAGGACAAAGGACAGTGGACCAGCAATACGTGAGAACAGAAGAGAAACACCTCGTTTCCCACTTCGCTAGGTCCCTGCTTGGAGATCCAGACCCTGGGAGTGTGCTCAGGTTGGAGAGGGGGTCCCCAAGTGCTAGGAGTATTGCAAAAAGCAGCCAGTCGAATGGAAACATGCAGCCCCTCCCTGTGGAATGGATTACGACAGTCCAGATTGTTGTCATCGGCCCTTACGAGGCAGTCCAGAATTCAACAGGTAGTTCAGTTGTTTCAGATTGTTTTTGGTAAACGAGGTAATCTAGGGGTTGGTTCTCACTCAGCACAGTCTTCTTGGGAGTCCAAATATTTCTGAGCACAAGGGGGTTGTCGGTGGAGAAACGCCCAAGCCCCCTGAATCAAGCCTTACGTTGGGCTCATCCAAAGACCTTGCTGAGTTCACTCCTTACCTCTAGCTTGCATTAGTTCTCTACCCTCCAGAGGAAAAACAAATGAGAGCCCTCCTTTTCCTCTGCCTAGGTCTCACCCCAGCATGCGGAGTGGGATGTAAATCTGGTCCTCCTTCGATCTAAATTATTCGTCCAACAACTGGAGGGTAACTTTGGCACCGTGGATGGTAGAAGAGGGTTCCAACGGATCCTCCCCCGACTCTTCCATGTACACTGTTGTTCTCGGAAAGTTAGCTTAACTCTACACTTAATCTATAAAATGGACGTGATAATGCAGCACCCTCCTCCAGGACAGTCGCAATGATTACGAGATAACAGATGCTGAAATGCCTGGCACAAGGGTCTCTACTATTCACTACTTCTCTTCAGTGAGCTGGATAAATGTGAAATAATATTAACTGTGATCCCTCTAGCCATGTCTTTTATCTCAAGGAGGCAAGAGATCTTATAGATGCACATTAATGCCTAGTCTCTCTACACCAGTCCCTCCTTACTTGTGAAACTTAACTTTGAACTAATCCTTTTTAAGTGCCTAATGTGTGATCTCTGCATCAAGACCCGAGCAAAGATGTAAAATAAGAAAAAAAGTTTTCATCATCACTTACATAAAAATGATTTACTAAGCAATTTGACCTCTACATACCGAGCCTTGCAGAAGACAAGGGCGTGAGTAAAACACCGTCACTGCCAACCAGCAGTAGCATATTGCGGTGGAGAAAGTCCCAGCCCTGGATCCCATCCACCCAGGCTGAAATCCCAATAATCCCTTACTGGCTATCATTTCATGCTTGGCAGGTTATTTCCTCATTCTGAGCCCAGTTTTCTCATCTGGAAAATGGAGCTGATCACAATAGCACCTATACCTCCCAGGAGTCCATGCGGTAAAGCCCATGAAATGCTCTAGCTCAGGAAATGTGTAGCTTAGGAAGTGCTCAATTAATTTTAGCTGCTGAGGCTGCTGCTATTATTATTAATATTAGTATTATCATCATCATCATCAATCCATCCAATTCTGGAATAATTCAATCACGAAATAGCACAGGAGAGGGGTGAGGGGTGATATAAAGATCCCAGTTGGCCCTGGGAACCCACTTCCCCTTTGGAGCCTTTGTTATATAAAGCAACGTGGAGAGATGAGACCCAAGGATGCTTTCTTGCTCAATGACTTCAAGAGATACTCAAGGTCACAAACAAACAAGAGAAACAACGAAAAGCACCAAGGAGCCCCTTAAAGCTAACAGTTCTGCTGGGGTTCTCCCACTCAGCTCGGTTCCCTGACAGCCAATTTGTTTTCCGGAAAGCTCTTTTTTTCATCCAATTGCCCCTCCCTGTGCCTTCCCCTTCTCCCAGCCACCTCCCTCCTCCCGGGGAAGCAGAAGTTCCTGAGGGCCAGAGAGAGGGCCAGAGGTCTCCACCGGCCTGGCCAGGAGCCACTGGGGCTGCTTCCTGCCAGGAGACTTCTGTGAGCTGCTTACCACCCCAGGGAAACCCAAATAAAGCACCTCCCCACCTGAGAGCATTTTGCCCTTTAAGGGAAAGCTGTGTTTGGAGCCCAGAACATATTTACAGCTTTCTGAAGATTTCATCCATCCTTTTACGGATACAGTAAGCATCAAAGAGGCCCACCCAGGACCATCTGCTACTGCTTTCATGGGCAGACCTGGCCTGACCCTGAATAATTACCAAGTCACTGAGCATTGCCTCCGATAATCTTTCTTTCTTCTTTCTTCCCTTTTTCTACCTCCTTATCCCACCCAAGTCTTCTCTTCCACCGTCAAGCAGCCTTATGATCTAATCCCATCTGTCTTTTCAAAGATGAGACTGAGGGTAATTATTCAAAATAACCACCTATATATGTGTACTGTGTATATATATATATATATATAACTGAATCTCTTTCCTATATACCTGAAACTAACACAACATTGTAAATCAACTATATTTCAATAAGTGACCGTAGAATATGGCTTAATATATTTCCACTCCAAGAAAGAAAAGCTTAAAGAAGAGACCTGCTAAGCATTCATGTACCCAGAATTTTGTTTTGTTCTCACAGCAGCCTGTCAGTAGGTACAATAACCATCCCCACTTGATGGACAACTGGACAGCTGAGGCTCAGAAGAGATCTATAACTTGCCCAAGGCCCTAGTGACTGGTGAGGACAGAGCTGATATTCTAACTCAGGGCTCTAGGAG
Source organism: Physeter macrocephalus (assembly GCF_002837175.3). Classification (NCBI taxonomy): domain Eukaryota; kingdom Metazoa; phylum Chordata; class Mammalia; order Artiodactyla; family Physeteridae; genus Physeter; species Physeter macrocephalus. Next base: position 98,389,486 of record NC_041229.1, on the reverse strand, counting down.
CTGTCTGTGTGACACCACACCACAGCAGACTGAAAGGCGAAGAGATTTCCAGCATTGCCGAGAGACTGACAGGATTTACAGGGAGACACCAAAGTTTGAGGAATCTATCATACCCTATAAGTCTCTCTCAAAACTTCCTTCTCCTGGGACCAGATCTGAGTCTGTCCATGACTGAGGTGGCAGGCAGGACATCCTCACTCTAGGACACCCTTGATAACAACAGCTGATCACATTGCAGCTTCCTCATCCAGAAAGGACAATGCACCTGAATTCCCAGAGACCTGGGGAATGAAAGGCAAGAGATTGTGAGATACTGGTAAATTTCTGCCATTCTATTAGACAAATAGGTAGACAGAGATGATAGAGTATGGTTATAAATATATACAGAGGGAAATAAAGACACATAAACGTATACAGACATAGAGTTTCACATCACAAGTTTTCATGTCAGTTAAATAGATAACTATAAGAACCTGCTGTACAGCACAGGGAACTCTACTCAATACTCTGTAATGACCTATATGGGAACAGAATCTGAAAAAGGGTGGATATATGCATATGCATAACTGATTCACTTTGCTGTACAGCAGAAACTAACACAACATTGTAAATCAGCTATACTCCAATAAAAATTAATTTTAAAAAAAAATCCAACAGGACTCAGGACTGGGGCAGGGTGAAACCAGCACAGATTTTATAATTAGGCAAACCCGGCTTTGAATCCTGCATGGCCATATACTGGTTACATGACCTTCAGCAAATTGCCTAACATTTCTGAGCTTCAGTTTCCTCTTCTGCAAAATGGAGATGATAATATCTGCCTTTATAGACTTACTAAAAGGATCTGGGATTATTTATGGAAGATACCAACATTGCATTGAGGTTGGCAAACGGTCAACAAATAGTATTATTCTGCATATTCTTATTTGAAATAGTAATGGCGTTACGAAGCTCTCCAAGACATCCAGACGTACAGATCCCCAGGATGAATGTGGGCCAAGAAACAGTCCACCCCTTCCATCCTTATCTCTCAAAGCAGAGATATGGAGACGCCAAAGTCCAGGGCAGTTCTAAATACAAGAGAGAGAGTTTCACCAGCCAAAGAGCGGCTGCTCTGGCCTTTCGGGAAGAGTCCTCTGCCTTAAAGCTCCTCATGGACCACCCACACTTACAGGAGAATGTTCAGACCCCCAGCATGACTCAGCGACCCCTTCACTTCCCCTGCAGCCTCACCTCCAGCCAGTCTGATCTCCCACTCACATACCTCCAACCAGACGTTCAGCCCACCATTCCCGCAAACACAGTGTCCCAGGGTTCTGATCATGCTGTTTCCTGAAGCATCTTCCTTGCCTTCTGCCTAAAGAATCCCCTGTCATCATTAGGAGCCCAGCCCAAATCCATCAGGCAGAATTTTTTTAATTAATTTTTATTGGAGTATGGTTGATTTACCACGTTGTGTTAGTTTCTGCTGTACAGCAATGTGGTTCAGTTATACATATATCCACTCTTTTTTAGATTCTTTTCCCGTATAGGCCATTACAGAGTATTGAGTAGAGTTTCCTGTGCTATACAGCAGATCCTTACTAGTTCTCTATTTTATATATAGTAGCGTGTCTATGTCAATCCCAATCTCCCAATTTATCCCTCCCCGCACTTTCCCCCTTGGTAACCATAAGTTTGTTTTCTGCACCTGTGACCCTATTTCTATTTTGTAAATAAGTTCATTTGTATCATATTTTTAGATTCCACCTATAAGTGATATCATATGATATTTGTCTTTGTCTGACTTACTTCATTCAGTATGACAATCTCTAGGTCCATCCATGTTGCTGCCAATAGCATTATTTCATTCTTTTTTATGGCTGAGTACTATTCCATTGTATACATGCACCCCTATGTTCATTGCAGCACTATTTACAATAGCCAGTACATGGAAGCCACCTAAATGTCCATCGATGGAGGAACGGATAAAGAAGTTGTGGTACATATAGACATCAGGCAGAATTAACCACCACCTTCTGAAAGGAGAAAAAGAGGGTGTGGAGGTATTAGAGGAAACAGCACTTGCTAAGTACCAACTGTGGGCCAGGCATTGGCTACTCCACAAACTTTATGCTACTCACTCCTTCAAATAACCATAGGAGCTAAGTCTTACTTATCCCCACGTTGCAGATGAGAAAACTGGCTCATGTCGTCCCACCTTTGAAGACCCCAAGGTCCTTTTCCCCAACTCCCTGAGCCACATGGACACCTAGTAAAGCGTAGGCCTGTCTGTCTCTGACACTAGACTGTGTTTCCTGTAAACAATCCGTGTCTTACTCAGCTCTGAGACCTCCCAGTCCCCTCAGCCCAAGCTTAAGCCCCAGTATCTGGCAACTAGTAAGCCCTCAGTAAATGCTTGTCATAGAAATCCTTCTCCTCACACACAGGGAGCTGCTGGGTTGTCTTTCTGCTTATTACAGATACTACAGAGAAGGGACACTGGATCACTGAGGAAGGGCATTTCCAGGTAGAATATCCCAGGTTTCTCTGTGGGCGCAGGTGTGCCAGCAGGCGGCTTTGACGTTGGCAACCACCAAATTGTTGCAGGAGCTTGAAAAAAAACAACTTCCGGTTTCTCTTTTAATGGAATTCATTTTAAAGGAAATTTCAAAATTTTAGTACAAACAGTCTAGCAGTACTGTGATCTCCGAGCTCATGATTACACTCTGGGAAGATGGGCCGTTGGACCAGGAAGGACAATGGCCCTGTCGCCTATGTACACCGAGGGGGCAGCTTTCCCAAATTCAAGGCAGGAGGGTACAAGAAACCTACAGCCTAGGAGGCAACCTTTTCCACAACCACAGCATTCACCATTTTTTTGGAACAGACTCCCCCCGTTTGGGGATCTTCTCACCAGCTGAGCATCGTCTCCCAAGTTAGAAGCTGGAATGCACTTTCCCTGGCCTCCTTTGCAGCCGTGTCAGCACGTGGGAGAATTCATTTTGAAAGAGAACAAGCTGAGGACCCAGGAGCAGCGTGGAGTCTGTTTTCTGGCTGAGGGGCAGGAATGGCAGAAAATCACCAAGGTCTCAGAGTCAGCTGTGGTCCAGCCCCAGGCAGAACTTCACGGTACAAGCAGTGAGGTCCCTACTAGAACTGGATAATTCGAGGATGGCTCCTTCCCAAAGCCAAATTTCCAGAGATTCTGTGAGCTACCTCATGTTCTTTATTAAATTCATTTTATGCATAAATAGGTGGGGGACCTTCCGTGGTTTACATCCAAGACGCCAGAAGGATGCAAACCTCATGCACGCCAGCCGTGAGAAACAAAACCCGTTAAGACTGAACATAGACTGAGCCCCTCACCTCCACGGAGAGCCCGTGGACCTGAAACATGCAGAATAAATACGTGTTGGAATAAAACGTAGAGAAGCCACGTTTCCAGGCTGCCTCTTGGGCTCTCAGACCCAACACCAGAGAAGGAAAAGGACGGGTCCCACGTATTAAATAAGATTCTACAGTGCAGTGGGTTGTCTTTGTGACTCAGAAGCTGGCTCTGAAGATCCTTTCTCTGAAGGAGTTTCCAGAAATCATTGAACAATGGCAGCATCACTAGAAGGAAGTCTGTCACCTCCCACAGAAGTGACTTTGAGGGACAATATGTTTCTGAATTTGCAAGTTTGGAGCATTTGCTCAAATATCACCCTCCGTCACAGGGTATGGCAGAAAGTGAAGAGGATCAGAACAGTCTCCTTCCAATTCTGCCACCAAATGCCCCTTGCTTATTTCCCTTCCCTGGGTCTCATTTTCCCTGTCTGTGAAATCAGAGGGTTGATCTTTGCTCCCCATTGCCCCTTTCAGGGATCATCGATCCTGCAAAAAGCTGCTTCTTTTGATGCCTAGGCCATTGAACCAGGGCTACAGGCATGGCTGTACAGCTTGTGCAAGTAGCATGTGTCCTGCCAAGGAAGCCCACCTGAGGGGTGAGTAATACCCAGCCACACTCCCCAAGCTGTACATCCGGGGACAGGGCTGCTTCCCCTGGAAGAGGGACATTTTTCCTTAATTTGCACCAAAGCATCATATGGGCCCTACTTCTGGTTATTTCATCCCCATGCCCTGCTCACCGGGGGCACCCTACCCTCCTTACTCATCACCCCTCCTTCACTGCAGACTTAGCTCCTGGTTACAAGTGTCTGCACTGCCCTCTTCCAAAATGATCCTCAGCACTTCAGTACCAACATATGTACCTCATCCAGCAGCTTGGCCTCTCCATTCCTTGATGTCCTGCATGCCAACAATCCTTTCTCCTCTCTCCTCAGCCACCCACTCAACGGTCACACCATAGACCATGGCGTTACCAGAAATCTCTGTTTTGAAATCCCGGTCTTTGACCTCTACTTCCCATCCTTCCAGCGCACTTGCTGCAATACCTCCCCACGCTCCCACATTTCTTGTCTCTTATCCTGACCGCTAACTCATTGATCCAACCACATGTCCACCAGCCAGCAGCCACCTCCGGTCTTTGCTTCCTTCCTTACATAAATTAAACACCACGGTCCTTCTTTTTTAATGACGCTCTTGCAGATAACCCCACCCCACCCCCAGATCTCTCTCCTCTGTCACGGCCACCTTGCAAAACTCCAACACCTGCCGAGCACCTTCTCTGCTCCTATAACCGCAGCAGCTAAACGCTGCCAGAGAAAATCATGCAACCTGCAAAGTGACTTCACTTTAAATTCGTGGACACAAATCTCACAGTGGAGAATCAGCACTGTGTGCTTCCCTGGGAAAGGTGCTTTTTCATTGTCCAAGGCAGTACTTTGTGCCCTCAAAATTTTATATGCCCCTTTGCTCAGCTGATGCCCTCACCTTACAATTCACTTAGAAACTAAGAGTCACAAAACCAGGATGCCCTCATCTTCCCACCACCAAAGTCTAGCAACTTGTCTGCTTCTTAGCTCATTCCCCACTCCTTCCTTCCTAACGTGCTGAGTAATGTTCTCTCTTCTTATCAGGCTGATCTTTCCCCATGTGTTCCAGCTCGAATCCTCTCTGAACCTCTCAAGGCTTTTCTCCTCCAACCATCCCACCTCTGTGGATGCATCATTCACTCGTAGTCTTGGTCTTCCTCAGACCATTACTGGCACACAAATGTGCTCCTCAATCTCTGATTGTTAAAAGGCTTTCTCGGGGGTTCCCTGGCGGTCCAGCGGTTAGGACTCTGCACTCTCACTGCCTAGGGCCCAGGTTCAGTCCCTGTTCGGGGAGCTAAAATCCCACAAGCTGCATGGCACAGCCAAAAAATAAAATAAAATTTGTTAAAAAAAAAAAAAAAAAAGAGGTTTTCTCTCCATCCCACATCCTTCTCTAGCTATTGCCCTTTTCTCTGCTCACTTTCTCAACAAAACTTTTGAAAAGAGTTGTTTCCGTGAGCGTTCTCCCATGCCCTGCCTCACATCCACCCTTCAACTCTCTGTCTTCTACCAACACGATTCACTGTGACTGGTCCATGTTACTGACCTCCATGTCACTAAATCCAGTGGACAATTTTCCAGTCTCTTCCCTGATCACTCAGTAGCATTCTTCACAGCTCCATCTTTGCCATGCTCAGATTTTTATCACCAGTCCAGACAGCTCTTCAGAGCTCCAGACTTGCGTGTCAAACTGCCTTCTGGATGTCTTCACTTGGATGTCTTACTGACATCTCAGGCACGATATGGTGAATAGAGAACTCTCCTCCCTCTCTCTCTCTCTCGCCCCACACACACACACACCCCACCCCACCATCACCCCACCCACTCTCCCATCCTGGCCGTTAGAAGTCCTATTCATTCTACATCCAAAATCTGCCTCACTTGTCATCCTCTGTGGATGCCACCCTTAGGCAACCCACCATCAACTCGCATCTTAGCCTCTGAAGTAGTCTAGTAACTGGTCTCTCTGCTTTTTCTCTGCTCCCCTTCAGTTTATTCTCTACACAGAAGCCTGAGGGATCCTTCTAAATACACCTTGGATCATATCAGTTTTCTGACGGCTTCTCATTGCCCTTAAAGTCGAACTCGCTGTGGCCTTCAAAGTCCTACATGACCTGGCCCCTGTTTGTCTCTCTAACTTTGTCTCGTGCCACCCTTTCCCTGACTGCCTGCCCACTAGCCTTCCAGATGCCCTGACAATAGCTCTGAGTCCACTGAGATCTTTCCTGCTTTGAAGTCTCTGCATTTGCTGTTCCCTGCATCTGGAACTCTCTCAACCAGTCCTTGGCATGGTGAGCCCACTGTCATCTATCAGGTGCCAACTGAAAGGTCACCTTCCAATAAGACTCTCGCTGAGCACCTTGTCTGAAATTGTCCTCAATATTATTTTCTATCTGAAATGTTACTTGCTTCACAGCATTTTCTGTTTGTTTATGTACCTGTTGACTGTCTATCTACCCCCACAAAAACGATAATTTCCGTAAAAAAAGGACCATGTCTATCTCATCCTCCACTATAATCCCAGGGCCTAGCCAAGTGATTGGCGTACAGTAAATGTGTAATAAATATTTGTTGAATGAATGAATGAGTGAATCAATCGTCATGATTTGTCTTTAGTCTAATCTTTTGCCCTTTATCTCATACTCCTTTGTATGTATCCCCTACATACAAGCCAGTCAGAACTGTTCCTCAAACTTCTCATGCCCTTCCCTGACCTTTTGCCTTTGCTCACACTGTCCCCTCCATCTGGATACCATCCTATCACCCCCATCCCACGTTCAAGTTCTCAAAATCCTAGTCAACCTTCAAGGCCCATCTTCAACTCCAATGCCTGAAATTCCATCATTAGCAATTCTTAGAATCCTAGCGGGTCAGTTCTTAGAGATGGTAGTTCAAAATGGTATTTGCTGCTTCAGCGGCCCATAATACTGCACTGAGGAGGATTCTGGGGTCTAGAGCCATAATCAAGCAAAAAAAAATTGCCATCCATGACAATGGGAAGGGGATGGCTGCCCTGATGTTACAGGTGGGGAAATTGATGTTCAGGCTGGTGGGGTGACTTTCCAGTGGACACACCTAGGTGGAGGCAGTGCTGAGAACAGAACTTGTGTCTCTGGACCATCAGTGTGGAATTATATCAGGCTGCCTTGTCTACACCCCCAGACAGAGGGGCTGAGGTTCCCACAGACTTGAAAGACTATTGAGATTGTGAATTTTAAATTTTAAAAATATATACGCAGTATATGATTTTTAACCTTTCTTTTCCAACGAAACTCTGACCAGATTATTTACTTATTTATTTATTTTTGCCGTATGCGGGCCTCTCACTGTTGTGGCCTCTCCCGTTGCGGAGCACAGGCTCCGGACGCACAGGCTCAGCGGCCATGTCTCACGGGCCCAGCCGCTCCGCAGCACGTGGGATCTTCCCGGACCGGGGCACGAACCCGTGTCTCCTGCATCGACAGGCGGACTCTCAACCACTGCGCCACCAGGGAAGCCCTGACCAGATTAATTTTATATGCAAACTTCTGTCAGAAGTCTCTACTTTTATTTTTTTGTTACCACCAAGATAAAAATATTTTAAACACAACAAGAAGAATTACCAACAACCACAGTCCTGAAGCTAAGTACTCCTTTCTTCCTTATGCTGTCTTTTTAAGTGCAAAGATCTTCCACGCTCTCTGTAGTGGAAAGTTCATCAAGTTGCTTTTCTTTGTAATAGAAAAGGTGAACAGGGAGAATGGGAGAAAATTAAAACCTATTTGCCATAGACTAAACATGTCCCCCCAAAATTCATGTTTTGGAATCTAATCCCCAATATGATGGTGTTTAGAGGTAGGGCCTCTGGGGTGATTAGAGCATGAGGATGGATCCCTCATGAATGGGATTAGCGCCCTTATAAAGGAGACACAGAGCTTACTCGCCCTCCCACCATATGAGGTTACGGTGAGAAGACAACTGTCAATGAGAAGCATCTGGAAGCTGTGAGAAGTGGGTCCTCACCAGATATTGAATCTTCCAGGGGCATGATTTTGGACTTCCCAGCTTCCAGAACTGTGAGAAATAAATATTTGTCATTTATAAGCCACCCAGATTATGATATTTTTGTTATACCAGCCCTAATGGACTAAAACACTATGGCTTATCTCTTATATGCCAGAGACCATGCAAGGCCCTTGCAAACACTAGCTCATGGAACCTTCAAAACAGTCCTATGGGGAAACTACTTTATTATTCCATTTTACAGATGAGAAAACAGTCCATTGGTAAGTATCATGCCCCAGAACTTTGCTCCTCTGAGTGTGTTGCTTGGACTAGCAGCATGCACCATTGCCTGAGGTCTTTTAGAAACAAGATTCTTGAGATACACCCTAGACCTACTGAATCAGAGTCTGTATTTTAACAACACCCCCCAGTGATTCTTCTGCACACTAAATCTTAAGAAGCCCTGGTCTTGATGACACAAACAAACAAGAAAAGAATTAGGATTCAGACAAGACCTGTCTAACTGTGCTCTTGACAGCGTGGCAGCAGAGACTCTGACCGCAGTCCAGCTGGTGCACGTGTCCTAAGTAGACTCACTGGTACCTCTTTCTGCCCCACACAGAGACCCCGACTCACTGTCCACCTTGGCTGGGCTGAGCTTGGGGGAGGGTAGCTGCAGGCTGGACTTGTTAGTGCAAAAAAAAAAAAGTGGACAGCAGAAACACAAATGACATGGTTATGAAGAAAACAGGTTGGTTAAGTTCTCACTGACACAGTTGGACATATCAATACTACATTCGATTGCCTGTCTCCTCTGACATTCATCTGTCAATGGACACTTAGGTTGCTTCCATATCTTGGCTATTATAAATAACACTGTTATCAACATTGGGGTGTGTGTATCTTTTTGAATTAGTGTTTTTCTTTTTAATATATACCTAGGAGTGGAATTGCTGGGTCATAGGGTAGTTCTATTTTTAGTTTTTTGAGAAACCTCCATACTGTTTTCCACAGTGATGGCACCAATTTGCATTCCCACCAACAGGCTACAAGGGTTCCCTTTTCTCCACATCCTCGCCAACATTTGTTATTTGTTTTCTTTTTGATGATGGCCATTCTGACAGGTGTGAGGTGATATCTCATTGTGGTTTTGATGTGCATTTCCCTGATGATTAGCAATGTTGAGCATCTTTTCATGTGCCTGTTGGCCATCTGCATTTCCTCTTTGGAGAAATATCTATTCAGTTCGTCTACCCGTTTTTTAATTGGGTTGTCTTTTTTTTTTTTTTTTTGATGTTGAATTTTATGAGCTGTTTATATATGTTGGATATTGACCCCTATCAGTCATATCATTTGCAAACATCTTCTCTCATTCAGTAGATTGTCTTTTCATTTTGTCAATGGTTTCCTTTGTTGCGCAAAAGCTTTTAAGTTTAATTAGGTCCCATTTGTTTATTTTTACTTTTGTTTCCTCTGCTTTAGGAGCCAGATCCAAAAAAATATTGCTGTGACTTATGTAAAAGAGCATCCTGCCTATGTTTGCCTCCGGAAGTTTTGTAGTGTCCGGTCTTACATTTAGGTCTTTAATCTATTTTGAGTTTATTTTTGTATATGGTGTTAGGGAATGTTCTAATTTCATTCTTTTACATGTAGTTGTTCAGTTTTCCCAGCACTATTTATTGAAGAGACTGTCTTTTCTCCACTGTATATTCTTTCCTCCTTTGTTGTAGATTAATTGACCATAAGAGTCTGGGTTTATTTCTGGACTCTCTATCCTGTTCCATTGATCTATGTGTCTGTTTTTTGTGCCAGTACCATACTGTTTTGATTACTGAATCTTTGTAGTATAGTCTGAAGTCAGGGAGCATGATTCCTCCAGCTATGTTCTTCTTTCTCAAGATTGGTTTAGCTATTTGGGGTTTTTTGTGTTTCCATATAAATTTTTAAATTATTTGTTCTAGTTCAGTGAAAAATGCCATTGGTATTTTGATAAGGATTGCATTGAATCTGTAGGCTGCCTTGGGTAGTATGGTCATTTTAACAATATTAATTCTTCCAACCCCAAAACACAGTATACCTTTCCATCTGTTTGTGTCATCTTCAATTTCTTTCACCAGTATCTTATAGTTTTCAGAGTACAGGTCTTTTACTTCCTTAGGTAGGTTTATTCCTAGGTATTTTTTTTTTTTTTGATGTGATGATAAATGGGATTGTTTCCTGATGCAACAGATATCTTTATATTAATTTTGTATCCTGCTACTTTACTGAATTCATTGATGAACACTAGTAGTTTTCTGGTAGCATCTTTAGGATCTTCTATGTATAGTATCATGTCATCTGCAAACAGTAACAGTTTTACTTCTTCCTTTCCAATTTGCATTCCTTTTATTTCTTTTTCTTCTCTGACTGCTGTAGTTAGGACTTCCAAAACTATGTTGAATAAAAGTGGCCGAGTGGGCATCCTTGTCTTATTCCTGATCTTAGAGGAAATGCTTTCAGCTTTTCACCATTGAGAGTGTTAGTTGTGGGTTTTTCATATATGGCCTTTATTATATTGAGATATATTCTGTCTATGCCCACTTTCTGGAGAGTTTTTATCATAAATGGATGTTGAACTTTATCAAAAGCTTTTTCTGCATCTATTGAGATGATCATGTGGTTTTTATTCTTCAATTTGTTAATGGTGTATCACATTGACTGATTTGCAGATACTGAAAAATCCTTGCATCCCCTGGATAAATCCCATTTGATCATGATGTATGATCCTTTGTGTGTGTGTGCATGTGTGTGTGTGTGTCCTTTTAATGTATTGTTGAATTCACTTTATTAATATTTTATTGAGGATTTTTGCATCTATGTTCATCAGTGATATTGGCCTGTAATTTTCTTTTTTTGTGATATCTTTGTCTGGTTTGGGTATCAGGGTGATGCTGGTCTCATAGAATGAGTTCAGAAGTACTCCTTCCTCTGAAAGTTTCTGGAATAGTTTGAGAAGGATAGGTGTTAACTCTTCTCCAAAGAGTGAAGTGGGTGGTGCATCCTTTTTCCAAAGGGCAAGTGTTGCCTCCATGCTCTTCAATCCTGGCACCTTGGGATAACAGTCTCCAAACTCTGGGTCACTGTTGTCCCTGCTTCTGAAGTCCTTTCTCTGCCAAAGAGACCAGACCAGCCCACATAGAGTGAAGCCTGGGTCTCTCTCTCTCTCTCTCTCTCTCTCTCTCTCTCTCTCGTCATCAGAGGCCACTTCATCCACATCATACAGGAAGACCTCCTGAATTTATGGACATTTTCCAGACCCAGAAAAAGATTGCCAAATCTTCTTGGTTGCCCTTAAACCCAGCCCAGATTTTCTCAGGGACCGGAAGAGAAGTTTTCCCCGAGTATTTTTATAGAGGGGGAAGTCCAAGATTTTATTTTCTATTCAATCGGTACATCCCCACCATCATGAGAGTGGATGTCCAGACATAGATTCCCAGAAACCGTTTGACTCAGTGCTGGTTCCAGTTGGCTCGACAATAACTTCCCCCGGAAGCCAGCCAGCGTTACACAGCATCATCCAACTGAAGAGACTTGAAGACATGATTTCCAACACAAACACTGAAATGGGTCACTGCAAAGCTATAATTTGAGTAACTCTACTTACAAGAATATCAGAAGTGCCTCCCAGGACATGGTCCAAACAGTCCTGTATTCCGACTCTGTGGCTCCTAAGTAGCAGCTCTAAGAGGACCGGGATGGTTTGAGTCGATGGTTAGTAATCGTAGTATTCATCAATCCCAGTGCATCTCCTCTGACACCGGTATTTAATTCATCTTTCTGGACTCTTTAAAAAGCAATCAGTTTGTTTGCTTTAAACAAAAATGAGTTTTTCTCACTTTCCTCCCACACTTTCTTTATCCAGTTGTTTAATCATTTCAGCAAACACCCTTTGAGCACCTGCCACATTGCAGACACTGGGAATACAAAGATGTGTAAACACAGCGCCTATGATGGGGAAGATGTCCATAGAGCAGAGGAGACAGGTAAGTACACAGAGCTGTTACAATGCAGCCAAATCAGGGCTCTTCTAGAAACAAGTTCCCAGTGCTCAAGGGGCATCAAGTGGAGGAGTAGGGGTCTGGCCGAGCAAGATAGTTCAAGCAGATTTGGGGAATCCACTTCTGATTATCCTCTGTCCATATAAGAAACAGCCTCAGGTAGGCAAGAGATGTGCCATACATCTAAATAATAAAGGACAGAGTAACATGGGGTAAGATGCCCGTTGGACACAAAGACGCTTTTTTTTTTTTTAACATCTTTATTGGAGTATAATTGCTTTACAATGGTGTGTTAGTTTCTGCTTTATAACAAAGTGAATCACTTATACATATACATATGTCCCCATA
>NC_041229.1:98349653-98377084 GCF_002837175.3 Physeter macrocephalus | reverse complement strand
GTCTGTGTCTTTATTCCTGTCTTGCCCCTAGGTTCTTCATGACCATTTTTTTTTTTTTTTAGATTCCATATATATGTGTTAGCATACGGTATTTGTTTTTCTCTTTCTGACTTACTTCACTCTGTATGACAGACTCTAGGTCCATCCACCTCACTACAAATAACTCAATTTCGTTTCTTTTTATGGTTGAGTAATATTCCATTGTATACATGTGCCCTAAATAGACATTTCTCCAAAGAAGATATACAGATTGCCAACAAACACATGAAAGAATGCTCGACAACATTAATCATTAGAGAAATGCAAATCAAAACTACAATGAGATATCATCTCACACCGGTCAGAATGGCCATCATCAAAAAATCTAGAAACAATAACTGCTGGAGAGGGTGTGGAGAAAAGGGAACCCTCTTGCACTGTTGGTGGGAATGTAAATTGATACAGCCACTATGGAGAACAGTATGGAGTGACCACCTAGGGGGTGGGATAGGGAGGGTGAGAGGGAGGGAGACGCAAGAGGGAAGAGAGGAACATGTGTATATGTATAACTGATGTATATGTATAACTGATGCACTTTGTTGTAAAGCAGAAACTAACACACCATTGTAAAGCAATTATACTCCAATAAAGATGTTAAAAAAAATCAATCAAACACAAATCTAAGTGCTGGTATGAGGGATTTTATGGTTGTAATAAGGTAGCAAATCACCTGACCTTAAAATAGGGAGATTATCCTAATCAGGTGTGTCCATAAAAGGAATGACCAGTTCTTGAAATAAAGATTCAAAATGAAAAAAAAAAAATCTAGAAACAATAAATGCTGGAGAGAGTGTGGAGAAAAGGGAACCCTCTTGCACTGTTGGTGGGAATGTAAATTGATACAGCCACTATGGAGAACAGTATGGATGTTCCTTCAAAAACTACAAATAGAACTACCATATGACCCAGCAATCCCACCACTGGGCGTATACCCTAAGAAAACCATTATTCAAAAAGAGTCATGTACCACAATGTTCACTGCAGCCCTATTTACAACAGCCAGGACACAAATATGCTTTTGACTGATGTCCCCAGGTTTCCAGTTGAATAAGAAAATGAGCCCTGGATGACCTTGTAGGTGGGATTGAATGCCAGACATTGGAACCCTGTGGCACTGAAGGTGGACCTGTGCTTTCAGCCAGCACATTAGCCCTCTGTGATCACTCTGAGGAGCACACCGGAAGATGGGGGTTTGCCGGCACAGCATCCTGCGCTTCGCCTGCAACGATGCCTACCACACTTTACTATTCATCGTTGAACTTCAGAAGAGCAGAAAACACTGGTATGTTATTTATCGCCCTAACCTTATCATCCAGCATGTGCCTGGTATATGGAAATAAAAATAGATTTGTTTTAAAAAGCACATGGAACAAAATACCAGACCAGTACTCGTCAAAACTGTCAGGGTCCTCAAAAACAAAGCCCGAGAAAGTGTCACAGCCAAGAGGAGCTTAAAGAGACACAATGACAAAATGCAATGAGGTATCCTGGATGGTATCCTAGAACAGGAAAGGGACATTAGGTAAAACGTAAGGAAGTCTGAATAAAGTATGGACTTAGTTACTAGTTATTGTATCAATACTGGTTCATTAATTGTGACAAGCGTGTCACGTTAATGCAAGAGGTTAATAATAAAGGAAACTGGATGTGGAATAGATGGGAACTCTCTGTACTAGATGAGCAATTTTTCTGTAAATCTAAAACTCTTCTAAAATAAAAAGTTAACAAAAATATGGCTAATCATCTTCATGCACCTTTGTGCCCTTCCCCTGCCCAGCTGGCCCTCTGCCATTGCTCTGACTCTCTCATAGTCTCCATAAAAGACCTTCTCTCTTTGCTAAGCCTGGAACCATGGAACATGCTCTTGCCTGGCAGTGAGAAGCCCAAGTTCCTTTGCCATCATCCCACTGTATGACTTTGTATAAATCATTTGCCCTCCATGGGCCTTAGTTTACCCATCTATTCAATGGGAAGGTAAGACTAGAAAGCTCTTTCAAGTTGCTCCATGATGACAAAGATGGTGTCTGGTTCACCTCAGTATCCACAGCTCCTAAGAGAGCCCTAGGCGCATAGCAGGCCCTGAATAAAAGTTTGTTGAATGAGTAAATCAATAAACATTGTTTAATACTCTAAATATAAATGGAAACTTCTAAAGTCAGCCCAACGTCTCCAAACCTCCTTTCTTATAAACTTGATTTTACGCTCCCTTTGTGTCTTCTCCACATTGCTCATAGGGACCTTATAAGCATTTGAGCAGTAATTGAGAAGAGTAATGGAGAAGGTCAGGACCCGCAAGCTTTGAAATCCCTGGAGTTTAGACACAGCGGTACCAGCTGAGATGGCAGGGACTTCACACCCAGATCCCGTCACGCTGAGTGTCATCCGGGCTTCGGGGGCTGGTCTACCCAAGGAATCCATCGGCCCCTTCTCAGCATCCTTCTCCAACAAGTCCAGCGTGAGAGGGCCCAGAACACCCAGCCCCTGTTTAGGAGACCCTGGCAGATCCCTTAGAAGAAGACAGCCCAAGCCCAGGGAGGAGAGAAGCTAGAAGTCACCAAAAAAAAAATATCTGCCCCCCCGCCCCCCGCCAAGTGGTCTAGAAACCCGGATTTTAGTCCCAGCCCCCAATCTGCTCCTTAGACACGCTCAGAGATCTGGGCCAGTTTTTCTCTGTCTCTGCCCAGCTCCCCTCCCAGAGCTGGGGTGGGGTGGCCACAAACAAGGATGAGAGCTCTTTCTAGCTCCTGGGAGGGGCTGCGCTCTCTCCTACCCCTTATCTCTGGGTTTTCCTCTGCTCAGAGCACTCTCCCCACTCACCACCCACCCTCCACCCTTCAGAGAGCAGGCTCCTGGCATGGCCCTTGTCTCCAGTCCCCCCTGACGCCCTGCCCAGGATCATTCATTGTCTCCACTAGGCCCTCAGAACTCTTTGCACATTCCCTCTCTCAAAACTGACCACACTCCATTATAACCATTCCTCCAACTGTCTGTCTCCGCCACCCAACCGGGAGCCTGCCACGTCCTGTTCCCCATTTGATCCTGTACCCAGCGTGCTGCCTGGCTCATCGGTAATAAATAAGGACTCGAGTAAACAGATGAGTGAGTGAACAAATGAAGAAATGTGTGTGAACAAACAAAATTATGAAGTGCTCTATAATCTTATAATTTTGGATAACCTACCTCAAATTTCCCTGGAGAGTTGGTGAGGTTCTGTTACAGGATCTGTTTTAAAAAAATCCAATAGCTTGTTGTTACAGTTGTAAATTCCTGCAGGTTTTCCCTGGTGCGTTTCAGAAGGGGGAAAACAAACACCGATACCCCATCCTCCAGCTCCCTCCCTGCCTCCCAATTTCTTTTTCCCACCTACCTCCTCCCTCTCTCTGTCTCTACTCTTTCTTCATTCTCTATCTCTGTTTCTCTTTTGCTGTCTCTGTCTCTATTTCTGTCTTCTCACTGTCTCTCTGTCTCTCTCTGTCTCTTTCTGTCTCTCTCTCTCTCTCTCTCTCTCTCATGCATTTTCCACCATTTCCCCTCCCAACCCCCAGCCCCCTTCACTGAGGGCTCTCCACGTGTGCCAGGCGTCTTACAGATGAGATCTCACTTTCCATCCCAACCACCTGGCACTGCCTCCTTTGGACTTCTGGAGAAACTCTGGTTAAGAACGTGGGCTTTGGAGTTGGACAGAGGCAGCTGGCTCCGGGCCTTGTTCTTCCATGTACTCGCTGTGTAACCTTGGTCAAGGTACCTGACCAAACTCTCCGAGCCTCCACTCCCTTATTAGCAAAATGAGGTGAAAATGCCCCTCTCAGAGGGCTGCAATGGTTCAAGGAGAGAATGGTGGTGAAACGTTACTCTCTGTTCTACTACGGAGATTGCTTTGGAGTCATCTGCAAACATCATGAGTACTTGGAGGTCTTTGTGGAAGATGGTGACCACCTGAGGACTGAATGGATGCTCATGTGATACTGAATGAGTGAATGAATGAATGAGTCAATAGCAGATGATAAATGAATGAAGGGGCAAATGAATGAATGAGTGATAGGTCTACTTCCATGGGAAGAAATGTTGGTATTTCTCCCCTAGACCTGTGCTCTGGGCTCCAACATGTGTGCCCACTGATTCCACGGCTTTCAGAGCACAAAAGCTTAGCTGCTCCCTGTCCCTTTATTTCCTCTGTCTTCCCTGTTCTCACTCCGGTCCTGTCCCTTCTCTGGTGTCTATTTTCTCCATCTTCTCGCCCCCCGCCCCCAGCTTCCTCTCCAGTTTCCCACTCGACTCCTTTTAGGTCCCCTTCTCCCCACTGCTCCCCTCAGCCTACTCGTCCCACTTCCCACCATGACATTCGCAAACTAGGGGTCCCTCCCTCATCCCAAGACACTAGTGTGAGAAAAGGCTTCAGACACAATAGTTACACACACACACACAAAGATTTATTCGATGAACCGCAGTGACTAACAAGGTCAAAAAATAGCATAGACATTCCAAAGAAGGGGCAAGTGGGGCAGCCGGCAGCCTCCTCCACCATCTGTCCAGGATCACCGATGGGGCCTCGGGGGGCACCCTCTTCCCTTCTGGGAGCTTCCTCCAGCCTTGACTGGATGCTTTGGGCACAGCCCTGGACTGAGAAAGTGAGTCTGTGGAAGATTCTGGCCTGAGATGGGAAGAATAAGCTTCAGGCCCTTCCCTTCTTCCCCTCCCTCCGCTCCCAGAGCTGGCGCCATCCCATCCAAGGTCAAGATGTCCACTGACATCAAGCTGGGCTCTTCCTGCCTCCACGGCTCATGTCTTGTCCTTCACGTCCAGAGTCCTCCAAGAACAAAACCCGGAACATACACGCCCTGCCCTCAGTGCACAAAGGCCCCACAAGCACCTTCATCCTCAAAGCCTCTCTGGCGGTGTGGCTGCCCTGCCACCAGTCTTGCCTGCTCCAGTCCCTGTTACCAGCCCCCCAAGAAGCCAAGCGGTCTGATCCTGACGGCAGGTGAGAAACAAAACCCACCCAGTGCTTTCCACCACACGGCAAGCAGGTGTCCCCCTTTAGGAACAGGACTACTGACCCTGGAAAAATAAAGAGTGATGAAGGAGATGCTTATACATTCAAAGCAAGGTTGGCAGGCTTGGGAAAGGGGTCAAGGGAAGCTCCCGTTGCCTAGTTCCCTAGTTCCCTAGAACTAGGGACAGCGGTACAGGGACCCAGAGCACAAGACTTCGCCAAGCTTTGGGCGCCAGCTGCTTTGGGAAGGGATTTCCCTACAGGAAGCCTGGGCACGAACACAGACTTCTCTCTTAAAGGGCGGACCAGCCGTCAGAGCCCCCAAATCCAGTGGGGGTGCACTCATTTTTATTCTAAATTGCCTCAGCCTGTCCCTTCTTCCCTCAGGGATATTGGGTGGAGAGCAGAGATCTGGAGAGTGGGGGGGGGGGGGGTGAGTTCATCCAAGTGACAAGTCACACAGGCACACCGCTCCTCATGTGCTGCTCATCCTTGTTTACACATACGTACACGCGCAAAGCAAGCGTCCCACCCCCACCCCCACCCAAGTGACCCTTGGCACCCGTTCACACCAGTGCCCAAGAAAAACATCCTGGAGATGTCGGGGTGGGATGGAGAGACAGGGAGCGACCCGCAGCTCACGGTCCTGGAGGAGGTTGGAGGGATGGGGATTTGGTGGCGGGGGGACCCCAAGCAGCATTTAGACTACATGCAGACTCCCCCTCTTTCTCCATCTTCCCTTCCCAGGTCATGTGGAGAGTGGGGGGGGGGGGTGAGTTCATCCAAGTGACAAGTCACACAGGCACACCGCTCCTCATGTGCTGCTCATCCTTGTTTACACATACGTACACGCGCAAAGCAAGCGTCCCACCCCCACCCCCACCCAAGTGACCCTTGGCACCCGTTCACACCAGTGCCCAAGAAAAACATCCTGGAGATGTCGGGGTGGGATGGAGAGACAGGGAGCGACCTGCAGCTCACGGTCCTGGAGGAGGTTGGAGGGATGGGGATTTGGTGGCGGGGGGACCCCAAGCAGCATTTAGACTACATGCAGACTCCCCCTCTTTCTCCATCTTCCCTTCCCAGGTCCCCATATCCACATCACGAAACCAAGAAGCCTGCTGCTTCATCAACCCCACTGCCTTCCAGTCCCCGCAGAAAACAGAGGATGCACAAAAGGGTCGAAGGAAACCTGCAGGAAGCATATCTAGTTGGCATCATGGAGGGGCTGCAGGAAGGGAGGCCCCCTTCATGGATGGCTCGACCTCCAGTGCCTGAAATGACAGCAAACCGCTCCAATGTGGACGGAGGCTCTGGAGCCCCCAGCTGCAGAGACAGGAGCAGTGATTTTGCTGCTACCCAGCCCGCCTCCTGCCCGGCCCACTCCCATTCCCCCCATTCCCGCCCGGGGCACCCGGGGAACAGGGCAAAGAGCTTGAACGGGGGCAGTGTTTGCAGGCTTCAGGATTCTTAACCCTTAGGAGCCCTTCAGAACAAAGAAGTAAAAATGGAAAGGAGGGACTGAACGAGGAAGCCGCGATGGGAGAGGGACTGGGCGCCAGGAGGTGAGGATTCTGAGTGAAAATGGCAGACGGAAAGGGGGAAACACGGGGAGGAAGAGGGGCAAGAAACCTAAAAGGAGATGGCGGGAGGAAAAAAGCTGGAGCTCCAAGAAAAATGCTGGGGGCAAACGAACGTTTACCGAGCCAGGACACACCTCATTTTAGTTTCTCCATTTTATACACGCAGAGAAACTGAGTCTCAGAGAGTTTAAGAGACTGGGGCAAGGTCAGTCTCACAGAGACGGAGCGGCCGAGCCCGGGTCTGCAGGGCTCCGTCTCTCTCCACTAAACCACCCACCTCTGAACCAGAGCGAAGGGAAAAGGAGGACAAGACGCAGGCAGGAGGCAGGGAGCAGGGAAAGGAGTCAAGTGCAAGAGAGGAGGTGCCCCCGGCTACCCGGCCTTCAGAGAGCAAAGGGCAAAGGCCGGGGCCGGGCGGAGGGCACCAGGCGCCCGCCATCTCAGCCCTAGTCAACCACGAGGGTCTCTTGGCTGTAGGGGATGGATTTCTCCTGCGTCGGCTCTCCGCCCTTCCCGCTGCCGGGGCCGGGCCCCTGGCTGTGCCCCGAAGAGTAGCTGGCCGACTTCTCCCCGCCGCTGCCGTGGGAGGCTCCCGCGCACCTGCTCCGCCCCCAGCAGAGCACGGAGGCGCAGGCCTGGCGGAAGCGCAGGTCGAAGAAGGCGTAGAGGAAAGGGTTGAGGCAGCTGTTGACGTAGCTGATGCAGGTGCAGTAGGGGAAGACGTTCAGGAGGAAGATGTCGAAGTCACAGGGCCAGCGCAGCAGGCTGCCCAGCATGTAGAGCGTCTTCACCAGGTGGTAGGGCATCCAGCACAGGGCGAAGGTCACCACCAGCACCACGATGATGCCCAGGAGCCGGCGCCGCTTCCGCAGGCCCTCGACGCGCTCCTTGCGGAAGTGGCCGGCGATGGTCTGGGCGATGAAGAAATAGCAGGTCAGCATGACGGCGAAGGGGACCACGAAGCCCACGGCGGTGGACGAGACGCCCAGGCCCACCTCCCAGGCCCACTCGGAGCTCGGGCCGGCCACCGTGGAGTAGTCCATGTAGCACTGCGCCCTGGTGCTGTTCTCCGCGTGCAGGATGGCGCCCGTGGAGCGGAACACCATGACCGGCATGGCCAGCAGGGCGGCCAGCGCCCACAGGACGGCCGTGGCCGCGGCCCCGCTGACCCGCAGCCTCAGCCGAGCGCTGGCCACGGGCCTCACGATGGCCAGGTAGCGGTCGAAGCTGAGGCCCGTGAGGCAGAAGACGCTGGCGTACATGTTGACGAAGATGAGATAGCTGCTGAGCTTGCAGGCGAAGGCACCGAAGGGCCAGTCGTAGTCCCGGTACGTGTAGGTGGCCCACAGCGGCAGGGTCACCACGAAAGTCAGGTCGGCCACCGCCAGGCTGGCGATGAAGACGTCGGCCGAGCGCCTCTTCTCGCGGCTGCTCCGAGACACGGTCCAGAGCACCAGGCCGTTGCCCGTGGTGCCCAGCAGGAAGACCAGCATGTAGATGGCAGGGATGAGGGCCCCCGACGACGTCCAGTCTGCGTACTCGCACTCAGACTGGTTGTCTACCCCGTAGTAGTTGTCGAAATCGCCGCCTTCCTCCATGCTGGGGAGCGAAGCCGGGCAGGGGGTGCCGGGGGTACCAGCTCCGTGGCTGTGTCGCGCCGACTCAGCAAGTGCCCTCAGCTGCTGGCTGGAGCCTCAGAGGGCAGGCGGGAAGGGCTGGAGGGGTCCAGAGCCCTTCCTGGCAGCAGGAGGAGCTGCCTCTGGCTCCTCTGGACCCCGAAGGATGCCTCCGTCCTGCAGGCTTCCCTCCACCCACTCCCGCCCTGCCCCAGCCTCAGCTCAGACACTTCCTCGCGCCCTCCTGAGTCTCTGTCTCCTCCTCGGCTGTCCCCTCCTCCTCCCACCTCCAGACCAGCCCCTCACTTGTGAGTCTTAGGATCTTGAAGTTACAGCCCACTTTTTTTTTTTTCCTTCTCCTCCCTGGGCAAGTGGACCAGATTGACCCCTGCAGTGCTGGGCAGAATGTTATCTGTGGTTTGCAGCCTGCTCTCCTCCTGGCCCAGTTTCTCTCCCTCCGGTTTCCTCTGGTGTTTGGAGAAGCCCTCCTCAGTCCTCTGCACCCTCCTGTTCTCACCCCCTCCCAGCCGCTCTAAATGGGGCAAATTATGCAGATTGAAACCCAGCCTGAGCTGGAGTCGGGGAGGGTAGGGGGCGAGGAGGGTGTGAGATTTCGCAGGATGGTCTGAGCCTCTGGCATGCCCTCCTGGTAGGCCGGTCTGTCTCCTCCGTCCTCCCCTCCTCCCCTCCTCCCCTCCCGCCCTCCCAGCCCCACCCCGAGCAGACTTCACTCTATCCGTCCCCTCACATCCTCCTCCTTTACACCTCGGCTTTGACCCTCTCTCTGTGGGGATGTTTGTGGTCTACAGACCCAGTTATAGAGGGATTTCTCCACGATTCATAAGCTGTTGGCAGATTGCAGTTTTCAGATGGCACAGGAAGTTTTAGAGGGTCGAGGAGAGAGTCACAGAAGGAAAAAAACCTCAGACTAAAGTATCTCTAATCAAGCCGTTAAATCTATGGGGAAACGGAGGCTGAACAAGGTAAATGTCTTGCCCAAGTTCACAGGATAAATTTTGTTTTGCTTTTGTTGTTTGCTTTTCTTCTTCTCCAAGCATCTAACTCAGTGCCTGGCAGGTAGTAGGTGGTCCCTAAACGGTTGTAGAGTGCATAAGTAAGTGGATGGATGAATTAGGGAGTGAGTGAAAAGAGGAGGCTCTATATAGAAGAACGAGTGTTTGAATTACTATGCAGTGAAAACAAGGATACATTTCGGTCCCTGAGTTCTTACTGCCCTACATAGACCAGGCAGGGCATGTGGGGGTCAGGAAGTCATAACTGAAGGAAGAGGCAGAAAAAGGGGTAGCCATTTAGTAGATGCTGTGGGCACAAGCCCATGGAAACTGACTTTGCCCTGTCTCTTGGCCTCTCCAGGACCTCTGGGCAGGAAGGAGAGAATGAGGCACAAGATAAGGTTAAAAATATGCACCCCTGAGAGTGGAGAAGGCCATCTAAAGTTGGGCAAGAGTGAGATGAAGGAAAATCCGGAGATGAGTCTTGGCCACATTCAAAGCAAAAGGCTTACAGAATTAGAATCTGTTATCTCAAGCAAGAGTTAGTCAGAAAATCTTCTCCAGAGGTCTTAAGACAGGGACCCCAAACTCAAATACTCACAAGGACCCGGCTGAGAATGTATCTGGGTAAAACAACCAGATTGAGACAATAGGGAGTGGTGGAGGCTGGCAAGAGGAGGAAGCGTACTCTATCCAGAGGAAGACTCCCGGGCTCCAGTCTCCGCTTGCCGCACAGAAATGTGGAACCGACCATGACCATGCCTTCTGGTTTTTCAACATAATTTCAAATTCCAGATTTTATGAGAAATTTCCAGATTTGTAACTTTGGGGAATTAATTCCATTTTTTTTTTTTTAATAAGAGGGCAAGACAAGTAAAACATGTCCCCAGGCCATGTGCTCTTTGAACGGGAGCTTACCCAGAATCGAAGGAGGCAGAAAAACAGGAAGGATAGGCCGGGAGGAAGAAACATAAAATGCAAAGATAGGGAAATGAAAACAAGCACGGCCAAAGCCTCAGGGTGTACTGGGGAGATGCAAGAAAGGAGAGGCAGAGAAAGATAAGGAAGATCCTGAGGCTCTCGGATGACCTTTCCCTAAAGGCAACGTGCAGATGCGAACATGTTGGTGTTTCTCATGAGGATTAATTATTGAGCACTTAACTACATGCTAGACATTCTTCTAAACAGTTTCTATTTTATATGTCTTCGTGATCTCTTTTTTTTTTTTTTTTTTTTTTTTTGTGGTATGCGGGCCTCCCTCCGCCGCGGCCTCTCCCGTTGCGGGGCACAGGCTCCGGACGCGCAGGCCCAGCGGCCATGGCTCACGGGCCCAGCCGCTCCGCGGCACGCGGGATCCTCCCAGACCGGGGCGCGAACCCGGTTCCCCTGCATCGGCAGGCGGACGCGCAACCACTGCGCCACCAGGGAAGGCCCGTGATCTCTTTTAATCAGCAGAAACACTTTAGAAAGTAGGTACCCTCATTCACCTCAATTTACAGGAAACTGAGGTACAGGGAGGTGAAGTGACTTGGCCAAGGTCAGATCAGAATTTGAGCCAAGGCTGTCTTGAGTCTATGAACTAAACCACTACGTTCCCAGAGATAAAACTCCAACCCGTTTTAAATTGGGGGATTTGCCATCTGTAGAGATTATAAAAATGTAGGATGGTGCTAGGATACCTGTGGTTTACTTTGAAATAAGCTCTCTTGGGTGAAATTAAAAATAGATTGGCTAAAATATGTTCGAGATACTCCCCACTCTTGATTAAACAGAGTATAAGACACTGCCAGGCAATAGTCTGTGCACCTTAGCCTGATCTAGAAACTGCCCTGTGACCAGCTATTCCCAAAGAGGATTTCCAGTTGCCTGATGCCAGGTAGAAAGTTAACAGGACCAGCCTCTGGAATTGTGGCAGTCTCCAACATGGTGGTCCGGGCACCCAATAGGACCCAGACCTGCGGCTCCCTTGATCTCACAATACACAGGGTGGGAATCGCTTGGGGCCTGTTTGCTCCTGCACGTTTGTCTAACAGAAGACTGTGCAGGTGGCAGAGGGGCTGTCATTATAACCTGACAGCAGGCTTGGGTGAAAATGGTTAACCTTCAGCCATGTTAGACTTCTTCAGCGATTACCTTGACCTATCAAAAGGGACCTAGGTGTCGTGCAGGAATCAGCTCAGGTCAGGTCACAAGAGACAGCCCTTCCAAGATTAAGGCCAAATGGAAGGAGGCTCAAGAGAGAGGGGATATGGGGATATATGTATACATATAGCTGATTCACTTTGTTGTACAGCAGAAACTAACACAACATTGTAAAGCAATTCTACTCCAATAAAGATATTAAAAAAGAGAAAAAAAGTAAATGCAAAATAAATAAATAAAATGACAAAAAAAAAACAAAAAAAAATTCAAGACCCCCAGTGAATCCAGAGCTTCTCTGGTTTTCTCAGAAAGCTGTGGGCACTTGTGCCCTTTGCAGTTAGGAACACAGAAGGAGGTGAACAAGTGAGCTCAGAGTGTCCCCCCAAATCGGCCAGCTGTTCCTGGCTGCTCCCACTTGAATTCCGAGCCGAACAGGAGCCCAGAGACCCTGCTGGGAGAGGAGCCGGATTCATCTCTTTAATCCTCTGGCCTCCAGGCTCTCTGACTCAGAGGAGCAGTTAATCTCACCAGAAGAACCAGACTCACTGAGATGGGAGGGAAATAGGGAGCCAAGGCTGGGAGGGGGCCACTGACTGGGGCCAGAGAGGGTGGTGTGCTGATAAGATCTGGCCCCCAGCCGAGAACCAGCTGGAACCGGATGGCCTGAGTGGCCCGCCACGGCAGCCTGAACGGCGGCAGGATCAGCCAGCCCTGCTCCCTCACCCCGCCTGACACCCAAGGCGCCTGGTCACCCAAAACAGAAGATGAAAGTTTAGCCAATGGGCCCAGTAGCTGAAGGCTGACCTTACGTGCCCCCAGGGCTCAGAAGTTAGCCCTCTCCAGACAGAGAGTGCCTGGGCAGAGGCTGCTTTTCATTTCGGTCCCCCCTGAACTTGGCACTGGTCTATATCTGCTGAGTTCGAACCAAAGGAATGCTCTCGGGGAAAGCATAGAAAAGGTTGGGTCTTCACCGCAGGCAGGGCTGCTCTACTGCGCTAACAAGGGCACGTTTTTGCTGAACTGAGCCAGAAGAACCTACCCTGAGCCATCTGGCAAAGCAGCAGCAAGGCCAGACCCTTGGCCAGTGTCCTCACACGCCCCACAGGGGTTGGCCGGCCCTGGAGAGGCCGAGCAGATTTCCCGGGGGACTTGCCCCTCTCCTGGGTGATTTCTTTGGGATACTGTGATGAGCCTGGCAGACCAGCACCCCAGACCCGCTGTGGGCCCTTTGAGGAGCGCCCAGACTGCTGGGGGATCCAGTGACTCCACAGCCCTCGCCCACCCCACCTCCAGGGTTGTCCCTGGCCTAGAAGGCAGAGCGTGGCTTGGCCCTGCGCCCGGGCCGTGTGTGACCGGGCACGCTTGCGGCTCGGGTGGAGCTGCTAGCGAGCAGGCAGCACCTGTGCGCGCCCGGGGTGCGCCTGTGCGCCGAGCGCGGCTTTCGCGCACGTAGTGTGTGGTGGGGTCAGGCACCTGCATCAACAGCCTCCTCGAGGACAGGAAAGGCGGTTAATTGACTCTCTCTAAGGGCTTGGGATGAGGGGAGAGGCTGAACCTCGCCCAGACCTGGCCCCAAGCCTGGGTGCAGGACATCAAAGCGGGGGCTTTCTCTGCTCCTCGCTGACTTCTCACCTCCTCCCCCAGCTGCCCGCTGCAGCCCCCCTCACTTCACAGGTCTGCTTTGAACTCGGCTTCGGAACTCACCCAGGGCACCAGGGCCCTGTTCTCCCCTTCCCAAGGGGCAGCAGCTGTGTCCCTCACAGCTGGTGGTGTCATCTGAGGAGAAGGGGAGGGCAGGCGAGGGAAGCGGGCGGGGTCCTCAGCCTCCCTTTCCTCCAGCCACACTCCCTTCCCCATCCCAGCTTATCTGACCAAAAGCAAATGGCCAGCTGCCTTTTGACCGTTAAAGCAGAGCCCCCTTGGCAGCCCCTTCTCCCCTGGCCATTTGGTGCTCCTTCAAACTCCCAGGCCAGTCTCCGGAACTCCTGGATCTCCTGAGCTCTGGGGACAGCAAATGCAGGAAAACCCACCGCCCTGGGAGCCAGGAAATATGAGTCCCAATTCCATCTTGATCACGGTTTCATTCACTCAGCAAATACTTGTTGAGAAGCTACTATAGTGTGAACAATTCAGACCGTGTCCCCGATCTCCTGCACGTACATCCTAGAGGCGGGAAGGAGACAAAATAGATGTGCAGTAAGGAAATGCAATGAAATCTATGGCTAATGACAGAGAAGATACACGGAAAGGGGATGATTTTTGACAGGGTAGACCACGGGAGTGCAGGGCTTGGGAGTCACTGACATTCTAGCTGAAACCTGAATGACTGGCTTGCTGTGTGACCCTAGACAAGGCTCTTGCCCTCCCTGAGCCTCAGTTTCCCTGTTGGTACATGAGGACATTGAACCAGCCAGAGCTAGCTTTCTGTGACTCCGGAAACTGTGGCAGTGGCTCCCAGAGGTGTTTGAAGAAGTGGATTTCCTGCTAAAAAGGTCAAAAGAGGGCCTCCCTGGTGGCGCAGTGGTTGCGCGTCCGCCTGCCGATGCAGGGGAACCGGGTTCGCGCCCCGGTCTGGGAGGATCCCACATGCCGCGGAGCGGCTGGGCCCGTGAGCCATGGCCGCTGGGCCTGCGCGTCCGGAGCCTGTGCTCCGCAACGGGAGAGGCCACAACAGAGGAAGGCCCGCATACCACAAAAAAAAAAAAAAAAAAAAAAGCTAAAGAACTTACAAATGTCTACTCTGGAATGTAGAGGGCTCAGAGATGACTTACTTATAAAAAAAAGGTCAAAAGAGAGAAGCAGACTGACTCGGTGGAAGTCCGTAACGGACAGGGTCAGATCAGAATCCGTTCTCCCCGTCATGGCACCAAAAGCCATCTAATGTTTTTTTTGTTAGGCTGTGAGTAAGAGGCATCTGGAAACCTTTCCTCATCTCCTCATCCACCCCTCTCACGCCTTCACCCACCATTACCCACACCCCCCCCCTACGTAGCATGCCACCCTGTACATAGCGGGCATCTAATAAATACACAGGGACCACTTGGCTGCAGCCAGAAGGACCAGCATTTCTATAACTTCAGAAGCCCTATAAAGTCAGGGCTTTCTTTAAGACCACCTGGATGGAGGGCTAGTTTCCCATGACTTAGAATAGAAAAGACTCCCTAAATTGCATTGAGGCCATTGATTCCCAAGCTGAGGTGCTGGGCCTTAAGAGGAGAGTAATGGGGGAGAGGAAGTAGCACAGGGCCAGCATCAGCATTTCATAAAACCTTTTGGAAATGACACCTTCCCCGCCTCCCCCCTTAAGGAGATAACCCTCTCTACATGTCAAGCTTGGATTTTCACACCTCGAAGTGGTAACTCTGGTGACTACTTGCTGCTCAGGATGCTTTGAAGAATAAAAGCTAGAAAGATGAATTCATCATTATTTAATAAACTGAGTGGGCTAGATAAACAGAATCCTCCCAAATGATAACTCACTTGTGGGGGGAGGACAGGAAAGCAGGCAAAGTGGCCTTTGCCGGTGAAAAAGCTTGCAGTCACTAATCTGTTCCATATACTTGACTTTGCCGATGAGGAAACTGAGGCCCATGGAGGGAAAGGGAATTCCTCCAGGTGTCCCCACGGGATCAAGCACACTGTGCCCTGTGCCACTCTGTCTTCCCCTCGCATCCCTGAAGGTTGCATCCAGAGGAAGCCTTCTTCCTTGGAGGCTGAGAAGAGGGCTGGCAGGAGGCAGCAGGACAGGAAACAGCGCAGAGGCCGGAAAGAGGTCAGGAAGAGGCGGACAGGACCCGACCCCCGCTCGCACCCAGCCCTATCAGCCTTCAGGAGAGCAACAGGGTGTTTCCAAAAATATTTACACTGAGTCTAAATTAACGAAGTACCGTATCAGTGCTGACAATGGGAGGATGTGGGGCGGAGCCCTCCAGGGGAGAAGACCAACGCCATCAGCCCAGAGGCTGCACAGGGGCGACTGAGCTTCGGGAAGGCCAGCCTGGCACCAGTAACCGAGGAAGTCAAGCCCTTCAGCCTGGGGCCAGAGCAGGAGACAGCGCTGCCCATCCAGGCTGCTGGAGTCCACGCTTCCCAGGGACAGGGAGACATCCTAGATTCTCAGAATTGCAAAGAGCACCATTAGCCTGCCACCCTGCCCCAATCCAGAGCAGAAATCTCCTCGACAGCACCCCGGTCCGAGGGCCATCGTTCAGGGGCCTCTTGAATACCTCTGTTAACCAGACACCCACTCCTGCCGCCGACAGCCCATTCCCAGTCCAATATGGGGCATCACTGCTCATTCGACAGTGTTACCTTCAATAGAGCAGACTGGTTCAGAGCATAGCACAGCCGCTCCATGGGTGAGCAGCCCAATCATTTCAAGCCTTGGTTTTCCCATCTGTACAATGGGAGTCACCATAGTATCTACCTTATGGGGTTGATATGAGGTTCAACAAGAGAGTAGAGGTAAAATACCCAACTTGGAGGGAATGCCACGGAGGCAGAAAGACATGAGCAAAAGCGCAGAGATGCGAAAGAAAGAGCTTCAAATGTCACGGGGCTAAAGTTAAATAAGGCTGGGAAAGCCAACCACCGTTCTGTCGCCATTAAAGTGTCACCAAAGAGCTGGACCTGCACTGTCTGCTACGTTACCCACTCACCACAGTAGCCGTCAAGCACCTAAAAAGTGACCAGGGCGACTGGGAATGAACTACAGGTATAAAATATACGATGGGCCTCAAAGTACGAAGCAAAGAATATAAGAGAGCGCATTAGTAAGTTTTTATATTGATTACATATCAAATGATAATATTTTGGATATATTGAGGTAAATAAAGTATATTATTAAAAGGAACTTTACTTGTTTCCTTTTTGAACGTGACTACTGAAAAAATGAAAAGTACACGTGTATTTTGTGCAGAACTTTTTGCGAATATCTCTGATTTTCTTCAGAGGAGAATTCTTTTGCATGATATCCCCATGTTAAGAGGATGAACATTTGTAAGTTTTGTAATGCGCCTCCAGGAATTTGGATCAGTTTACACTCCTACCAATAGTATATGAGAGTGCTTATTTCACTGCTAACATAGGATATGACCATTAATTTTCCAATTTAATAGCAAACAATCTCATCTCGTTATTACTTTTTAACTATTTAATTGATGATGCTTCGATTAAGGTTGAACTTCCGTGCACATGTTCATTAGCATCTATATTTCTTTTGTGATTAGCTTGTTCATGTCCTTTGTCCACTTTTATTTTAGAATGTTTACATTTTACATGGTGACATATGAAAGCATCTATGTGTAAAGGATAGAAACTCTTGTCACGTGTATTTCTAATATTCTTCCCAATTTTTTTAAAAAATAGGTTTTTTCTGACTTACTTCACTCTGTATAAAAAAAAATAGGTTTTTTAAATTATAAAAGCAATAATGTTCATGGTGCAAAGTTTAGAAACTATGAGAAGCAGAGAGAATAACAGCAAAAAAAAACAACTATACTTAATTTTTTAAAAAAGAAAAAAAAAAAGTACACGTGTAGTTCCCAATATATTCCTATGGGGCAGCGCTGAGCTAAAGGATCAGGTCTGAGCTTTAAGACGTTCTCTCTGGAGCCATCTTGGGATGGGCAGGCTCATTAGGAAACAGTTGTCTAAACCAAAGGCCTGTACTAAGGGGAGAGCTCAGATTTTTTTGGTCCCAAGGTAGAACCGGGAGGGATGTGATTTCTCTTCTCCTTACGCGAGAGCTCCACGTAAATACAGTAATAAATAAATAGAGTTTACAAATAAAGTAATAAGTAAAGCTTATTACTGCAAACACATATTTAAATGCTTTTCCCAATGTAATTTCACAAAAAGTTTTTAAATTCATGACAATTTTATAAGGTATTAGAAAAAGAATTTATGGTTACCAAAGGGGAAAGGTGGGGGTGAGGGATGAATTAGGAGGTCAGGATTAATACATACACATTACTATATATAAAAGAGATAATCAACAAGGACCTACTGTATAGCAAGGAACGCTACTCAATATCTGCGGTGACATATGGGAGAAGAATCTGAAAAAGAATAGATACATGTGTATGTATAACAGATTCACTTTGCTGTATACCTGAAACTAACAGAACATTAAAAATCAACTATACTCCAATATAAAATAAAAATGTTTTAAATAAAATAAAATATATAGTTCTAGTAATTAGGTTAGACTAATTAGACTCTGATTAGAGTAAATCAGAGTCATGAAACAAAAATATTACAGGTGGGAGAAATAAAAGGAGCTTAAAAAGTAAAAAAAAAAAAAATGTATAAGATAATTTACATTATGATTCCCATTTTACAGATTAGTAAAGCAAGGTTCAGAGAGTCACGTCACTAGCTGAGGAGCAAGCAGCTTCTGTGTAACAGAGGGAGGATTTGAACTCTCAGCTTAGTCAGAGTCATGAAACAAAAATATTACGGGGGGGAAAAAAAAAGGGAGTTAAAAAAGAAAAAAAAAAAAATGTATAAGATAATTTACATTATGATTCCCATTTTACAGATTAGTAAAGCAAGGTTCAGAGAGTCACGTCACTAGCTGAGGAGCAAGCAGCTTCTGTGTAACAGAGGGAGGATTTGAACTCTCAGCTTAGACTCCAGAAGCCTGAACGCTCTATAGCCAGGATACACTCTCTCGATGCAGGACTCTGCTTCTGCACCCAAATAGTGCCTGCTAGTGCTTCACTGAAGGGGGATGCCAGAGGAATCTCCTACACGGAGCCAGCTTTCTCCTGCACCGCAGTGTTAGCTCAATTGCAAGCAGCCTGCCTGCACCGTGAGGTTGAATTTTTTAAAAAAAATTCACCTAGGGCTGTCATCCAGGGCTCACAAGAATTCACAGGACTGTAATAGCAAAAGGATCATCTGCAAGACCAGCATGCTTTGCGATGATTTAAAAAGTAAACTCTGAAGGCAAAAAGCCTGGTTTCCACTCCTGGCTCTGCTACTGTACCTCTTCAAGCCTTGATTTCATGAACTATAAAAGGCAGGTAATAACAGACAGCAGTGGTCAGAATTCTGAGTTACAAGATAAAAAGACTTAGGTCTGTGCCGGGCACAGAGCAATTGCTCAGTAAACATTGCTTTTACAAGTATCTCACTTAATCCTCACAATAACCTTATGGGATAGGGAGGGTCCTTTATGATAAATAAGAATGATAACATTCCCAGTTGGCAGATGCAGAAATTGAGGCACACACTGAGCTCTCAGGAGGACTTGGCGGCCTTGGGTCAGAGGTGGGAGCCCAGAGGCATCACAGGCAAATGTAAAGAAAACTGCATTTCAGGGGCTAAGACTACAGTTGCACTTAGTGATGGTCCAAATTGTGTTCTGTTGACTCAGGAGGAAAAAGAGAAAGAAATTGAGGCACAAAGAAATTTGTCCACTTTCCTAAATTTCCAAGTATAGGAAGTAGAATTCAAACCTTGGATGGCTGTTTCCAGGGTCTGCAGTCTCTTTTTTGGGGGGGAAGGGGCGGTTGCAGTCTTAATCACCATGGTATACAGTTTGTGAAGTCATATTTTTTGAACAATTTGTGAAGTCATATTTTTTTTCTTGCTCTTTTTTAATGACATTTCCTTAGTTTCTTGAGCTAGGAAAGCTGCCTCATCTACCTGTCCAACGCTCGGGTAGCATCCAGTAGGATAGTCAACCGCTTGCTGTGAGCACAGAGGGGTAGCTGTCTCTGGATGCTACAGGGATCGGCTGATGAGTCACCCATCAGCTCCAGGGCTCCAGTGGTACCACAGGTATCCAATGGCAACTACCTTTGCCAAGAAGGCACGATGCAGGTGCTACAGCATCTCCCACCTTTGTGACAACTGAGGCCCAGGAGTGGTTGGGGAGATGGAAATAAGCACCGGACACGGGTGTCCCTGCCAGACAGGAGCGCAGAGCGGCCTCCTGAGGTCTATCCTGGGCCTGGCTGTTAGCTGCAATGCTTCTGACTGCTGGGCGATGCTGCCCTCTGGTGGTCATGAGCTGGTACTCAGCCTTGACCTTCCTCTGAGCCCGATTCCCAGCGCTGGCTTTCCGGCCTTGCCTTGGGTTCAGAGACGCCACAAGCTGAGCCCCTGGGTTGGAGGGGCTCAGGTAAGGCAGACCTCTCCTTCCTCTAGGCTCCCATGGCATCTGGAATTGCCATTCCCAGAATCTTCCAGTTCTGGGGCTGTGCTAGGAATCCTTAGCAAAGAGGACTTACAGTCAAATCGGCTGAAGATTCTGGGGCTGAGCAAGTCTTAGAAACCAGCTCGGGCCCCCAGTATCCTGGAGAATCAAGCACTAGGCCCCTACACCCAGCTCAGTGTTTTTTTGTTTTGTTTTGTTTTGTTTTTGTTTTTGTTTTTTTTTTGTGGTACGCGGGCCTCTCACTGTTGTGGCCTCCCCCTTTGCGGAGCACAGGCTCCGGACGCGCAGGCTCAGCGGCCATGGCTCACAGGCCCAGCCGCTCCGCGGCATGTGGGATCCTCCCGGACGGGGGCACGAACCCGTGTCCCCTGCATCGGCAGGCGGACTCTCAACCACTGCGCCACCAGGGAAGCCCAGCTCAGTGTTTTAAGCTATGTATTCTCTCCTGAAATGTGATTACGTTGCACTGCAATTATCCAATATCATATTATGACACTGATACAGGAAAAAAAATGTTCTTGTCATTTTCTCTTTGGATGGTGCAGGAGTAAAACCCAGAGACGTTGAATCATCCTCAATATTATTCATGACTCTCCATCAAGCATGTCACTCTGTACAGATACACATGAAAGGGGAACATGTAACTCTGTTTTATTAAAGAAAATTATGGACTAGAAAGAGACTAAGGAATCTTTGTTAGAATAAATAAACTGACAATTGATCAGAAAAAGGTTGACAGTCAAATCCCTGGAGGCAAAACTCGCTTTGCTGAGCACCTAGCGCCACCTTGTGGTTGCTTTCAGGATAGCAATCCCAGCCTCCACTCTGCCTGCTTCATCCACCGTTTAAGACATACTGAGAATTTCTTATCAGAACCGTTTATCTCCATCAAATTTGTACTGAAACCTCTCCTATTACACCCACTTATTGTAGCATGAAAAAAAAAGTGGAAATACAGTTGAATGGGCCCAAGCAAGAAGTGCGAATCTAGAAATATTCTTCATTCAACCCCTCTTAGCTATTCCATTCTTAGCCACATATAAATTTGTGTGTGTGTGTGTGTGTGTGTGTGTGTGTGCCAGGGAAGCCCAGCCATATAGAAATTTAACTAATCACATCTCTTAAAATATGTGCATGCCTTTTTTCCTCTTTCTCTCTCTGGAAATACATTTCCCTATTTCTCAGGCACCAGCCACTCAGATAAGAAGTGATCTTCAGCACAGACAGGTGTAGGGACAGAGCCAGTGAGTGGCTGAGCCAGGCTGGAGCTCCAGGCGCCTGTGACTCACTTAACGAAGGTTCACTGCATTTCTCCCCTGTATGCGCTAAGCTCACTGGTGAGTCAGAACACTACCTAGGCCTCTACCTTCAAAAGACGGAGAGCCTTGTGGGGGAGACAAACATCTACTAACGACGTAAAAAAGCAAAGCTGCAACTGTAGAAAGTCTTACAAGGAGAGTTCCTTTCCCACAGCCAGAGTTTTAGAGGCTGGCTCTTAGAGGCTTTAAGTACTGAAAAGATTATGACCTCTTCCATAATCAATTTAGAATAAAAACAAGCAGAATCAAAAGATAAGTGTAGGGGGATTCCCTGATGGTCCAGTGGTTAGGATTCCACATTTTCACTGCCGAGGGCACAGGTTCAATCCCTGGTTGGGGAACTAAGATCCAGCAAACACGTGGCACAGCCAAAAAAAAAAAAAAAATGTAAGTGTAGTGAAATTTCAAAAAATCACTTCCATTTTTTGACCCCTGGGCACCTTCCACTACTAAATACACTAAAGAAAACAAGAATCTTCGTCTTGTCTTTCCCATGATGACTTCTTTGAAATTAGCATCTTAACGAAAAATTAAGAGTGACCGTGTTTCACTAACGCCTGAAATACAAAATACATACTTAGTCTGCTTCTTGGGGAGACCAGGACTAGATACATATATAATAGGAGTTCGTCCCAGTCAGGAAAATCGAGAAAGACTTTCCTGAGAAAAGGTAACTGCTCTGAGAGCTCCAAGATGAGAAGGCGGGTAGGAGAAAAGGATGGCAAGCACTGGGTAGAGCATGTGCAAAGGTCCTATGGCAGCCTGGAGCTTCAGAAAGCCGAGGCCAAAAGTAGGCAGGTGAGGCTGGAACAGAGGACAACGAGGGGCCAGGCCACACTGGCTTTGTGGGCCACCTTGAGGTGTTTTGTCTTTATCCTCCAAGCAATGGAAAGCTGTCGAAGGGTTTACATTAGCAGGGCATGGTGACGAGATCCAGTTGGTGTTACAGAAAAGCCACTCAGGCTGTATGTGGGAAATGGATATGAAGGAGGACAAGAGTTCAATTAGGAGACATTTGTCCCCGCGGAAGATGATAGAGGCTCTGATTAAGAGCGTGGTGGTCCAAATGGAGAGAAGCGAATAGATTACGGAGATATTGGGAATCAGATGCAGGTCTAAGGACAAGGGAGCTGTCAGGGTGCCTCTTAGGTTTCTCACTTGCTGGAACTAAATGAATAGGGGTGTCATTCACGGAAACAGGGTGTGGCAGAAAGTGGTAAGAGAACCCCAGTGTCTATTTTCTCCTTCCTTTAGTGATTGCATCGAGTCCTCGAATGGGCTAGTTCAGATCTCCTTGGGCTCCACTCCCTTTTGCTCCAGCTCTACCAAGGGCTCCAATGGACCCGCAGGCACAGCCGGATGGAGGGCTCCTCACCACTGGCCCGACCACACCTCCTCGCCTCCCACGCTGGGGCTTCCTGTTGATACGGCTGGTGCCCGTGTCCTTGCAGGCAGTCAGAAAAACAAAAGGGTTAGCACCCCAGGGGACCAAATTTGACCACTGGGAGACAGAAGCCAGTGGAAAAATTCTTCCTGCCTTCTCTCCCAGAGGGCTGGTCCTCAGGGGAAGTTTACATAACTTGGAATAGTTGTCCTACAGATGGGCCAATTCATAATATGCATCCTTCCTGCCTCACTCCAATTGTGACTTACTCCTATTCCCTGGGGCTTTATTCCATAATAAAATAAGAGCACATAGGTCCCCTGCCTCAGACCCTTCTCCTGGGAGAACCCAGGCTAGGCAGTAGTATAACCCCCCATATTTTAACTGGGAACACAGCTGCACTAGACACGGGGTGCCCAGCCCTCCCACTACAGCTCACTCCCTATCTGCAGCTTCATGATGAGTCCACAGGATGTGAGTAGAAGTGACATGTTTTTCTGAGTCAGATCTTTTAAAAAGGAAATTGCTTACTCTTCACTTTCTTTCTTTCCCCCCCTTCCCTTGGGCTGGAACATGGGCATCAGGCAGGTGAGCCAACTTTGACCATGTGGCAGAAGACAACATCTGCAGAAAGGGCAGAGCAACTGAACACTGCGTGGAGGGGAGCTGGACCACCCGTCTGCCTCTCTGTCTCACATCTTAGCCTGTCCCATAACCCACATATAGGGAAGAGTGGAACAAGAATGGGTTTGGGCGAAACCCATGAGCCCAGCTTTAGGCATTCTGTATTTGAGTAGCCTTCGAGAAATCCAAGTGAAATGGCAATCGATCAGTTGGACATGGGTCTGGAATGGAGAGGGAAGGTCTGGACTGCAAATGTAAGTTTGTAAGTCATCTCCCTCTCATGGGTGGCTGGTAATTAAAGTCTAAATGTGTCCAAGGTGTAGTGAGAAGAGAAGGGAACCTGTGGCAGGCAGCTTCCAAGATGGCCCCAGTATAATCCCCACCTCCCGGTATTTATACCCTGGGCGACGCGTCTTGAATGTGAGCTGGACCTACTGACTTGCTTCTAAAACCTAGAGTATGGTAAATGTGATGGGATGTCATATCCAAGATTATAAAAACTGGCTTCCATCTTGGGTGCCCTTTCTCTCCATCACTTGCTCTGAGGGACGTCCACCATGGTGCAAGCCGCCCTATGGATAGACCCAGGTGGCAAGGACCCAAGGAGGCCACTGACCAACAGCCAGTGAGAGACTGAAGGCCTCAGTCCAACATCCTGTGAGGAAAGAATCCTTCCAATAACCACATGGCAGAGATTGAAAGCAGATTCTACAGTCTTGGTCGAGCTTTCAGGTGACGATTCAGCCCCAGGCAACATCTTAACTGCGGCTTTATGAGACTAACCCAGAGACACCTAGCTATGCGAGAGCCAGATTCCTGACCCAGAGAAACAGATAATAAAGGCTTGTTGTTCTAAGCTGCTAAGTTTGAGGGTCCTTTGTTTCTCGGTGATGAATAACTAAGGTGGGGCCCATGCCAGAGCCTTGAGGATCCCTCTGCTTTAATGGCTGGCAGAGGGGAACAAGCCTGCAAAGTAGGCACAAGAGGCAGTCCCGGTGGGTGTCCAGTCACAGCATCCAGGAGCAGAGGACAATTCAAGGAGGAGGGAACAGCCAACAACAGTAGGGTGCTGTTGACAGATCAAATAAGAGGAGAGAGGAATACTTGAAGCACATTGAGATGTGGAAATCACTGCTGACCTTAGACTATAAGCTGCTCTTTCAGGACAGCTGGGCCTGGAAAACCTGTTTAAGGTCATTGAGGAGAAAGTTGGAAAGGGGGAAATCCAGAACTTTTACTAGAACTTTGACAGTGAAAGCAAAAAGAAATAGAGCAGTAGTTGGAGCAGGATAGAATGTTTTTTCTTTAGTGGCAAAGACTTGAGCTTGTGGGGACTTCCCTGATGGCAGGATCAGGGAAGGAATTCCACCTGCTCCCCAGGAAACAAGTATAACTAATGAAAATTACTAAACCCAACCATTTAAAGTCTCTGGAAATTGTCCTAAGGGAGGACAGCAAATGAAGAAACAATTATGCAAGAACTAAATCTCAGTAAGAACAGCAAGAGTCTGTGAAACTTGAACCATACACACTCCTTCCCTCCACATCTCAACAAGACAATGAAAGCTGTAATCTGAGGTGTGGTTGAGAAAATGGACCTTCCTATCCCCTAAGTTCCCAGCAAAGGGGTAAAGTATTTCACTGGGGAAGGCAAACCACTGTCATTTCTCTTTCCCCCAGACTCCAAGTTGCAGAGGCTAAACTCCTGGCAAAGGTGATCGAACTTTCAGGGGCTCACTTCCTCCACCTGTTCCACACTTATAGATCAGAGGCTCAATCCCAGGCACTGCAGGCCAAGAATATGGGGGTCCTGATTGCCCTCATCCAAGTTCATGTCAAGAGAGGCAAGCTGAGAAGACTTGAGGCCACCCTCTTCATTCAGTGCCCTGCTCACAAATCAGGGGTGTCACTCTGAAAAAGTGGACCGCTGTCCCTGCCCCCAGCTCTGGAGAAACGGTTCAGAGATTTCACCCAGGAGGAAAGGCAGTTAGTAAGAATGGAGAGCTCCATAAGGACAGACAGGACTGACATATATCAATGGATTAGAGTACAGCCTCCACAGATAAACCCTCAAATTAATGGTGAATTGATTTTTGGCAAGCATGACAAGACAATTCAATGGGGAAAGAAAAATCGTTTCAACAAATGGTGCTAAGACAACTGGATATCTACATGTGAACGAATGATGTTGAATCCCTATCTTATGCCATATTGAAAAATTAACTCACAATGGACCAACACCTGAATCTAAGAGCTAAAACTGTAACACTGTTCATAGAGAACATAGGTGTAGCTCTCATGACCTTGGATTAGGCAACAGTTTCTTAATATGACACCAAAAGCACAAACTGTAACAGCAACAAAAAAATGGATAAATTGAACTCCATCAAAATTTAAAACTTCCGTGCTGCAAAAAAACACCATCAAGAAAGTGAAAAGACAACCCATAGAGGAGGGTGCTTCAAGATGGTGAAAGAGTAAGATGTGGAGAGCAACTTCCTCCACACAAAAACATCAGAAATACATCTACATGTGGAACAACTCCTACATACATGCAGATGCGGGGCCAAATCCAAAGCTGAACCCCAGGAGCTGTGCGAACAAAGAAGAGAAAGGGAAATCTCTCCCAGCAGCCTCAGAAGCAGCGGATTAAAGCTCCACAATCAACTTGATGTACCCTGCATCTGTGGAACACCTGAATAGACAAGGAATCATCCCAAATTGAGGAGGTGGACTTTGGGAGCAACTGTAGACTTGGGATTTGCTGCATGCGACTGACTTGTTTCTAATTTATATGTTTATCTTACTATAGTTTTTAGCACTTGATATCACTGGTAGATTTGTTTATTGGTTAGGTTTCTCTCTTCTTTTGTTTCATTACTTTTTTTAACTTTTTTAATTTTAATAATTTTTTAATTTTATTATTTTTTTTTCTCCCTCTTCTTCTGAGCTGTGTGGCTGACAGTGCTCCAGCCTGGTGTCAGGCCTGAGCCTCTGAGGTGGGAGAGCCAAATTCAGGACATTGGACCACCAGAGACCTCCCAGCCCCACGTAATATCAGTCAGCAAGAGCTCACCCAGAGATCCCCATCTCAATGCTAAGACCCAGCTCCACTAAATGGCCAGCAAGCTCCATTGCTGGAACACCCCATGCCAAACAAATAGCAAGACAGGAACACAACCCCACCCCTTAGCAGAGAGGCTGCCTAAAATCATACTAAGTTCACAGACACCCCAAAACACACCACCGGACGTGGTCCTGCCTACCAGAAAGACAAGATCCAGCCCCACCCACCAGAACACAAGCACCACCCCCCTCTACCAAGAAGCCTACATAAGCCCCTGAACCAACATTACCCACTGGGGGCAGACACCAAAAACAACGGGAACTATGAAACTGTAGCCTGCGAAAAAGAGACCCCAAACACAGGAAGTTAAACAAAATGAGAAGACAGAGAAATACACAGCAGATGAAGGAGCAAGGTAAAAACCCACCAGACCAAACAAATGAAGAGGAAATAGGCAGCCTACCTGAAAAAGAATCACAGTAATGATAGTAAAGATGATCCAAATTCTTGAAATAGAATGGAGAAAATACAAGAAATGTTTAACAAGGACCTAGAAGAACTAAAGAGCAAACAAACAATGATGAACACCACAATAAATGACATTAAAATTCTCTACAAGGAATCCATAGCAGAATAAATGAGGCAGAAGAATGGATAAGTAACATGGAAGGTAAAATAGTGGAAATAACTATCACAGAGAGGAATTTTAAAAAAAGAATGAAAAGAATTGAGAATGGTCTCAGAGACCTCTGGGACAACATTAAAAGTGCCAACATTTGAATTATAGGGGTCCCAGAAGAAGAAAAGAAAAAAAGAAAGGGTCTGAGAAAATATTTGAAGAGATTATAGTTGAAAACTTCCTTAACATGGGAAAGGAAATAGTCAATCAAGTCCAGGAAGTTCAGAGAGTCCCATACAGGATAAATCCAAGGAGAAACATGCCAAGACATATATTAATCAAACTATCAAAAATTAAACACAAAGAAAAATTATTAAAAGCAGAAAGGGAAAAGCAACAAATAACACACAAGGGAATCCCCATAAGGTTAACAGTTGATCTTTCAGCAGAAACTCTGCAAGCCAGAATGGTATGGCAGGACGTATTTAAAGTGATGAAAGGGAAAAAACCTACAACCAAGATTACACAGCAAGGATCTCATTCAGATTCGATGGAGAAATTAAAACCTTTACAGACAAGCAAAGGCTAAAATTCAGCACCACCAAACCAGCTTTACAACAAATGCTAAAGGAACTTCTCTAGGGGAAACACAAGAGAAGAAAAATACCTACAATAACAAACCCAAAACAATTTTAAAAATGGTAATAGAACATACATGTCGATAATTGCCTTAAATGTAAATGAATTAAATGCTACAACCAAAAGATATAGACTGGTGGAATGGATACAAAAACAAGACCTATATATATGCTGTCTACAAGAGACCCACTCCAGACCTAGGGACACATACAGACTGAAAGTGAGG
>NC_041229.1:98348517-98349529 GCF_002837175.3 Physeter macrocephalus | reverse complement strand
CAAAAGGAAATCAAAAGAAAGCTGGAGTAGCAATTCTCATATCAAACAAAATAGACTTTAAAATAAAGACTATTACAAGAGGCAAAGAATGACACTACATAATGATCAAGAGATCAATCCAAGAAGAAGATACAACAATTGTAAATATTTGTGCACCCAACATAGGAGCACCTCAATACATAAGGCAAATGCTAACAGCCATAAAAGGGGAAATCGACAGTAACACAATCATAGTAGGGGACTTTAACACCCCACTTTCACCAATGGACAGATCATCCAAAATGAAAATAAATAAAGAAACACAAGCTTTAAATGATACATTACACAAGATGGACTTAATGGATATTTATAGGACATTCCATCCAAAAACAACAGAATACACATTTTTCTCAAGTGCTCATGGAACATTCTCCAGGATAGATCATATATTGGGTCACAAATCTAGCCTTGGCAAATTTAAGAAAATTGAAATCATATCAAGTATCTTTTCTGACCACAACGCTATGAGACTAGATATCAATTACAGGAAAAGATCTATAAAAAATACAAACACATGGAGGCTAAACAATACACTACTTAATAACGAAGTGATCACTGAAGAAATCAAAGAGGAAATCAAAAAATACTTAGAAACAAATGACAATGGAGACACGACGACCCAAAACCTATGGGATGCAGCAAAAGCAGTTCTAAGAGGGAAGTTTATAGCAATACAATCCTACCTTAAGAAACAGGAAACATCTCGTATAAACAACCTAACTTTGCACCTAAAGCAACTAGAGAAAGAAGAACAAAAAAACCCCAAATTTAGCAGAAGGAAAGAAATCATAAAGATCAGATCAGAAATAAATGAAAAAGAAATGAAGGAAACAATAGCAAAGATCAATAAAACTAAAAGCTGGTTCTTTGAGAAGATAAATAAAATTGATAAACCATTAGCCAGACTCATCAAGAATAAAAGGGAGAAGACTCAAATCAATAGAATTAGAAATGAAAAAGGAGACGTAACAAC
>NC_041229.1:98343630-98347717 GCF_002837175.3 Physeter macrocephalus | reverse complement strand
AACACTATGAGACTAGATATCAATTACAGGAAAAAAACTGTAAAAAATACAAACACATGGAGGCTAAACAATATGCTACTAAATAACCAAGAGATCACTGCAGAAATCAAAGAGGAAATCAAAAAATACCTAGAAACATGGGCTTCCCTGGTGGCACAGTGGTTGAGAATCCACCTGCCAGTGCAGGGGACACGTGTTCAGTCCTGGTCCGGGAAGATCCCACATGCCGCAGAGCAGCTAAGCCCATGTGCCACAACTACTGAGCCTGAGCTCTAGAGCCCACGAGCCACAACTACTGAGCCCATGTGCCGCAACTACTGAAGCCCGCGTACCTAGAGCCTGTGCTCCGCAACAAGAGAAGCCACCACAATGAGAAGCCTGCAAACCACAGTGAAGAGTATCCCCCACTTCCACAACCAGAGGAAAGCCCATGCACAGCAATGAAGACCCAACACCGCCAGAAACAATAAATAAATAAAATAATAAAATAAATAAATTTATTTTTTAAAAAATACCTAGAAACATATGACAATGAAAACACAATGACCCAAAACCTATGGGATGCAGCAAAAGCAGTTCTAAGAGGGAAGTTTATAGCAATACAATCCTACCTCAAGAAACAAGAAAAATCTCATAAAAACAGCCCGACCTTATACCTAAAGCAATTACAGAAAGAAGAACGAAAAAAAGCCCAAAGTTAGCAGAAGGAAAGAAATCATAAAGATCAGATCAGAAATAAATGAAAAAGAAATGAAGGAAACAATAGAAATGATCAATAAAACTAAAAGCTGGTTCTTTGAGAAGATAAACAAAATTGATAAACCATTAGCCAGACTCATCAAGAAAAAAAGGCAGAAGACTCCAATCAACAGAATTAGAATTGAAAAAGGAGAAGTAACAACTGACACTACTGAAATACAAAATATCATGAGAGATTACTACAAGCAACTATATGCCAATAAAATGGACAACCTGGAAGAAATGGACAACTTCTGAGAAAAGCACAGCCTTCCGAGACTGAACCAGGAGGAAATAGAAAATATAAATAGACCAATCACAAGCACTGAAATTGAAACTGTGATTAAAAATCTTCCAACGAACAAAAACCCTGGACCAGATGGCTTCACAGGCAAATTCTATCAAACATTTAGAGAAGAGCTAATGCCTATCCTTCTCAAACTCTTCCAAAATATAGCAGAGGGAGGAACACTCCCAAACTCATTCTACTAGGCCATCATCACCCTGATACCAAAACCAGACAAAGAGGTCACCAAAAAAACTACAGGCCAATATCACTGATGAGCATAGATGCAAAAATCTTCAACAAAATACCAGCAAACAGAATCCAACAACACATTAAAAGGATCATACACCATGCAAGTGTGGTTTATCCCAGGAATGCAAGAATTCTTCAATATATGCAAATCAATCAATGTGATACACCATATTAAAAAATTGAAGGATAAAAACAATATGATAGGGACTTCCCTGGTGGTACAGTGGTTACAAGCCTGCCTGCCAATGCAGGGGACAAGGGTTCGAGCCCTGGTCTGTGAGGATCCCACATACCACAGAGCAACAAAGCCCAAATGCCACAACTACAGAAGCCCGCGTGCCTAGAGCCCATGTTCTGCAATGAGAGAGGCCACCACAATGAGAAGCCCATGCACCACAACGAAGAGTAGTTCCCACTGGCTGCAACTAGAGAAAGCCCGCGCACAGCAACAAAGACCCAATGCAACCAAAAATAGAATAAATTTATTTTTTTTAAATATGATAATCTCAGTAGATGCAGAAAAGCTTTTGACAAAATTCAACACCCATTTATGATAAAAACCCTCCAGAAAGTAGGCATAGAGGGAACTTACCTCAACATAATAAAGGCCATATATGACAAACCCACAGCCAACATCATTCTCAATGGTGAAAAACTGAAACCATTTCCACTCCATGTGCCGCAACTACTGAAGCCCGCGTACCTAGAGCCTGTGCTCCGCAACAAGAGAAGCCACCACAATGAGAAGCCTGCAAACCACAGTGAAGAGTAGCCCCCACTTCCACAACCAGAGGAAAGCCCATGCACAGCAATGAAGACCCAACACCGCCAGAAACAATAAATAAATAAAATAATAAAATAAATAAATTTATTTTTTAAAAAATACCTAGAAACATATGACAATGAAAACACAATGACCCAAAACCTATGGGATGCAGCAAAAGCAGTTCTAAGAGGGAAGTTTATAGCAATACAATCCTACCTCAAGAAACAAGAAAAATCTCATAAAAACAGCCCGACCTTATACCTAAAGCAATTACAGAAAGAAGAACGAAAAAAAGCCCAAAGTTAGCAGAAGGAAAGAAATCATAAAGATCAGATCAGAAATAAATGAAAAAGAAATGAAGGAAACAATAGCAATGATCAATAAAACTAAAAGCTGGTTCTTTGAGAAGATAAACAAAATTGATAAACCATTAGCCAGACTCATCAAGAAAAAAAGGCAGAAGACTCCAATCAACAGAATTAGAATTGAAAAAGGAGAAGTAACAACTGACACTACTGAAATACAAAATATCATGAGAGATTACTACAAGCAACTATATGCCAATAAAATGGACAACCTGGAAGAAATGGACAACTTCTTAGAAAAGCACAGCCTTCCGAGACTGAACCAGGAGGAAATAGAAAATATAAATAGACCAATCACAAGCACTGAAATTGAAACTGTGATTAAAAATCTTCCAACAAACAAAAACCCTGGACCAGATGGCTTCACAGGCAAATTCTATCAAACATTTAGAGAAGAGCTAATGCCTATCCTTCTCAAACTCTTCCAAAATATAGCAGAGGGAGGAACACTCCCAAACTCATTCTACTAGGCCATCATCACCCTGATACCAAAACCAGACAAAGAGGTCACCAAAAAAACTACAGGCCAATATCACTGATGAGCATAGATGCAAAAATCTTCAACAAAATACCAGCAAACAGAATCCAACAACACATTAAAAGGATCATACACCATGCAAGTGTGGTTTATCCCAGGAATGCAAGAATTCTTCAATATATGCAAATCAATCAATGTGATACA
Organism: Physeter macrocephalus; assembly: GCF_002837175.3. Lineage (NCBI taxonomy): Eukaryota > Metazoa > Chordata > Mammalia > Artiodactyla > Physeteridae > Physeter > Physeter macrocephalus. Next base: position 98,344,628 of record NC_041229.1, on the reverse strand, counting down.
CCATATTAAAAAATTGAAGGACCTTATTTTTTATAAAGAAGCCAAGAATATGCAATGGAGAAAAGACAGCCTCTTCAATAAGTGGTGCTGGGAAAAGCTACATGTAAAAAAAATGAAATTAGAACACTTCTTAACACCATACACAAAAATAAGCTCAAAATGAATTAAAGACCTAAATGTAAGACCGGACACCATAAAATTCTTAGAGGAAAACATAGGAAGAACACTCTTTGACATAAATCACAGCAAGATCCTTTTTGATCCACCTCCTAGAGAAATGGAAATAGAGGCCACCACAATGAGAAGCCCATGCACCACAACGAAGAGTAGTTCCCACTGGCTGCAACTAGAGAAAGCCCGCGCACAGCAACAAAGACCCAATGCAACCAAAAATAGAATAAATTTATTTTTTTTAAATATGATAATCTCAGTAGATGCAGAAAAGCTTTTGACAAAATTCAACACCCATTTATGATAAAAACGTAAATCGAAACTACAATGAGGTATCACCTCACAGCAGTCAGAATGGGCTTCATCAAAAAATCTACAAACAATAAATGCTGGAGAGGGTGTGGAGAAAAGGGAATCCTTTTGCACTGTTCGTGGGAATGTAAACTGATTCCCACCAACACAGCCACTATGGAGAACAGTATGGAGGTTCCTTAAAAAACTAAAAATAGAACTACCATGTGACCCAGCAATCCCACTTCTGGGCATATACCCTGAGAAAACTATAATTCAAAAAGAGACATGTACCACAGTGTTTATTGCAGCACTATTTACAGTCACCAGGACATGGAAGCAACCTAAGTGTCCATCGGCAGATGAATGGATAAAGATGTGGCACACATATATACAATGGACTATTACTCAGCCATAAAAAGAAACAAAACTGAGTTATTTGTAGTGAGGTGGATGGACCTAGAGTCTGTCATACAGAGTGAAGTAAGTCAGAAAGAGAAAAACAAATATCGTATGCTAACACATATATATGGAAT
>NC_041229.1:98342934-98343126 GCF_002837175.3 Physeter macrocephalus | reverse complement strand
ATTGTAAAGCAATTATACTCCAATAAAGATGTTAAAAAAAAAAAAAGAGGGCTTCCCTGGTGGTGCAGTGGTTGAGAGTCCCCCTGCAGATGCGGGGGACACAGGTTCGTGCCCCGGTCCGGGAAGATCCCACATGCCACGGAGCGAGCGCCTGGGCCCGTGAGCCATGGCCGCTGAGCCTGCGCGTCCGGG
>NC_041229.1:98341548-98342492 GCF_002837175.3 Physeter macrocephalus | reverse complement strand
AAAAAAAGAAAGACAACCCATAGAACAGGAGAAAATGTTTGCAATCATATACCTGATAGGGGACTTGTATCCAGAATATAATAAAGAACTATTACAGTTCAATAATAAAAAGATAAATAACCCAATTAAAAATTGACAAAGAGACTTCCCTGGAAGTCCAGTGGTCAAGACTCTGCGCTCCCAATGCAGGGGGTACAGATTAGATCCCTGGTTGCAGAACTAAGATCCCGCATGCTGCACGGCACAGCCAAAAAAAAGAAAATGGCAAAGGATCTTTACAGGCATTTTTCCAGAGAAGATATATAAATGGCCAATAAGCATGTGAAAAGATGATCAACATCATTATCCGTCAAGGAAATGCAAAGTAAAACCACACTGAGATTCTACTTCACACCCACATGGAGGGCTGCAAGCAAAAAGGCAAATGATAACAAGTATTGGCAAGGATGTGGAGAAAATGGAAACCTCACACACTGCTGGTGGGAATGTAAAATAATGCAGCCACTTTGGAAAACAATCTGGCAGTTCCTCAAAAGGTTAAACATAGAGTTACCATATGACCCAGCAATTCCACTCCTCAGTCTATACCTAACAGAAATGAAAACATATGTCCACACAAAAACATGTACACAAATGTTCATACAAGCATTATTCATAATGGTCAAAAATAATAATGGCATAGCCATACAATGGAATATTATTTGGCAATAAAAAAGAATGAAGTACTGATACATGGTACAACATGGCTGATTCTTTAAAGCATTAAGAATGAAAGCTAAGTGAAAGAAGTCAGTTACAAAGGATCACAAGGTGTATGAGTCCATTTACTTAAGATGTCCAGAACAGGCAGATCTACAGAGACAAAGTATATTAGTGGTTGCCTAGGGCTGTTGGGAAGGGGAGGTTAAAAGGGGAATAATTGCTAATGGGTATGAGAGTTTTTT
>NC_041229.1:98328926-98341048 GCF_002837175.3 Physeter macrocephalus | reverse complement strand
ATTATACTCCAATAAAGATCTATTAAAAAAGAAAAAGATTTTTTCTGTAGATTCTCAGCAGCTGTTCTGAAAAGAGACTGTGGTCAGGAGTTCTGCCTGTTTCCCAGATGCACTTGATCCCAGTCTAGATTCAAGATGAAATCACAGCTACCACTGAGTTAAATCATGTTTCTTTTGCCAATCTCTCTGCTACTTACTTACAGAGAGACAACGGAGGATTTTCTTCTATAGAGATGTGCAGTCCCTGGGAGGAGAGGAGGCAGATGTTGCTGCTAAGCTCTGAGCGTCAGGTTCTTTTACTTTTGCAAATCACAGTGCCGTGGGGAGGAACCTTCATATCTAATCCCCAAGGAAGACAGTAGAGCCTGAGAACCTTCATGAAATGGGCTTTGGTGCAAGATTTAGATTTAAAACCCTGCCCACTACATCCTGACTGCATAAACTTAGGCAAATAATTTAAATTTTTAAGCCTTTAATTTTTAAAATCTTGATTAAAGGTGTGCAATTTTAAGCTGTTGAATGACAAATAGGCCTGTGATTTATGACACAATTTACAAAATTCTCAGCAGCATTGAATAATGTTGACTCCTTCAGACTCTCTCTTCACTTGGCTTCTGGTGCTGAATATTTTCTTGGTTTTCTTCCTAGCTTAGAATATTCCTTTTTTACTTTCTTTTGCTGACTTATCCTCCACTACCCAATCATTATTTTGGAATTCCTTAGGGTGTAGTCTAAAGCCACTTAAAAAAAATTATTCTGTATCCTCACCCTACATGATCTCATTCATGCCTTCTACATGCCAATAACTATTAAGTACATATCCATAACCTAAACCTCTCTCTGAACTCTAGAAACATATATCTGCAGAGTATCTCTACTTGGATATCCCAAAGACGTTTTAGTCTCAACTTGGCCACATAGAAATTCATGTATTATCTTTCCCCAAAATTGGGACTTCTTCCAGCGCTCCCAATGTCAGCAACTGGCTCTTCCAAAAACCTGCAAGACATTCCTGATTCTTTCTTTTTCCTTACGCTCCATACCCAATCCATCCTTTAGTCCTGTCAAGTCAATTTACTAAATAAATCTCAGAAAATCCTTCACTTTGTGCTATTTCCTCTATTGCTATCCCAAGCCATCATCATCTCTAGCTTGGACCACTGCTATCATTGCAAAACAATTTCCCAGTATCCATTCTATCTTTTCCTTCTCATCTATTCTCCACATAAATAGCAAGAGCCATCTTGTCAAAACCTCATGTGAACATGTTATCCCAATCTGTCTCATGTTCCTGACAAGTCAACCTTAATAAAATGAAAATCTTTGGTGGCTTTTCATTGATTCCCACCAGGACCCATAGGGCACAACCCCTGCCTACTCAGCCTTCTTCAGGCCAGCTTCATCTTACACGACTCTTTCTACCTCCATGCTTTAGTCACGCTCATCTTTTATTTCCTGGACTGCACCAGGCCCTCTCCCATTACAGGCACTTGCCACATGCTGATTCTTCTCTTTACAGTGCTTTTCCATATCCATTTGTTAGCTCCTATTCACTTTCCACATCTCAACTCAAATTTTGCTTTGTTTCCTGATCCTTTCTAGATTAGATATCCCTAGACTAATAAATCTCGGATTCTTTCACTTTGTGCTATTTCCAGTTTTACAAACTTTTGTCTCTGTGTGATTTTATAGCACTTAGAATAATTCACAACGAATATTTTTGGTGATTATTTCATTATTGCCTATTGCCCCACTAGGCTGTGTACTTTATGGGTACAAATACCATGTCTTTTTTGTTGTTTAACATTGTTATCTCTGGGCTTGGATCAGTGACTGTCTCAAAATAAACCCTCAGTAATACCTATTGAATACATGAATAATAGCTTCTACTTATTGAACACTTACTATGTGATAGGCATTCCGTTAAGCACTTAATAAACCTTTACCCCTCTTGGCAACCGTACAATGGGAATATTATTATTACATCCCATTTAAGGAAATAAAGTTAGAATGGTTAATAGACTGGTCCAAGTCCCCTCTAACTGACTAGAATACAGATCCATTTGTCTGCAGCTCTGTGACCTAATACCCATGTGATATTGTCTGTCCTGTCCCGCTACAGTTAAAAAGCCTTTGTCCTTTGGTAAGGAGCTGGCCATGACCTCTCTACCTTAGACTGGAACCCTCCCACCCCTCGCCTGTGATGGCCCTTCCCTTCTTCCTCCTCCAGCATTACTAATGATTTCAGTACCCAATTCTACAGGACTGTTGTGAAGATCCTGTGAACTCATAGATGTAAAAGCTCTAGTCCTATACACTGTACACTGCACCATGTTTGTCAGATGCAAAGTTCCTTTTCAAAATTTGAACTCTTTTTTTCAAGTAATGAAACCACTTTGATTATTATATGTTCTTTAGTACTTCAGGCTGCTTGTTACTGTTAACCCCTCTACATGCCATCCTCCATCACTCTCTTCTCCCTTTGCCACAAGTTAATATCGTCCCATTCTTCAAACGTTAGGTCACAGGGTAAAACTCCTCCATGAAGATCCCATGCCAGAGAAAGAAAGGCAGTGTTTGGGTCAAAGTCTTGGCCAGAGGGAAAATAATCTGAGGTTAAAGAGTCATTTGCTGACCTGGACATTCCGAGAGTAGCTCTGTAGACATTCCATCTGAAGATGATGGGATGTTTTCTTGCTTTGTAAGAGACAGCCTTTCCCAAGAGCAGAGATGCTCTAATGCTGGAGACTGAGGTTGGCAACCAACTTTCCCGCTCTGAGGCTCAGTGCTCTTGGATTTGCCGATATGGAGTGCTCTGACCATCTACACCTTCTGTGCTTTTGCTTTTGCTCATTTTGTATATAGTTTAGAGCTGTTCAGTTTTTTTTTTTTTTTTTTTCTGGAGCCTTGATGAAAGGGAATAACTACTGTAGGGCCACCTCTTAGGGTCGTGTAGTTGCATCCTGCACAAGTGTGCCCTGCTGAGGGCATGAGTGGTGCTAAAATCCAACGTGTGCTTTGCTTGCTGAGCTGTGTGCCTGTCACTGTCTGTGTTTGTTCAGGGGAAGAGGCACTTATTTCTAAGTGCATAAGAGGTCCAAGTAAAGTAGTGCAGGCTCCTCTCCACGTTTAGATGTGTGTGGATGTGCGCACGTGCATGTGTATACTGTCTTTGCTATTACTTTTGAGAATTCAGATCAAATAACCAGAGGCCTTATACCACCAGCAGTGATATGATTCTTCCAGAATGTCAGAGGCAAATTCTCACATATTCTGTGTTTGGTCTCTTTGTTCTCCCTGGTGTACCCCCTTCCTCCCTCCCTCTCTGGCTTTAAGTTGATGGTACATTATCACCATTGAGTGTTCATGATCTTGCTTTCTTTTTCTTTTAAAATTTTATTTATGATTTTAATCCCAATTCTCTACTCTTATTAAATATGTTTCATAAGCATTTTTATGTGTCTATTTTTGCAAAAAGCAGGTTGTCATTTTTGTGTCCAAGTCTTTACACTATAGAAATTGTTTCGTGTTACAAATCTCATTCTTATTTTTTTCACTCTGCACAATGTTTCTGAGATATAGCGGTTTTTAAATTTTCTATTGTTTTACCCACCTCTCAAATTCTCTTCACTCTTCTTCTTTACATGGCTTATGAAGGTAAGGTGCAGTTGAAATAGTCCCTTCTCTGGGAAGTTCTCCCTCATTCTTCCAGTGTTAGGCTCCCTCTTCTGGGCTCCCAAAGCATTTTCATTCCTCTCTTATTGTAATAATGATCTCATTTTGCAATTAAAAAAATCTGTGTTGAGCTCTCCATGGAAGAGACTGGCATATATATATATTTATGCAATTCTAGCACCTAAGATAGCTCTTGGAACATATATTCTCAACAAATGTGTGAATGTATGAATGATAATGACAATAGCTAACCTATATTAAGCATGAACTATGTGTCAGACACTGTTCTCAGTGTTTCATATCTATTGAATCATGTAGCTCTCAAATACCATTACACTGAGCGTTAGGGCTTCAGCATATGAATTTGGAGGGAGAAGGGACACAGACATGAGGTCCATAACATCCAGCTTAACCCAATAGGACACCACTCTTTCCAGGGCATAGTGATTGGCTTAGGGATTGGCTTAGGGATGGATGTACAACCCAAGCCTATTCAATCAGGACCATTGAAAAGAGGGAATCTTGGACTATCTGCTTGAGTAACCAGATGAAGAATAATCTTTTTCCGTTTGATGTGTAGCAGAGAGAATATAAGCCTGAAGCCTAAAGTGGCTATAACATGGAGATTATACACTGAACTCCTGAATCAATGTCTGAAGCCAACTCTATCCCTGGACTTTTCATTTTGATAAGCTACTATAATGTGAGCTCTGTGAGGACAAGGACTTCACTTCTGTGGTAACTTCAGTGCTTAGAACCATGTTCACCACTCAGTAGTGTTCAGTAAGTATTTCCTGAACAAATACCAGGTCTAACAATTCTTTTCCCCTCCTTAAGCCAATTTGTGTGATGTTTCCTGTCGCTTGCAATCAGAGGAGTCCTAACTGATAAATACCCATGGCAGACATTATTAATCAGTGATGACAATTTTTGTAGCTGAACTTAGGTGCAAATTTTGAATCCTTTTCATTATGATGCTCCAGGCAGACATTCTCAGTCATTACAATTAGCTGGCAAGATGGCACTCTAAAATCTGTATTAGCTTTCCATCTCCCTTCTGATTTATTGGAAAAGCAACTAACTTGGGACCTTAACTACATCTTTAAAAATCCCTTCCTTTCAACATAGTTTAATCACGAGAGTGAGATGCCATCACGTACATGTACCCCTCCCATACTCTTGGGGAGAGGGTTCCATAGGGCATGTAACACCAGGGGGTGGGAATCTTGGGAGCCCTTCCTAGAATCCTGCCTCCTACAGAATCCGTGGTCTAACCCAAATTCTTTGCTGTACAGATGGAAAAACTGAGGCTGGCACAGCTGTAATTAAGACTCTAGGTCTTCAGCTTCCAGCTCTGGTGCTCTTTGAGGTCATTGATTGTAGAGCTATTGTTGAGCCTTTTTTCAGGTCTGTGCAGACTCTGAACTTGTGGGGAAAACCTCTGAGCTTTGGTCATCTTTGCATCATTCTCTGCTCTCCAACTTGCACTGCACCCAGCAGACAGATATACAATAAATGTTTTTTGGAGTTGATTTGACTAAGGATCCATGGGTTAAGTTTTAGTAATTTGAAGGCTGAAGTGAACTGATCTAATGTCTGATACCAAACCAGTGAGGGATTCAGACACAGAAGTGAGCCTTATAGGACTTCGATGAAATATTAATAGAGTCCCTGTCAATGACAATATTATCTCTTCTTCCAGCAGCAGCTGTGACCTTTATGAGTTAAGAAGCACCCTGGGGACCCTTCCTATAGGGCTGGGCCCCCTGCTTTTCAGCTACCGAAGCCACTCACCAATGATGGTCATGCTGGGGCTTGTGGAAGAACATGATGAATAGCTGAAAAGGATGCTTGAAATGTCAGCTAATGCCCCCAAAGTGATTCACTTGGGAATCTGCTGGGCTCATAAGAAGCTTTCACTTCCCAGCTGTTTCAAGACATTTGAATAGACTTTGTTCTCCTTCTCATAGTCCAGGCTTATTAATATGAAATATGTATCTATCTGAACTGATGGGCCAGAAAAGAGAATCATGTGGGAAATATAGATATAAAATATTTTATCTATAAAATAGTCCAACTTCCCTGGACTACATTTTTAACAAGAAAGAATTTTTCTGAGTTTCGGATACCTATACAATTTGTTGGAGAAGAGTTAATTTCATGGGGACCATCAAATTCTGAGCTTAATTCCTTAGACCAGCATATTACCTGAAAAAGTGTAGACTTTTGAAGAATAACAAGGCCAACAGTGATTTGTAGAGTGAGGGACAGATACAGGGCAAGAAGGAAAAGTTTTTTCCAAAAAATGTAGGATTCTGGAAAGCACATTTGATTAGTTACTGTATGAGTTTTCTACTGCTGTATGACAAATTAACCCCAAACTTAGTGGCTTAAAATAAGGAACCTTTATTATATCGCGGTTTCTATGGGTCAAGAATCCAGATGTGGCTTAGCTGAGAAGCTAAGCTGAGCTTCTGGCTCAGGGTCTCTTACAGGCTGCTATCTAGGTGTTAGCCAGGTCTGTGGTCTTATCTCAAGGCTCTGCTGGGGGAATGTCCTCTTCCAAGCTCATTCACATGGCTTTGGCCAGAGACATCAGTTCTCTGCCACATAGATGTTTCCATAGGGAAACTCACAACATGGCAGCTGGCTGCCCTCCGAGGGAGAGTGGGAGAAAGAGAGAGAGGAAGGGGAGAGAGACACACACACACAGAGACAGACAGAGATTGAGAGTGGAAGCTAGAGTCTTTTCCTAATCCTAATCTTGCTAATCTCAGCGTCTCATTACTTTCCCAATATTCTGTTCACTATTAGGGAGTCACTATGTCCTACTTATGCTCAAGGGGTCAAGGGGGGGAGATTACACAGGCCGTGCATACCAGGAGGAAGGGATCACTGGAGACTGTCTCAGAGGTTGCCTATCACAGGCACAGAAAGGGATGGAAAAGTCCCTTTTGCTGTTGGACCTTATCATAGCCTTCTGTCACTTAGGCAGGCATTAACCAGGCCCAATTCTCAACAAGGTCCAGAATGAGGCTTACCATAATGCCGGAGCCAAGTCTTTTTGTGACTGTGCAGTTTGAGCAGAGATCTCCTTCAGCAGGGCACTTTCTCATCACTGATGTGGTAGAGATGGAGGTAAGGTGCTGTGCAAGTTCATGGGTACTCGTATCATTTCCAGCAGAGAGATCAGGCAAGACTTCCTATGGGAGACAACATTTATAATGAAATTTGAAAGGAAGAGAGGATAGTGTGGAGAGCAGAGCTGGGATGGGAGGAAAGGACATTCCAAGAGGAGGATCATGTGGACACAGCCCCAGAGGTGTGGAAGAGCAGGCTGTGTCTTGAGGAAGCCATGCTGTAGGTCAGTGCTGAAGGTCAGTGAGATATTATTAAAGGGACTTGGAATGCAGTTTCCCTCCACATCTCCTCCACTGTTCCTTCATGCTCTCTCCAAGTCACACCAGATACTTATTCTCCGTGGAAGCACAACCTCATAATTCACACAGTTCAATGTCTCCATGTTTGTTTCAGGGAAATGACTTTAGCTAACTCAAATCTCCTATGTCAAAGAGGAATTACCAATGTTTGTACAACAAATTCTTTAATATATTCACTGACCAATACATTATATGACTATTAAAGTCTGAAAGCTTGGCTTCTCCAAGTCTGGTTTTCCTTAATTATACTAGGGCTAATTGTATGGGAAGGCAGCCAAGTTCATGGATAATTTCAGAAAGGACCCACAGCCCACTTGGTTAAAAACAAAATACCTAAATTTCCATCACTCTAATAAATCTGTTGTGTTAAAGCGTAAGTTCTAGAAGGCTTTTGTCAAAATGCAAATGACAATCCCATAACAAAGATTCTTTCATTACTCAGCTGGGAGTTACTCACAGTAAAGTAGTTACCTGCTGGTTGACGTCAGGGGAGAGGGCAAAATACAGGGAAGGCAGGACCAGCTGAGGCACCACAGTGTGAGAGATGCATAGGCATCAGGACACCTGATGGCAGAGGGAGGAGGGCACCAACAGTGGAGGCCACAGCGAGAATCCTATGAGGTCAGAGCTGGAGGAACCTAAGTATTTACGATGACCATTTTTATTTTGTAGGTGAGGAATCTCTATGGAGGAGAACCAAGTTGGTGTATATGGCACGACAGGCCAGTGGGGGAGCAGGAGCTGGAACCCAGGGTTCCTGAAGCTGAAACTGAGTGACCAACTCCCATTGTGCTCTAGTCTAAGTGACCTTCCCAGATCCTCCTCCCCAGAATCAACCTCTCTCTGCCCCATGCCCTTTGCCCTCTTGCCTTTTGCCTACACCTTTCCTTGGCCAATCTCAATCTACCTTGTATTAAAATGATGTGCACAGGAATTTATCTTTCCCCAAATAAATGGACATCTATCACTTGTGGTCCAGTATTCAGTCTCTCTTCTTTTAGTAAGAGTGCCCTAATTTTCCCCTGGGAAACCATTCTGCTCATTTTATTTTGCGCTTGGGAATGATTGGCTCTATCTGCAGTCAGAAACATGATCACTCCTCCCCTAAGCCATTGTTTCAGAGAGGGGCACACAATCCAAGCAGAGCCGGTGAGCTCTGAGGAGATATTTTCTGGGATTCGTGGAAAGAAAGGCTTTCTGTCCATCACCATATTTGGTCATGTGAGGCTTGGAGCTGCTACAGCCATTTACCATCAGGAAGGAGACCAGCTTGAGGCTGAGGACGACTCATGACAGAGGCAGAGCTGAGAGATGCAAAGAAACGATGTCTGGATTTTATTATTTGAGCCTTTGGATCAAACTCAAACAGAACCCATTTCAATCCTTGGAGTATTTATCTATTTGAGCCAACAACCTAAAGTGATCTCACTCAGGTCTTCCTCTCAAAAACTAGCAAACAATGAATGAATTCTCACCTAACATCCGCAAAGCTAAATGTACTAAAGAGCTCCTTCCAAAAATAATAGGCTCTTGCAAAGGCAAATTTTATTCTTCAAACCAGATGGCAGAAACTTCCTTATTACTCTAAAATGGTACCTCTTTGAGCTTAAGAAAATCTTAACACAGGGCTTTTAGGAGGGATTATAGAAGAAGAATTTTCATAGTGTATTTGACTACATTTTCTCAAAGAATTCTAACAATCATTTTGATAGGTTATTATAAATGAGAACATGACCACCCTGTGAGATTTAGACATGGGACTGTTGACAAGTGCTCCAGACACCAACGGCCTGGGGCCTATTCCCCAGTGTAGACAGTGGTTTAGGCACATTAGTCAGACTGACTCTGGCTCTCATTATTGTTATGAATAAGTTGTTATAAAAATATAGACTCCAGACCTCCTACGTCTGACTCAGTTAAAGTTTCACATGTTAAAAAGGGAAGATAAGAATGTTCTCTTAATGAGCTAATCATCACACACTTACTTAACTGTTGCAAACACAAGGCTAGGTATCCTCTTTAAAGATGGTTGACTTTAGCTTCTTGAATCATCTCTCCAAGCACCCAAAATCTTCCTAATGAACACTTTCAGGAAGTAAACTCTGACTTCCTTTTTCTTTCCTTGTGAAAGGCCCTTTATCTTACATTTTTGAGTGTGGTTGAACCATATCCTCTTTGATACAATGATTTTGGCCTCTTCAGCTAAGTTCTGGATTGGCTGTGACACTAATGCTAGATTGTAAGCTCCATGAAGGGAGAAGTCATGTCTCTCTTGCTCATTTTTATGTCCCCACTCAACTCAGAATAGACACAGAGTGTCCATTCCAAAAACATTTGTTGAAGAAATGAATTTCTGAAAATTGATTAGGGAATGTCAAGTAAGATTGAAAGTTGAGTTGGGATGATTAAGTAAGATTTCTGTAATATAATCATATACATGAGTTGAAAAGGAATGTTAAAAATCAGAGGTGCAATGAGCTGTAGTGGAAAGAAAATAGAATAATACAAAAACCCGTAAACGCCCATCTTTGCTTGAGATTTCCTGGCTGAGGGATTTGGAAAGCCGTTTGACTACACTAAGTATCATTTTCTTCAACAACACAGGGTAAATTCATAGAGTTCCTGTGAGGGTCAGACAAGATGGTGTATGTAAAATCCTTTGCACAGTTTTGGACACTGTACATATCTCTGGTGCAGAAATTAGGGAAAGGAAATGGTAATTCTAATGTGAGTTGAAGGAGAGCATTTGACATGGAAACTAGCCAAGTAGAGGGCCCTTCCTTGATCAGCCGACTCTAATTTATTGGAAGATCTTAAGGTCTTATCTGGTACATTCACCAGTTGATGTCACAGTGTCTTCTATATTGATGATAAGAGTTTTTAGGGGGTGCTTATAAAGAGCTTCTGGAACTATCTGGGTGTGTGTGGGGGAAAGGGGCCCTGGAAAAAGAGGAAGCTTACAAATCCCATTTCTGAAGTCTTAGTTTAATCTTAAAAAAGTAATTCTCAAGATCTGGAGACTAAATAAGGGTGCTGTAAAAGATTTCAGTGACTCATAAAGGACAGAGGACATGACGGATGTTTCTGGAGTTTTATATAATTTTGAACTTCTGTGACACAGGGATGGATATGGGCTGCAGCATTGTTTAGTAGATAAGATCTAAACTTTGGAGTCTAACATACTCCTGTATTAGATTCAAATACAGCTTACATCTCTGTCAGTGCAATCCCAGGTGTCTCTGAAGATCGGTTTTTTCATCTGTAAAATGGGCATGTATATTAACTTTTGGTTATTCAACACATACCATGTGCCAGGATGTGTGCGAGGCTCTTTATATACATATCAGATTTAACTGAAAGTATCAACCTTATACAGTGGTACTGAGATAAAGTAAAACCATGCACATAAAGTACATATTCCAGGCACGTAGTAAGTATTCGGTAAATGGTTTTATAATTATTATCATTATTTGTTATTATTACAGAATTTTAGATTTCAGGTTTGGTGTTATTGTAGGTTGTGGTTAAGCTTGAAACTGAACTTTTTATAATAACAATCTCTTACCTTATTATAATCTTCCTTATGCTTGTCAGACCCCTGAGAATGTACTGGGGCTCAGTTCTCTGAGTCTTCAGTCCGGATTTGTTAATCAGCCCACTTCTTTCTGAAGGATGTGAGAGGCATCCTGGCCAGGAGAAGATGCAATTCCAATAATTCTGGAATGTCATGACAGGTCCAATTGCCACACAGAGACTCATCTACCAAGAGAGGAAGAGGGAATTAAGGATTGATCTGGATTTGCTTTAGACTAGATGTTTATAAGATTCTAAGTGTCCTGAAGAGTTGAGCTGCCTTGCCTCTAGATGATGCTATGGGTTGAATTGTGTTCCCCCTCAAACTTCATGTGTTGAAGTCCTAACCCCCAGTACATCAGAATGTGACCTTATTTGGAGATAAGGTCTTCAAAGAGACTTTAATCAAATTAAAATGAGGTCATTAAGGTGGGTCCTAATTCAGTATGATTGGTGTTCTTATAAAAAGGGGAGATTTGGAGACAGACACATACACAGAGAAAACACCATGTGAACATGAGGACAGCCATCTTTGAGGCAAGGAGAGAAGCCTGGGACAGATCTTTCTCCCACAACTTAGAAGGAACCAATCCTGCCAACATCTTGATTTCAGACTCTAGTCTCCAGAACTGTGGGACAATAAATTTCTGTTGTTTAAGCTACTCAATTTATGATAGTTGTTACAGCAACCCTATCAAACGAATACAGTTAGGAATATGTTGGCTCTTTGAAGGCCATTGTTAGTATCCTGATGGGGTGAAACGGTCAGGGAAAGGTGATGCATAGGTATGACCAGCCATTCTTGAAAAAGAAGTGGATCACACCTGGAATTCACTTCCACTCTTTGGGTAAACATAAGCTGGGATTCCAGAAAGTGTTTACAAGGTTCACTTCCTTTAGGCGAGGGAGAAAGCTGACTCATATTATGGTAGTAAATAATGACAGTAATGCGTGTTTTCAAGGACTAGGAATTCACCAAAATAAGTACTTTCTGTGAAACGGCCAGCCTGAATCATCGGATACTTTTTAAAGAAATAAAGACATTTAACATCCACAATAACTGGAGCAGGGTAAATAGCATGCTTCCTAGTAGAATTCGTTAAATCACTTGTGTTTATTTATTTTTTACATCTTTATTGGAGTATAATTGCTTTACAATGGTGTGTTAGTTTCTGCTGAATAACAAAGTGAATCAGCTATACATATAAATATATCCCTATATATCCTCCCTCTTGCATCTCCCTCCCACCCCTCTAGGTAGTCACAAAGCACCGAGTTGATCTCCGTGTGCTGTGTGGCTGCTTCCCACTAGCTATCTATTTTACATTTGGTAGTATATATATATATATATATATATATATACATATATATGTCCCTGCCAATCTCTCAATTCGTCCCAGTTTACCCTTCCCCCTCCCTGTGTCCTCAAGTCCA
>NC_041229.1:98301037-98328520 GCF_002837175.3 Physeter macrocephalus | reverse complement strand
GTCTGCCCATTTTTGGATTGGGTTGTTTGTTTTTTTGATATTGTGCTGCATGTGCTGCTTGTTATTTTTGGTGATTATTCCTTTGTCAGTTGCTTCTTTTGCAAATATTTTCTCCCATTCTGAGGGTTGTCTTTTCATCTTGTTTATGTTTTCCTTTTCTGTGCAAATGCTTTTAAGTTTCATTAGGTCCCATTTGCTTATTTTTGTTTTTATTTCCATATCCCTAGGAGGTGGGTCAAAAAGGATCTGCTGTGATTTATGTCATAGAGTATTCTGCCTATGTTTTCCTCTAAGAGTTTTATAGTGTCTTGCCTTTAGAGTATTCTGCCTATGTTTTCCTCTAAGAGTTTTATAGTGTCTGGCCTTACATTTAGGTCTTTAATCCATTTTGAGTTTACTTTTGTGTATGGTGTTAGGAGTGTTCTATTTTCATTCTTTTACATGTTGCTGTCCAGTTTTCCCAGTACCACTTATTGAAGAGGCTGTCTTTTCTCCATTGTATATTCTTGCCTCCTTTATCAAAAATAAGGTGACCATAGGTGCGTGGGTTTATCTCCGGGCTTTCTATCCTGTCCCATTGATCAATATTTCTGTTTTTGTGCCACTACCATATTGTCTTGATTACTATAGCTTTGTAGTATAGTCTGAAGTCAGGGAACCTGATTCCTCCAGCTCCGTTTTTTCTTTCTCAAGATTGCTTTGCCTATTTGGGGTCTTTTGTGTTTCCATACATTGTGAAATTTTTTTTTCTATTTCTGTGAAAAATGCCATTGGTAGTTTGATAGGGATTGCACTGAATCTTTAGATAGCTTTCAGCAGTATAGTCATTTTCACAGTGTTGATTCTTCCAATCCAAGAACATGATATATCTCTCCATCTGTTTGTATCATCTTTAATTTCTTTCATCAGTGTCTTATAGTTTTCTGCATATAGGTTTTTTGTGTCCTTAGGTAGGTTTATTCCTAGGTATTTTATTCTTTTTGTTGCAGTGGTAAATGGGAGTGTCTCCTTAATTTCTCTTTGAGATTTTTCATCATTAGTGTATAGGAATGGAAGAGATTTCTGTGCGTTAATTTTGTATCCTGCTGCTTTACCAAATTCATTGATTAGTTCTGGGAGTTTTCTGGTAGCATCTTTAGGATTCTCTATGTATAGTGTCATGTCATCTGCAAACAGTGACAGTTTTACTTCTTCTTTTCCGATTTGAATTCCTTTTATTTTTCTTCTCTCATTGCTGTGGGTAAAACGTCCAAAACTGTGTTGAATAATAGTGGTGAGAGTGGACAACCCTGTCTTGTTCCTGATCTTAGAGGAAATGGTTTCAGTTTTTCACCATTGAGAATGATGTTAGCTGTGGGTTTGTCATATATGGCCTTTATTATGTTGAGGTAAGTTCCCTCTATGCTTACTTTCATTTCTTGGATAAATCCCACTTGATCATGGTGTATGACCCTTTTAATGTGCTGTTGGATTCTGTTTGCTAATATTTTGTTGAAGATTTCTACATCTATGTTCATCAGTGATATTGGCCTGTAGTTTTCTTTCTTTGTGACACCGTTACCTGGTTTTGGTATCAGGGTGATGGTGGACTCGTAGATGAGTTTGGGAGTGTTCCTCCCTCTGCTATATTTTGGAAGAGTTTGAGAAGGATAGGCATTAGTTTCATTTCTAATTCTGTTGATTTGAGTCTCCTCCCTTTTTTTCCTGGTGAGTCTGGCTAATGGTTTATCAATTTTGTTTATCTTCTCAAAGAACCAGCTTTTAGTTGTATTGATCATTGCTATTAGTTCCTTCATTTCTTTTTCATTTATTTCTGGTTTGATCTTTATGATTTCTTTCCTTCTTTTAACTTTGGGTTTTCTTTGTTCTTCTTTCTCTAATTGCTCTAGGTGTAAGGTTAGGTTGTTTATTTGAGATGTTTCTTGTTTCTTGAGGTAGGATTGTATTTCTATAAACTTCCATCTTAGAACTGCTTTTGCTGCATCCCATAGGTTTTGGGTAATCGTGTTTTCATTGTCATTTGTTTCTAGATATTTTTTTGTTTCCTCTTTGATTTCTTCAGTGATCTCTTGGTTATTTAGAAGTGTATTGTTTAGCTTCCATGTGTTTGTATTTTTTCAGTTTTTTTTCCTGTAATTGATATTTAGTCTCATAGTGTTGTGGTAGGAAACGATAATTGATACGATTTCCATTTTCTTAAATTTACCAAGGCTTGATTTGTGACCCAAGATATGATCTATCCTGGAGAATGTTCCATGAGCACTTGAGAAGAAAGTGTATTCTGTTGTTTTTGGATGGAATGTCCCATTTAAAGCTTGTGTTAAAGCTTAAAGCTTGTGTTTCCTTATTTATTTTCATTTTGGATGATCTGTCCACTGGTGAAAGTGGGGGGTTAAAATCCCCTACTATGATTGTGTTACTGTCGATTTCCTCTTTTCTGGCTGTTAACATTTGCCTTATGTATTGAGGTGCTGTTATGTTGGGTGCATAATTATTTACAATTGTTATATCTTCTTGGGTTGATCCCTTGATCATTATGTTGTCCTTCTTTGTCTCTTGTAATAGTCTTTATTTTAAAGTCTATTTTCTCTGATATGAGAATTGCTACTCCAGCTTTCTTTTGATTTCCATTTGCATGGAATATCATTTTCCATCCCCTCACTTCCAGTCTGTATGTGTCCCTAGTTCTGAAGTGGGTTTCTTGTAGACAGCATATATATGGGTCTTGTTTTTGTATCCATTCAGCCAGTCTATGTCTTTTGCTTGGAGTATTTAATCCATTTGCATTTAAGGTAGTTATCAATATGTATGTTCCTATTACCATTTTCTTAATTGTTTTGGGTTTGTTATTGTAGGTCATTTCCTTTTCTTGTGCTTTCTGCCTAGGTCTTCTTGGATTTATCCTGTATGGGACTCTCTGCACTTCCTGGACTTGATTGACTCTTTCCTTTCCTATATTAGGGAAGTTTTCAACTATAATCTCTTCAAATATTTTCTCAGTCCCTTTCTTTTTCCCTTCTTCTTCTGGGACCCCTATAATTCAAATGTTGGTGCATTCAATGTTGTTCCAGAAGTCTCTGATACTGTCCTCAATTCTTTTCATTCTTTTTTCTTTATTCTGATCTGCGGTAGTTATTTCCACTATTTTATCTTCCAGGTCACTTATCCGTTCTTCTTCCTCAGTTATTCTGCTATTGATTCCTTCTAGAGAATTTTTAATTTCATTTATTGTGTTGTTCATCATTGTTTGTTTGCTCTTTAGTTCTTCTAGGCCCTTGTTTAACGTTTCTTGTATTTTCTCCATCCTATTTCCAAGATTTTGGATCATCTTTACTATCATTACTCTGAATTCTTTTTCAGGTAGACTGCCTATTTCCTCTTCATTTGTTAGGTCTGGTGGGTTTTTACCTTGCTTCTTCATCTGCTGTGTGTTTCTCTGTCTTCTCATTTTACTTAACCTACTGTGTTTGGGGTCTCCTTTTTGCAGGCTGCAGATTTGTAGTTCCCATTGTTTTTGGTGTCTGCCTCCAGTTTGTAAGGTTGGTTCAGTTGGTTGTGTTCTGGTGGATGAGGCTGGATCTTTTCTTTCTGGTGGGCTGGACTGCGTCTGGTGGTGTGTTTTGGAGTGTCTATGACCTTATTATGATTTTAGGCAGCATCTCTGTTAATGGGTGGGGTTGTATTCCTGTCTTGCCAGTTGTTTGGCATAGGGTGTCCAGCACTGTAGCTTGGTGGTCGTTGAGTGGAGATGGGTCTTAGAGTTGAGATGGAGATCTCTGGGAGACCTTTCACCTTTTGATATTACATGGAGCTGGGAGGTCTCTGGTGCACCAATGTCCTGTACTCGGCTCTGCCACCTCAGAGGCACAGGCCAGACAGCCGGCTGCAGCACCAAGACCCTGTCAGCCACACGGCTTTCTCTTCTGTTTCCGCACAGCTCCTAGGGTTCAGTTTTGGATTTGGCCCTGCCTCTTTGTGTAGGTCACCTGAGGGCATCTGTTCTTTGCTCAGACAGGACGGGGTTAAAGGATCAGCTGATTATCGGGCTCTAGCTCACTCAGGCTGGGGGCAGGGAGGGGCAAGGAGTGCGGGGCGAGCCTGCGGAGGCAGAGGCCGGCGTGACGTTGCACCCGCCTGAGGCTCGCCGTGCGTTCCCCTGGGGAAGTTGTCCCTGGATCACGGGACCCTGGCAGTGGCGGGCTGCACAGGCTCCCGGGAGGGGAGGTGTGGATAGTGACCTGTGCTCGCACACAGGCTTCTCGGCGGCGGCAGAAGCAGTCTTAGCGTCTCATGCCCGTTTCTGGGGTCCACGCTGATCGCCGTGGCTCGCACCTGTCTCTGGAGCTCGTTTAGGCGGTGCTCTGAATCCCCTCTCCTTGCACACCCCGAAACAATGGTCTCTTGCCTCTTTGGCAGTTCCAGACTTTTTCCCAGACTCCCTCCCAGCTAGCTGTGGCGCACTGGCCCCCTTCAGGCTGTGTTCACGCCGCCAACCCCAGTCCTCTCCCTGGGATCTAAGCTCCGAAGCCCAAGCCTCAGCTCCCGGCCCCCGCCCGCCCCGGCAGGTGAGCAGACAAGCCTCTCGGGCTGGTGAGTGCTGGTCGGCACCGATCCTCCGTGCGGGAATCTCTCCGCTCTGTCCTCTGCACCCCTGTGGCTGCGCTCTCCTCCGCGGCTCCGAAGCTCCCCCGCTCCACCACCCGCAGTCTCTGCCCGCGAGGGGCCTTCCTAGTGTGTGAAAACTTTTCCTCCTTCACAGCTCCCTCCTAGAGGTGCAGGTCCCGTCCCTATTCTTTTGTCTCTGTTTTTTCTTTTTTCTTTTGCCCTACCCAGGTACGTGGGGAGTTTCTTGCCTTTGGGAGGTCTGAGGTCTTCTGCCAGCGTTCAGTATGTGTTCCGTAGGAGTTGTTCCACATGTAGATGTATTTCTGATGTATTTGTGGGGAAGAATGTGATCTCTACGTCTTACTCATCCACCATCTTGAAGGTCTGTTTCACTTGTGTTTATGACTGAATAGAAAATTATTTATATACAAATGTGATATTTTCTTTAGAGCTGAAGATATTCTTCTAATGATGTTTTCTAGTAAGTATTTCATTCAATAGTCTACTTACTCTAGTTATTTTTATAAAAGCATTTAGCCAGCTTTTTATTTTTTTAAAAACAGCTATTTTTCAAACTGTGCTATATAGGGAACATGGGTTCCAAGCTATTCAATTGTATTTCCTTTATTATATTATATTTGATAGATAAATTGAACTATTCACCATCAATCTTACAGCTTTATTGCTCTGTTAAACGTACATGTGGATATTAAAATAATCCTAACAGAAATATTAAAACACAAAAGAAACGTGCACTTTACAATTGAGACAATAGAACAAAGAGTCCATAGATTTAAAAGGGCCTTGTGGTGCAATAAGTTCAGGAAATGCTCTACAGTCTTCTCTCTTGGAAATCCACAATAAACTGCTATGTATTATGCTTCTGGAAAGTCTGGCATTAGGAAATCTGATATTAACTTAGAACTTTCACCCCTACTTGGTCTTGGAATCCTCTTCATGTTGAAGTGTAAGAATAAGTTTTCTGGACTCCATTTTGGGAAATGTTGGGCCAAGGCAAATTTTTTTGACACTTCCCTGAACTGACACAGCTGTAAGATTTTGTGATGTTGGAGTGAGAGAAGCTTTCCTTTGTTTTGCCAGCCCTGCCACTGACTAGGCAGGATGCCGCCAGACTTGATGTTAGAGGACAGAACCAGGTGGAAGCCTTCAGCATGTCAGCTCTCTGCTGGCTGTGGCTGGCAACATATTGGTCAGTCTACATTCTCCTCTCTTTCTGGGGTCCCTAATGGCTTCAGATCTTGGTTGAGGGCATCTGGGCGGTGTTGGGTGATGGGATAATATGAATGCTTTACACTCAGAGGATCTGAGGAGAGTTTCCTATTGCTGACTACCCTTGGAGGTTCTGCTCAGTGATGAAATTTCATGGAATTTGCTTAATATTTTCCTTTTTTTTTTTGCTCCCTAATCTACTGCAAATGCCTTTATGGACTTTTGCCTGCTTTCCCAGTGTGCAAGAAGTTCCCCTTTTTACCCTTAACTTTTCTTGGAAGCTGAGGTGACTTCTCTCAGGTTAGTACTGCAGTAGTTTGTCTTCAAATACTCTTTGAATAATGCTACCATAACATACTGGTGGTTGATTTTCATAGTTTTTATACAGAGCAGTCATTAGCAAGAGAGCCTTGTTCATCAGGCAGAGGGCGATGCTGCCTCTCCAGATAAATCCATCTCTGTGAAAATTGGATAATCTTCCATGTAATTTAAGGATTTAGGAAGGTCAACATGTTTTTGAGGCTACTGGAAAAATTGCTCTAGGCAAATAGCATCTTGTAAAAAACTTACTTGGATGCTTCTCTGAGCCTAATATTATTAGGAAATGTGGTCTAGTTCATAAACATTTCTTTGCTATCATGATCATGTGCTTCTGTCACCTCCCTATTTCTTGGGTTGTAGATCAAGGGTTCCACATGGGAATCCCAATGCTGTAAAACATGGAGTTCACTTTCAAATTCTCCTGGGGCTTGTTAGAATCAGGCTGTAAGTACACACAGAGGGGGCCTATGGAAGAGACGGTGCCCATTGTTAGGTGGGAGTCACAGTGGCAAGTCTTTTCTCCTCCCCAAGGACATCATCAGGAAAGCAGCCAGGATGTCTGTGTAGGAGAATTTGATGACCAAACATGGTAACCAGTGCAGTACTCAAGTTAAACTCCATGAAGGCAGTGATTGCCATAATGATAAATATAGGAGCATGAAAAATCAAGCACTGGGGGTTCACCACAGAAAAAATTATTGGTGGCATTGGATCTGCAGAAGGATAATGAAAAGATAGGATATATTTATAATATTAGCTCTGTTAAAAACCCCATGAACTCTGAGCCGGCTACTCACAGGATGCAGACTTTTGCTGATATGACTAAGAATGACTCATTTTACTCTATGTAAACTATACTGCGTTAGAAAATGTGGGGGGGGGGAAAGTGATATGCAACTTAGAAAAAATATTCCAGTTAGGTTACTTTTCCTTCAGTAAAAATATGTGTATTGTTTTGGTCAAGAGCGCAGGCTCTGGAATTAAATTAAAATGCTGTTTCCACCACTTAGTTTTGTGGATTGAGCCATTGCTTGACAGCTCTGAATTACATAACGTGAAAATAGGGATTATAAATTTATAATGATCTAAAAATGGGGATTATTTTGTCAAAGTTCAGTGAGATAATGCATTTTCTATGTGCTGACACATAGAAAGCCAATGCTAATATTAGCTAATAATAATTCTGATTCTTTCTTCAGGCATATGATAAACTTTCTTGCACGAAGGAAGAACATCCGTGGCATTTGTCCATGAAATGATACTGTTATGATTCAAGTGTTCTTTCATCAAATGAGTTTGCAGGAGACTTATTCTCCATGTTTGATTCTCTCCATCTTTACAATTCTTAGGGCAAAGGTCCCAGGTTTTCCAACCAATTTTCCTGCTTCCCTTTAGGCTATCGACCAGAAAATGTGAAAACTCACTAGCATCAAGGAGATGCAATCCTTACCTTTCATTCTTTTATAAGTCACTGGGTTATGGTGTTAGTATGAACTGAAGCTACCTCAATTTCTGATCATCTATGATGAAGTTTTGTAGAATAATTTGCCTCAAATAGGAAGTGTATGTTCACTTATTAAATGGGTGTTTCAATGTTAAAATCACTTTTACAGATTGGCATCTGAAAAAAACTGCTTTGTGTTATGGTGGGTTGAAGATTCTTGAATAAAATTTTAAAAAATTGTGTTCAGAGGGTCCATAATATGCTTTAACCTTTTCCCAGGAACAAGGTAGGGAATAGATAAATGAAGAAATGCATTCCAAAATATATTTTTTAATTGTTTTGATCCCTGTGTTACCTACTAGAAAAGAGGAAAATTGAAAAAAATGGAATCATTATAGATTCCTACTGTTATAGGTAGAGATATTACTTATTTTTACTGAACAAAAAAGGTCTACATAGAGAAAGTTAACCCTGTGACAGGTAAAAAATAAATAGAATAATGAAAACATTCTAAAGGAAAGTATTTACAATGATATCAGCGGCATTTTTGATAGTTCTAGGAGTTAATGAGGTCCAAAGCTGCAGTTAACTGTGAATATTTATTATTTTTATGATGATTTAAATCTCATACGCTGTTGTAGGAACTGCTAAGCTTTTCAAGGTGACCACACTCATAGCCTCTCCTGTCTGGCTCTGGCCAATAGCTTTAGGGTGTCAGTGGGCAGCTTAAGAAGTTGCCTGTAGATAAGAAAACGATAACTTGATAAATCGTTAGAAGTCTTATTTTCATTAACATCAATAACCTTATAATTGATGCTCTATCATTAAAGTCAGAAAATGACTTTGGTAAATGGGGCATATGCAAACTAAGTCATCTCTGTTTCTTTCGAACTCCTTGCTGGGTAGAGACTCACAGCCATAAGTAACGTTTCAGCAAGAAAATAAGGGACAATTTCACTTCAAGTCAACATTTATGTAAGATGCTTCCTTGAGGAGAGACTGTAATGTAAATGAATAAGATTTGGTCTCTTCCTTCAAGAGGCTTTGAATCTAGTGGGAGGCAGAACAAAATGGTATACCAGGACTAGATTTGCTTTAATCATGGTGGGATAATGACACAAACATTGCAAATCATTTAAATTTGCTTTTAACGATTCCAAAATTAAGTCACCAGGACAACAACTTAAATAAAAGGTGAAAAGTGATTTAACATTATATGGGCACTTTTCAAACTCATTGAAAGTCAGAAGGATTCATGGGCGTGTATGTGTGTTAAGGAAAGGATGGATATGAAAATATTTAGTCTATTATAAAAGTATTGTTTCTTTAAGCACTTTAAGATGGTGGTTCGCTGTGTTTTCACTTGCATTATTTATGAGAGGAAATCTGTTTTTATCCTTATTTTTTTTCCTAACATCTTTATTGGAGTATAATTGCTTTACAATGGTGTGTTAGTTTCTGCTTTATAACAAAGTGAATCAGCTATACATATACATATACCCCCTTATCTCCTCCCTCTTGCATCTCCCTCCCACCCTCCCTATCCCATCCCTCTAGTTGGTCACAAAGCACCAAGCTGATCTGCCTGTGCTATGCTGCTGCTTCCCACTAGCTATCTATTTTACATTTGGTAGTGTATATATGTCCATGCCACTCTTACTTCCTCCCAGCTTACCCTTCCCCCACCCCGTGTCCTCAAGTCCATTCTCTATGTCTGCGTCTTTATTCTTGTCCTGCCCCTAGGTTCTTCAGAACCTTTTTTTTTAAAAATTCCATATATGTGTGTTAGCATACGGTATTTGTTTTTCTCTTTCTGACTTACTTCACTCTGTATGACAGACTCTAGGTCCAGCCACCTCACTACAAATAACTCAATTTCATTTCTTTCTCCATAGTGGCTGTATCAATTTACATTCCCACCAACAGTGCAAGAGGGTTCCCTTTTCTCCACACCCTCTCTAGCATTTATTGTTTGTAGATTTTTTGATGATGGCCATTCTGACTGATGTGAGGTGATACCTCATTATAGTTTTGATTTACATTTCTCTAATGATTAGTGATGTTGAGCATCCTTTCATGCGTTTGTTGGCAATCTGTATATCTTCTTTTTATCCTTACTTTTGTTCTGCTATTTATAATGTGTCTTTTTTCCCTCTGTATGCATTTAAGATTTCCCTGTTATTCCTGGTTTTAATTAATTTGATTATGATGTGCCTTGCTGTAGCTTTTTCATGTTTCTTTTGCTTGGAATTTCTTGTGATTCTTGAATGTGTGGTTTTATAGTTTCACCAAATTTACAAAATTTTCAAAAACATTTTTTATATCAACCCTGTTTCTCCTGTCCTTCAGGGATTCCAATTACACATATATAAGCCTTCTTAAAGTTGCTCCACAGTTCACTGATGTGTTGTTCATTTATCTTTTTGAGTCACTTTTCTATTATTTTGGATAGTTTCTATTGCTAGGTCTTCAAGATCACTAATCACTTCTTTTGGAATGTCTAATCTGTAGTTACTCCCATCCAGTGGGAGTAAAATTTCCAGTGAATTTTTTTTTTTTAATCATCGGGCACTATAGGATTTAGCTTGTCTTTCACATATTTACTTGTCTTTTTTGAACATATGGACGATGGTTATAATAATTGTTTTAATGTCCTTGGCCAATTCTGACATTTTTGGCAGTTTTGGTCAGTTTTGTCCATTGATTTTTCTTCTGCTTATGGCATGTTTTCCTGATTTTTGTGTGTATGGTAATTTTTGATTGGATGCCAGGCATTGTGAATTTTACCATGTGTGTTGCTAGGTATTTTCATATACTTATAAATATTCTTGAGCTTTGTTCTGGAGTACAATTAAGTTACTTGGAAATTGTTTGATCCTTTTGAGCCTTGCTTTGTAGATTTGTTGGTTGTAACTGGAGCTGAGTTCAGTATTGGGCTAATCATTTGCACTGCTGAGGCAAGTCCTTTCTGTGTGTTCTACCCGGTGCATTATGAATCTTGAGGTTTTCTAGTCTGTCTGGTGAGAACAGGCACTACTTCCAGCCTTGTGTGAGCATCAACCACTATTATCTATAATTATTTCCTTCCCTACCTCAAATTGTTTCCGCATGTGTATGTACTGATTAGTACTCAGCTAAATAATTGGACCCTCTGCAGATCTTGGGGTTCTTTCTCTTTACAATGAACTTTCTTCAGCATTCTGTCCTGCAAACTTTAGTTGCCTTGCTCTCTTCAAATTTTCAGCTCCATTTCCTTTAGGAAGTCCACTAAATATTTCCTGAGTACTCCCTCTCTGCATTGTGGTCTAGGAACCTTCTTAACAGAGAAAGCTGGGGAAATATTGGGTTTATTTTTTTCTTGCTTCTCAGGAACCACTGTCCTTTATTGCTTGATGCACAGTGTCTTGCAAAGTAGTATTTCATATATTTTGTCCAATTTTTATTGTTTCAGACAGGAGGGTAAATCCAGTCCCTGTTACTCTATCTTCGGCAGAAGTGGGAGTTCTGGAAGAGACTTTTATTGGATGAATAATACCTATGCTTTAAAGTTGTACAAATTATATTGTATCCAATTATATTGTATTCAAAGCAACTTTGCAGCTTTATCTTATACCACCTGCAATGACAAGCGGACAAGCTTTGAAGTTGGAAAGATCTAGATTTGAATCTTGGAACTGCCATTTAATAGGTATGTGATTTAGGGCAAGAAATGTAAGTTCCCTCAACCTCAGTTAAATCTTTGATAAAATGAGATGGAAAAATTTTACCTTAAACACACAGGAGTCTATGCATAATTTTTTTTTATAGCAAAAATTTGGCAATAGATAGGGTGATACTAAAACAAATCAGAGTTAATCTATAGTTTGTATTTCTGTGAAACACCTAATAAGAAGGAGAGAGACCTATATGTATTCTTAGGAAAAAAGTTAACAACATACTGTTAAGTGACTAAAGCAGAAAAACAAGTGGAGTGTGAACTGAATTTTAATTAAAAAATTCTCTGTGTGTGTGTGTGTGTGTGTGTTTATGTGAAGAAAACACCATCTGCAGGGATATATGAACAATTTAAGTAGGAAGTAGGAATAAGAAAAATAGAGAATCTCTCTTTTTTTTAAACTTTAAAAAAAGTTGTATTTAAAAAATAATGGACACATATTAATTTCTTTTTGCAATAAAAATGAATAACAAGAGAAACAAAGTTAAAGAGAGATAATAGATGCACCTGGTGCAATTCACACCATCAACGTCCAGTAGCCAACAAGCACCAGGAGCACATATGTAGTCAAGTAAAGTTAGGCTTATTTCATAATAAGGAAGCACACATCCCAGAGGGACCAGAGTGTTGGATAAGAGAAGATTGGGAAGGCCTCTTGTAGGATTTAGGCTTGTGCTAGGTGATTCTAAGAAGGATTTAGGAAGTGGAGGTGAGTTCTCTTTTGAGTGTTTTTAGGAATTCAGTGGTTGAATATTTTGGTAATTTATACCTAAGAGGTGAGAAAATTAAAGTGGGTAAAGGAGGAGTATTTACTCATTTTAGTTGGAAGAGGGGAATGTTTAGCTATTTTTCTTGTTGCTAAGAGTACTTGTCCCTGTTTTATTTCAGACAAACTCACAGAGTGGCCTTTTTTTCTGTCTTGGCCCATCTCAGTCATGGAGTGGCCTTGTCTATTTATTGCTCTTATTCTGTAAGGGTTGTTTATTTTCAGTTGGGAACATTACAGCTAATATATCAGCTATCATCTCCAGGGCCATTTTATGATTTCTCCATACCATCAATAATTTCCTCTCTCCCTTTATAGTTTATTTTGCTGATGATAAGATCACTTTACCCAATCTTAGAGTTAATTATGCTGGCATATTGGCTCTAATCCTATAGATTTTACTGTGGTCCTCATATTCCAGAATAATGCACAGCTAAATAAGAAAAAGTGTAATTTGCTTTATTCACAGCACTTTTGTCTTTAGATTTTCTTCCCAGGCTAGTGGGCTGATTGCCCACCAAATGAATTCTCCCTAGACAGAGCTCATAGCTGAAGCCTATGGGATTACTACCTGTTCCCTTGAATGTTTGTGACTATAGACACTGAGACAGGATCAAAAGAAACAACCTGTATTAGTTAGTTTTCTGCTGCAGGAGAGAGAAGCTTCCCAGAGGGGAAAGTTTTCATGTTGTAAATCTTAAGAGACTTCTTATTTGCTGTGTGTGTGTGTGTGTGTGTGTGTGTGTGTGTGTGTATGTGTGTGTGTGCATGTGATTAGATTGTTTTTGTAATATCTGTCACATCCATGTTGAAATAGTCCTTGTTAGTACTCATTACTTTTAACATTTACCTAGAGTTTAAGAGTGCCAGGCACTATGATTTCTATGCATTATCTTATTTGTTCCTAACAAACAAGCAAACAAACACATTGAAAAATCTCATGAGATATGTATTATTATGAGAAACAAGGTTTGAAAGCTCAATTAGCTTCCAGGAAGACACTTCTGGGGAGTGGCAGGGGTGGGATATAAACCACATTCCAAAAGATTCTAAATTCTGTGCACTTAAAAACTACTTTCTAGTGGAGCATGCAATCAAAGCAACATTCTACGTATGCAGACATTTAAATATATTGGGCTCCATCTAATATTACTGAATCAATATCTCCAGGACTGGGGTATAGTAATTTACACTTTAAAAAACTTTCCCTGGTCATTTGAATGCTGTTGTCCACAGATTGATATTTAGAGACAAGTGTAGGCTACATACTCACATAACTTCCAGTTAGAAAGCTGTCCATATTATTGTTTTTTATCATCATTCATCCACCCATCCATTCATTCAATATTTACAGAATACCTAATGTGTCTAAGGCTCTATACCAGATGTTAAAAGGTCATAGAAAGAAAGCGTATTTCAATTGCCTTATAGATGATAGTGAAGGTCTTATACGTAAGTAAATAATTTAGATAGGAAGTGATAAATAATATTTATTGATACAAGTGTAGTGCTGTGTGTATTCAGTGGAAGAAGAAATTACTTCCAGGGGCAGAAAGTTGACAGGAAACAGTGTTGACCTGGGAAAACTTCAGGGAGAGGCTGACTCTTGAATTGGTAGTAAGATTGGGGCATATGGCAATATTTTGTTTCACATGGTGCATGTACTGAATAACTGTATATGGCTTTCTGGCTTCGAAGAAGTAAGCGGCCATGTTATGAGAGGGCTTACAAAGAGGGCATTGTGCCAAAGAACTGTGGATAGTCTCTAAGACCTGTGAGTAGTCCCTGGCTGACGGCCAGCAAGAAGGTAGGAATCTGTCTTAAATGGCAAGGAGATGAATTCCGTCAATAAATGAGTGAGCTTGGAAGCAGATCCATTCCCAGTTGGGCCTCCAGATGAGTTCCCAGTTCTGGCTGACACCTTGATTGTAGCATCTCAGAAGATGCAGTTAAGTGATGTGCAGATTTCTGACCATAAAACTATAAGATAACAATTGTGTGTTTTTTAAGCCCTTAAATTTATGGAAATTTGTTATGCAGCAATAGACACAATTTGGAATTATGATAATACAGATTTATTTCCCTATTGAGGAATAGTTACTTTCTTGGTCTTGTTTTTCAAAACAATGCTACAATAAACATCCTTACATATATGTTCTTACAGATTAAAACTTTTATTTCCATAGATCCATTTGCAAGGCTGAAATTCTGGATGGAATATTCTTCTTTTAAAAAGATATTGCCAGATTCCTTCTGAAGTAAGGTAACACTTCAATTATCTATTAGCAAATGTGAGAGCATCCTTTCCCTTACATCATAGCAATTAATAGGCATTATCATTCTTTTTCAATTTTTGCCAGTCATATTGGTGGTTATCTCATTGTTACTTTAATTTTCAGCTCCATATTAATAGATTGAGCAAACTTTCCTATGTTGTTTGGTTCTTCGTTTTGATTTTTTTTTTACATCTTTATTGGAGTATAATTGCTTTACAATGGTGTGTTAGTCTCTGCTTTATAACAAAGTGAATCATATACATATGATCACATCCACATACATATATCCCCATATCTCCTCCCTCTTGTGTCTCCCTCCCACCCTCCCTATCCCACCTTTCTAGGTGGTCACAAAGCACCGAGCTGATCTCCCTGTGCTATGCATGTTTTGATTTCTTAAACATTGGCACTGTTAGTCTTGTTGTTTACAAGCATAGAGAACTAGAAATCAAGGATCAAACTTGAAGTACTCTTTTCCAACCCCTTTTGGGGCTTCTCTCACATCTTGATTTCTCAGGCTGTAGATGAGGGGGTTTAACATGGGGATCATGACACCATAAAACACAGAAGCCATTTTTTCTTGCTCTTGAGACTCTGTGGTGAGACGGTGCAGATACATGTAAGACAGAGTCCCATAGAAAATGGGACTGTCAGGTGGGAGGCACACGTGGAGAAGGCTTTTCTCCTCCCTGCAGCAGGAGAGATCTTCAGGATGGCAGCCAGGATAAACATGCAGGAAAAGATGATGACCGACACGGTGAACGTCAAGTTAAACCCCACAAAGGCTGCTAGTAGCATGACATTGAAGTAAATACTGGAGCATGAGAGGGCCAGAATTGGGGGTTCATCACAGAAAAAGTGGTTAATTTTACTGGATTTACAAACGTTCAGTGAGAAAGTAAAACTTACATTTACAGAAGCATTTAAGAAACCCATGATGTATGAACCAACTAAGGGTTGAATGCAGACTGTCTGGGACATAACAGTTCCATAGCGAAGTGGGTTACAGATGGTCACATAATGGTCCACTGCCATAGCAGCCAGGATGTAGCAGTCAGTCACTTGTTACAAAAGTACCATAGACAAGTAATTGCACCATACATCCTGTGAATGAGATGGATTTTTTTGTGCTCATCAAATTCTCCAACATCTTGGGAGTAACAGTAGAGGCAGAACAGAGATCAACAAAAGCCAGGTTTTGGAGGAAAAAGTACATGGGGGTGTGAAGGGAAGAATCAATCTTGATAAGTAGGATCATGCCAATGTTACCCACTAGAGTGGCCACATAGATCACTAGAAATACTATGAAGAAGACATGCCAAGTCTTGTGTTGACCAGCGAATCCCAGGAGAATGAATTCAGTCACTTCACTGCCATTGTTTTGTTCCATGGCTTGGCAAAGGTGAAATATCAGCTGAAAAGGTACAAAGAAAGAAGAGCAGAGAAACTAAGACTCTTGTGATCCTTTAGATAATTCTGGAATTGGAACTGGTATAATATTTAAGTTCAGAGTTGAGTCAGAGAATAATTTCCATGACATAATTGATTTACATTTTTAAAGGCTGAACCTTGACATCTGACGTAGATATTTTCATCTATAGCTTGGGATGTTGTCATGGACCAAACAGCATCTGTGTTCTCAGGGTGCAGAGTGATGGGTATTTCATAAGTATGTCAATTCAGGAACAAATGAGATATACGTAAAGAAATACTTTAATTATGGTTTCTTTTATGCTCTCTATATTTTAATTACAAATTCCAATTTGCTTAAATACTAATCATTGGATTTAAAATCTTCACATATCCATAGAGTTCTATATGATCTTGTTTACATTTATCTCCATATTTTCATTTTATTATTTTCCCTTCCTTAGTAGTTCTTCTCTGCCATGATGGTCTAATAAAATTGTAGAGTCCATTATGGAAGTATTTATCAAAGTATTTATGGTAAAGCATAATTTTCTTTATAAAATTTCCAATCTGTTGTGGCCCCATATTTTTGTAAAAAAGAATAAAAAGTTCTCAGCATTGTCAAAATTTTGTAATAGTTTAAATGCTCAGTCTCACTTTCTGTATTTATCTCATCAGAGTGGAAACAAAGAGTTCAAGGACTGGTGCTGGACCATGGACCACACATTAAGTAGCACTGTTCTATGGTGTCCATCCATCATAATTTATCTATGAGCTTTCCTAGTGATAGATAGCAGATTGCCTACAACTTGTCTCCACTACAAATAACTCAGAGTGAAATTTTCTGTAGGGTGTATTCCTAGGGACAATTTTTTTGAGTCTGGAGGTATGCACATAATTAACTTGATCAAGGTTTTCCAGATCACTTTCCATAATGGCCGCGCCAGTGTACACTCCTCCCGTCTGTGCATGGGGGTTCCCATGTCCTTACTTCCTAGTGAACACTGGTATTTTCCTAATTTATTTTTTTGCCAGGAAAATATGTGTAAAGTGTTATCTCATTTTTATCCATTTTTCCCCTTTTCATTCCAAGTAAATTTAATCATTGTTTAATATTCTTAGAATCTGGGGGTTCTATTGTTTTGTAAATTGCCTATTTATATTGTTTGTAAATACTTCTATTGAGTTGATATTAGATGTTCTTTGTTTATCCAAGATTTGAATTTCCTGTCAGTTTTTGACTGAAAAGTTTCCCTCACATTTTATCATCTATTAATTTTGCCTATGTTGTCCTTTATAGAACAGAAATCTTTAAATTTAAAATAACATTTCTTCATTGTTTTGCTTTATTGTTTGTTCTTTGGAAAAATAAATTTAATTCCCTAGTTTATTTCCTCAGGATAGTAAAAAGCAAAAATAAAAAATTTGTTTTCACTTTAGGTTGCTGGCACATGGTATTTGTGGCACTATGGCATTTTATATCATACACATAATTTGATAAATGTTACTTGTGTTTTCTCAATATTTATTTTTTAAAGTAAGTAGGCAAACAGGATAGAGAGTGATCAGTAGTCACTGTGTGTGTGTCTCTGTGTATATGCAAAATATTTAAATATTGTAAAACCATTAAGTAATTTAACTTTTTACACACAGACACTAGACCCAGTTATGTTACAGGAAACTTCTACCAAACATTTTTGGAACAAATGTTAATAATATTTACTCAGGTAAATTTGTTTGAAATGCATACAAATGTCAAAGAATTTATTATACGTATATTTAAGTATTTTCTATAAACTGCCCCATGGGAAAAACTCACAAAAGATATAACCAGGATAATTATAGAAGAAAAACTTAAATGGTCAATAGAAACATGGATATATACACAAGTCACCAGTAATCAGATAACTGTATATTAATACTGCATTGAAATATAATTTTACACTCAGTCTAAAATTAGGTGAGAATGTGGACTCACATATTTCTGGTCAGAAGGTAAATTAGAACAGTCAGTCATGTTGGAGACAATTTTGGAAATATTAATAAAATTAAACACATGCCTCCCTTTAGTCCAGAATTTCCATTATGAGTACATATTCTGGATAAATTTTTGACCACATAAACAAGGATACACAGACACACATACCCTTGTAAGTATGTATATGAATATGTGTACATATAAATATATAAACAGAAGAATGTTCATAGCAGCATTCTTGAACATAGAAAAAATAAGAACTATTAAATCAGTGAGAATTCAGTAAACTGGTGCTACAACATCAATGTCAATAAATATCTGAAATGGAATGCTGAGTAATAAAAAGCAAGTTGCAGAAGTTAAATGGTGACTACACGAATGCTTGTTACATTATTTTAAATGTATTTTTATGCACCTTAAATATTTGCAATGACAGAAGTTCCTCACTAAAAAACCCACATCCCAGTTCATCAGTAGAGAGCTTCTTACTCTGGTGTCTGTAATGCCAGGCAGAGCTGTAGCTCCTCAGATGAGATAGTCAGTTTGGGATAAGAAGGTGCCTTTTGTGGTGGGGAGTATAGCAAAGCAGACCTGTGGTTGATGTGGACAATCTGGATCTTTCAAACAGCTTGAGAAATGAACAGGGTGGGATAACTCTGCCGTGAAGGAAGAAGGAACAATTCTCTTCTTCCAACATTTAGTGAGGGCTAAAGGCTAATAAGTATGTGTGATTTGCCTCCTCAGGTAAATTTGCTGTAAAATAGATGAAATGCAACCCTTTCAAGGAGGCTTCCATCCAGTGGGTGACAGCACTTGTCAGAAGAAGCTAGCATAGGTCATGAGTCCACTTAAACTTGTATCTTGATGAGATAATGAGATTTGCTATGTTAATCTTTTTGAATTCAAATAAAATGTATGACATGACAGTTTTCAAGAGCTATGTAAAAACCAGTACAAAGAACACCACACACACACACACACACACACACACACACACACAAGAACCTGAGTATTCTGAACACGCTTAACCTACACTGAAACCTGGTGCTTTTGAAGCTTCATTTGTATTAAGCACTGTGCAGTAGAAAGTACCTGGGTTTGAAATCTGGTCCCACCACCTCATAGAGACAAATGATATAACTCCCCCAGCCTCAGTTCTACCTTATATAAAGCAAGGATCACAGAATTACTTAGAAGGGAATAATGCTCATTGTGACACTGTACAATAGCAAAAGTTTGGAAATAGAGTTAAATAAATCAGAATAGATTCATATTATGAATCAATACACAATCCAAAAAGCACATGATAAATATATACTCTTATGAAAAGGTGATCATATAATATTGTCAAATGAACAAAGCAAGTTGCAGACTAATATGTAGAGCTCGACCCTCTTAAAATAAAACTTGTTTTTTGTTTTGTTTTTTTTGTTTGTTTTTACTCCCTCTCTCTCTTTTTCTCATTTTTTAAATTTATCCATGAAAAAGCTCTGGAAGGATTCACACCAAACTTTTACTGATTATCCCTGGGTATGTGAATAGGGAGAGGAAG
This sequence comes from Physeter macrocephalus, assembly GCF_002837175.3. Taxonomy (NCBI): domain Eukaryota; kingdom Metazoa; phylum Chordata; class Mammalia; order Artiodactyla; family Physeteridae; genus Physeter; species Physeter macrocephalus. The sequence goes on along the minus strand of NC_041229.1, from coordinate 98,309,223 downwards.
TCTTTAAAGTTCATCACCTTTTCATTTTAAAATAGCTTTAAATTGTTTTAAGAAGGAAGGGGAAGGGAAAGAAGTAAAGTCTGCTTTGTAATGCTGTGACTTAAAGTGATGTGATTTCAGACCTACTAGAGCATGGACTTGAGGACATGGGGAGGGGGAAGGGTAAGCTGTGACAAAGTGAGAGAGTGGCAGGGACATATATGCACTACCAAATGTAAATTAGATAGCTAGTGGGAAGCTGCCGCATAGCACAGGGAGACCACCTCGGTGCTTTGTGACCATGAGAGGGGTGGGATAGGGAGGGTGGGAGGGAGGGAGATGCAAGAGGGAAGAGATATGGGAACATATGTATATGTATAACTGATTCACTTTGTTGTAAAGGAGAAACTAACACACTAAAAAAAAAAAAAAAAAAAAAAAAAAAGTGATGTGATTTATATAAACTACCCAGCACAGGGCCAGACATTGAACGGACACTCAAAACTGGTCATAACACATGCAGATAACACACTAAAGCCATAAACTACTCACTACTCATTCATTCATTCATTCATTTAATCTTTCAATCATTTGTTCATTCATATCCTTCTCAGGCAACACTCAGCCCAATTCACTTCCCTCACTCCATTTCCACTGTGTCACCAGGGATGAAGCCTTTATTCCTGGGTCTTGGGGTGAAACTTCTAGAACTTTGGTTCTGACCCCTTTGCTCCACCATTTCCAGCACACACCGGGATGACACATGGCTGATTTTGAAAAATGGGCTGCGCTTTTTTTACTTACATGAGGGTTGCATCCAGATTCTCTTTCTGCAACTGGTAGAGGCAACTTGTCCACCAAGGTCTCTGTGTGCTTCCTTCTAACTGGGGAGTTTAAAGCTGGAGCCTAAGGGATCAATACTGTCTCCGTTGAGAACCTGAGCTTCCAGGGGCTGTAATGGAATTGGAATAAACAATGTTCAGCAGTTATTTTCTGCTGGAGAACATTTAAGCTTTCTCTAGAGAAGATATATTTAATCCTGTTACTGTCATTAGGGACTTTTTTGTCTGTGTGTTGTCTTGTCATAGAACAGCTCCATTAAAATTTTTTCTTGTGAATCAGGTTGAGCAAGTTTTACTACGTCTAAGAATTTGTGTTCAGTTCTAGAAAATTGACCTTGTCACCATAATCAGCTAAAAATAGGGCTATCTGGAAAAAAGAAATCCAAAGCTAATCTCAGTTTGTCCATATGCCCCCTAATCGAACAAATAGAGTTACTATTATGTGAATAATTTTTTTATATTACCACTTTGACCTTTTTTGTTTTTTTGTGTGTTTTTTTTTTTTTGCGGTACGCGGGCCACTCACTGTTGTGGCCTCTCCCGTTGCGGAGCACAGGCTCCGGACGCGCAGGCTCAGCGGCCATGGCTCACGGGCCCAGCCGCTCCGCGGCATGTGGGACCCTCCCGGACGGGGGCACGAACCCGTGTCCCCTGCATCGGCAGGCGGACTCTCAACCACTGCACCACCAGGGAAGCCCTGACCATTTTTTAATTTGAAGAAAAGAATTGAATCGTGATCCCTTCTTTCTTTTTTTCTAATAATGTATATATTTTAAAAATCAGTCCTGGATAAAGACACCCTTTCTTCCAGTTACAGTTTACACCATCAGAATACTTCAGATAACAATCTGTAGAATAAGAGATTTTGAGTAGCGTTTGGCTATGATGCTGCTAGGGCTAAACCTTTAATCTATGAAAGGAGAAAGTGAGATTCAATGAGTCTGTAGCTTCTTGTCTGAAGGAAAGTGATTGCCAAAGGGTTGTGAGCTGACATTCAATATTCCTTATTGGAATGACCAGTGTCTCAGTTAGGAGTGTGTTCCACTGCAAGTAGATGAAAATCCAACTTACTTTTGGCTGCTACTTTGGCAAAGACATATATTTCCTTCCTAGCATTAGTTTGGAAGTCAAAACTCACATTTTGTGATTTGCATAGTCTTTCCCATATGCTGGTTGCTTCACAGTCTAACATGTCTATTATAGTGCTAGACATCACATTCCCTTTCAAAGCAGGAAAAGGATCCTGGAGGGTAGAGTGATAACCACATGCACACCCTTGATCAGGAAAACAAAAGCTTTCCCCAAATCCAGCAGACATCTTAGATCTCACCGGCTAGAACTGTGTTACCTGGAGTAGCAGAAACCTCTGTGCTCTGCACCACATCTCAGCTACTCGATTTCAGTGCATCTGCAGTGGTACGCGGGTTTCCTACAGTATCTCTCTGCATCTCTGTCTCAGGAATATCCAAGAAGCCATGCAAGATATTGCATGACCGTCAAGCAATGGGGAAGGGGAAGTGAATAACTGTCTTAAGCTCTTGTTCTTTACAAGGACAGCTCTGTAGGACATTCTACATAGTTTACCAAAGTTCCCTGTGGGATTGAGTTTCAGTTTCCTGGGTGTCAGTCAGCTAAATTATTCATCCTTTCCTTGCTTTTGTCCTTCTATCTCATTATTCCTGCTCCCTCCCTGTGCTGCTTGGGATAATTCTCTTCCAAAAGTTTAGTAAACTGCATAGTATGAGGGAACAGTTCCCATAGGACTGAAGTCAGTTAGACACTAGTCAAAAGTTCAAGGGTCCTCGGAGCCACTCTCAATTGTACCTCTCATTAGGGGCCTCCACAATCATCCTCAGGTTTGATAATTCACTAAAATCACTCTATGTTATTGCTTGACTGTTTCTGTCCCTCTACAATTCATCTGTTGAAATCCTAACCCATTGTGTGACAGTATTAGGAGGTGGGGCCTTTGGGAAATAATTAAATCATGAGGGAGCAGACCAAATGAATGGGACTATTGCCCTTAAAAGAGACCCCAGACTGTTCTCCAGTTGATTGTCCATCCGGTGAAGACACAATGACAGGGTACCAGTCTGCAGTTGAGAAGAACACTCTCACCAGACCCCAACTTTGCTGGCACCCTGATTTCAGACTTCTAACTTCCAGAACTGTGAGAATTAAATTTCTGTTGTTTAGAAGCCACTAAGTCTATGAAATTTTCTTAGAGCCTTTCCTGACTAACACATCAGGAAAGCACTATATGTACAATCACAGTATTAGTATAGCAAAAGGATACAAATTATAACCAGTCAAAGGAAGATGCATAGAGGGCAATGTCTATGAGGATTCCAAACCTGAAGCTTCCATCATCCCCAGGTATGCATTACCCCCCTACACACACACCTGTCAACATGTGGCAATGTGCATGGAGCCTTGCCAACACGGAAGCTCACCTGAGCCTTGGGTGTGCACAGTTCTTTATTGGGCTCTATGTCATTGCTCATGTGGCTGGTCTTTAGTTCTCAATCCCTCCTAGAGGTTCAGTGTTATACCTTTGGTTCCCAGTTCCTCTGGAGGTTGGAACTGATAGGGCATATCCCAAAGCCCCCATCACATATCACATTGTTAGAATGTCTAGTGGCCAAAGCCTCCAAGCAAACAAAGATACTCCTTTTAGGGTAGGTATTTCAGGGGCTTAGAGATCAACTCCAAGTAGGTGAAGGCAAAGGCCAGACCTTTCTTTGGGTAAGGTTACTTCTTCACTGCACCCCCCCCACACACACACACATATATTACCTTTACCCAAGGCCATATCTCAGGAACCCAAACTAAGACACATAACACTCTAGCTACAGTGGAAGCTGAAAAGTAATATATCTATTTATCAGCTGCATCACCTTCCATATAATATTGGGTTCTTTTTAGGAAGGAATAAGAGGAGAATGGACAGTGGATAAAAAAACAAGTATATTTTGCCATATATAAATAGGGGGTGGTGAATAGATTCTCTGTCTTAAGCTTCTGTAGAGATTCTCTTCTCCATGTCATTCTGGTTCAAAACTTTTGTGGGATACCACATTTTCTTCCATCTTGGTCTAGACAAATATTTCCTATTAAGTTAGTCATTTTTGCTAATCCTTGACTTCCAATTTTGGTTGAAGAATTGAGCCTCCATCATAATGTCTGTCTTAGAGACAGTCGTTGGATCCCCAAAGCCCTTATAACATGGGATACTACAAGAACAGTTAGCTGTACTGTGCTGTAGTTAGCATTCTTTCTCACTACACTGACCACAGTTAGGTTTTTTTGGTGCAATCTCTACTCATTCTTTTAGTAAGAATTTCATGAGCACCTAATAATTTCCTGAATTATTAGATACTGGGGTTACAATAATGAGCAAACTACACATTATCATGTGTTTACAGAGATTAAATTTGCGTGTTTCTCATATATACACCTATGGCAGTATAAATCATATCCTGACCAGGGTGTCAGCTAAAAAAATATATATTTTTAAAATTTTATTGAAGTATAGTTGATTTACAACGTTGTGTTAATTTCTGGTATAGAGCAAAGTGATTCAGTTATACATATATATATATTTTCATATTCTTTTCCAATATGATTTATCACAGGATATTGAATATAGTTCCCTGTGCTGTACAGTAGGACCTTGTTGTTTATCCATCCTACATATAACAGTTTGTATCTGCTAACCCCAAATTTCCAATCTATCCCTCCCCCACCACACCTCCCACTTGGCAACCACAAGTCTGTTCTCTACGCCTGTGAGTCTGTTTCTGTTTCATGGATAAGTTCATTTGTGTCATATTTTAGATTCCACATACAAGCGATAACATACGGTATAAAAAAATATTTACTCCAGGCAAAAGCATGGTGGGTATGTTGTAAAATGGTCACAAATTCTTCCCTGCAATGCAGCCTCAGGATTTCAAGGTGATATTGCAGAGCCTTCCATTAAGTGGTAGAGCCAATTACCCCAAATCTTTCAATCTGGGTTACCCATGTGATTTGCTATGGTCAATGTGATATCAGCAAATGCAGTAGAACACTAACCACTTGGATATGTCTGGCATTCAGTGTTAGTAATTTATGTCTGAGCAAGAAGGACTTATTCCTTACTGATTGTATAGCTTCTTTTACTTCCTCATTTCACAGGCAGTAGATAAGGAGGTTTAACATGGAATCATAATGCCACAAGATGATGATGCTTTTCCCTACTCTTGGGAGTTGGTAGATTTAAGCTGTTAGTACATGTAAGAGAGAGCCCCAAAGAAAATGATAAGAGATGTCAGGAGCAAGACATCTGTGGTGCAGGACTTTTTCTTCCCTTGTAGCAGAGGGCAAGTTCAGGATTGTGGAAGATATGTGTGTATGAGAAAATAATGATCAACACAATTCAAAATGCAGTTAATTACAGATTAAAAAACATTTTCACCAAGTGTATTTTTAATTGAATTTTTGTTGAGATGATTATAGATTTACATGCAGTTGTAAGAAATAATACAGTGAGATCCTTTGTACAGTTTGCCCAGATTCCTCCTGTGATAGCCAGTTCCCAAATATCTTTGTATCCTCCACCTGGAATCTCTAAATGTGTTAGATTACATGGAAAAGAGGAAATAAGGTTGAAGATAGAATTAAGGTTGCTAATCAGCTGACCTAGAGATGGAAAGATTATTATGGATTTTCCAAGAGTCCTTAAAATTGGAAGAGGGGGCAGAAGATTGAGAGTCAGAGATTTGAAGATGGTGTGATGCTGGCTTTGAAGATGGAGAAAATAGGCTATAAGTCAAGGAATACTGGTGGCTTCTAGAAGTCGAAATAATTAAGAAAGTAGATTTTTCTAGAATCTCCCTAAAGGAATGCAGTCCTGGTGACACTTTTATTTAGAGACCCATTTTTCCCTGCTAACTTCTAGAACTCTAAGATAATATATTTGTGTTGTTTTAGGTCACTAAATTTGTGGTAATTTGTTAGAGCAGCAACAGAAAACTAATACACCCCTAATGGCAGCAATTTGCAAAATTATAGTATAATATCACAACCAGGATATTGACATTGATGCAGTCCACTGATTTTACTCACATTTCCCCAGTTTGTGTCTGTGTGTTTGTATTAAGTTCTGTAACATTTTATCACCTGTTGTAGTTTCTTTTGTACACCACCATAGTCAAGATACTGAACAGTTTCCAAACCACAAGGTTCCCTTGTATTCTTCTTTTTTAACAACCACCTCCTCCTCCCCTAGCCCTACCTCATTCTATCTCTAACCCTCATAACCATTAATCTGTTTGTCCTCCATTTCTAAGATTTTGTCATTTCAAATATGATGAGCACCATACAGTGTATAACTTTTTGCTTTGGTTTTTCTCACTCAGCATAATTCCCTGGACATTCATCCAAGTTGTTGTGTGTATCAATAGTTCATTGATTTTATTCTTGAGTGATTTCACTTTTTAGGACGGTATCCTCTTGATAGTTGAGCTTTGCACTTCTGCTTCATGGATATTTGTTTAGTCTTCATCCTGTCTTGGTCTCTAGCTACCCTTCCACTTGGCTCTCTCAGGCTCTGGGGCTGTTGTTCTAGGCTGGGAATGAGTCTTACATCTCTATCCATAGCTTTCCTTGCAAAACAGCATCTTTTTTTTTTTTCCCTTTTGAATCATGTAGTTACTTCCTAAATCTCTTCCTAGAGACGGTATCTGGTTCAATTACAGGTGTCCAGTGATTCTACACTAGGCCATCAGTAAATGTTTGACATTGCAAATAAATACACTAATGGATGCACAAAATACTGATTCAGTCAAGACTGGGATCTTTATTTTCTGCTCCCCTCAGTCTAGTCTGGACCCAAACTAAAGTGTAGCTGGTGATTTATGTAACATATGTGATTGTGCAAATCAGACCATTACTACTCTATACAATCTTTGAAAGGAAGGATTCTCTCTCGGACAACTGTTAACAATTGCTAATCATTCCCTGGTCAGAACCCAGATGAACTATTTCCTCCTATTTGGGATGTCCAAATATTTCCTTTTGGGATTTCTTTCACCTCAGTATTGAAAGCAGAGTACTATGTGATTCTCTATTTTGTGCCCTATTTCCAATTTGGACACCTGGACTTCCTAACCTGTATTTTTATTTTGTTTTACCATTTCCTCCCTAGCTTTACTGAGGTATAATTGATAAAATTTGTATATATTTAAGGTATATAACTTTGTATTTTGATACAGGTATACATTGTGAAATTATCACCACTATCAACCTCATTCACATATACATCATCTCACAATCTTCTTTTTCTTTTTTTGCCCAATACTCCTTGTGTTATTTAATAGTGCATTTTCTGACCAGTTCATTAGATTGGCTAGTACTATTTTTAATGTGAAACTTGCTCATTAATCTAGCTAGCATGGCATCTTTAGATTCATGTGGGGCTTTCCATCACCTATCCTGAATCTATCAACTAAAATTTTTTTGTAAATAGTTTATCTTCCTGATTCAAAAGGCTCTTGGCATGTCTTCAATTTCTCTGTGAATTTCTGTACTTTAAAGTTATCTGTCTGCACAAAAATAACTGGTATATCTTTCCTAAATGAATGACCAATTTGGGGGCTTTTAGATCCACCTACAGATTTTCTAACTCTAATGGAGAAGTAGGTAGAAAAAGTTTGCAGGAGTCTCCTTACCTTATTCAAGAAAGAGATGGTTTCAGAATCAACAGGGTAACTAATGCCAAAATGAAGTCATACTATCATATAAGAAATAGGTGTTTTCAAGTGTTAGAGAAGGTAACTAGTAAAAGACTATTAGGTAGAAAGGGTAACAGCTTGAGTTGAGTCATAAGGTGCTTTTCAAAGCAGTACATTTATTTACATTTCAGGTTTATGCAATAATTGGAACAGAGCAAATGAGAAGACTTTTTTTTAACATCTTTATTGGAGTATAATTGCTTTACAATGCTGTGTTAGTTTCTGCTTTATAACAAAGTGAATCAGTTATACATATACATATATCCCCATATCTCTTCCCTCTTGCATCTCCCTCGCTCTCACCCTCCCTATTCAGGGTCTTTTGTGTTTCCATACGAATTGTGAGACTTTTTGTTCTAGTTCTGTGAAAAATGTCAGTGGTAGTTTGATAGGGATTGCATTGAATCTGTAGATTGCTTTGGGTAGTATAGTCATTTTCACAATGTTGATTCTTCCAATCCAAGAACATGGTATATCTCTCCATCTGTTTGTATCATCTTTAATTTCTTTCATCAGTGTCTTATAGTTTTCTGCATACAGGTCTTTTGTCTCCCTAGGTAGGTTTATTCCTAGGTATTTTATTCTTTTT
>NC_041229.1:98299008-98300834 GCF_002837175.3 Physeter macrocephalus | reverse complement strand
AATGGTTTCAGTTTTTCACCATTGAGAACGATGTTGGCTGTGGGTTTGTCATATATGGCCTTTATAATGTTGATGTAAGTTCCCTCTATGCCTACTTTCTGGAGGGTTTTTATTATAAATGGGTGTTGAATTTTGTTGAAAGCTTTTTCTGCATCTATTGAGATGATCATATGGTTTTTATTCTTCAATTTGTTAATATGGTATATCACATTGATTGACTTGTGTATACTGAAGAATCCTTGCATTCCTGGGATAAACCTGACTTGATCATAGTGTATGATCCTTTTAATGTGCTGTTGGATTCTGTTTGCTAATATTTTTTGAGGATTTTTGCATCTATGTTCATCAGTGATATTGGCCTGTAGTTTTCTTTCTTTGTGATGTCTTTGTCTGGTTCTGGTATCAGAGTGATGGTGGCCTCGTAGAATGATTTTGGGAGTGTTCCCCCCTCTGCTATATTTTGGAAGAGTTTGAGAAGTAAAGGTGTTAGCTCTTCCCTAATGTTTGATAGAATTCGCCTGTGAAGCCATCTGGTCCTGGGCTTTTGTTTGTTGGAAGATTTTTAATCACAGTCTAAATTTCAGCGCTTGTGGTTGGTCTGTTTATATTTTCTATTTCTTTCTGGTTCAGTCTCAGAAGGTTCTGCATTTCTAAGAATTTGTCCATTTCTTCCAGGTTGTCCATTTTATAGGCATAGAGTTGCTTGTAGTAATCTCTCATGATCCTTTGTATTTCTGCAGTGTCTGTTGTTACTTCTTTTCCATTTCTAATTCCATTGAGTCTTCTCCCTTTTTTTCTTGATGAGTCTGGCCAATGGTTTATCAATTTTGTTTATCTTCTCAAAGAACCAGCTTTTAGTTTTATTGATCTTTGCTATTGTTTCCTTCATTTCTTTTTCATGTATTTCTGATCTGATCTTTATGATTTCTTTTCTTCAGCTAACTTTGGGGTTTCTTTGTTCTCCTTTCTCTAATTGCTTTAGGTGTAAGGTGAGGCTGTTTATTTGAGATGTTTCTTGTTTCTTAAGGTAGGAGTGTATTGCTATAAACTTCCCTCTTAGAACTGCTTTCACTGCATCTCATAGGTTTTGGGTCGCCATGTTTTCATTGTCATTTGTTTCTAGGTATTTTTTGATTTCCTCTTTGATTTCTTCAGTGATCTCTTGGTTATTTAGTAGTGTATTGTTTAGCCTACATGTGTTTGTATTTTTTACAGATTTTATCCTGTAATTGATATCTAGCCTCATAGCCTTGTGGCCGGAAAAGATACTTGATACAATTTCAATTTTCTTAAATTTACCAAGGCTTGATTTGTGACCCAAGATATGATCTATCCTGGAGAATGTGCCATGGGCACTTGAGAAGAAAGTGGATTCTGTTGTTTTTGGATGGAATGTCCTATAAATATCAATTAAGTCCATCTTGTTTAAATTGGTGAAAGTGTGGTGTTAAAGTCCCCTACTATGATTGTGTGACTGTCGATTTCCCCTTTTATGGCTGTTAGTATTTGCCTTATGTATTGAGGTGCTCCTATGTTGGGTGCATAAATATTTACAATTGTTATATCTTCTTCTTGTATTGATCCCTTGATGATTATGTAGTGTCCTTCTTTGTCTCTTATAATAGTCTTTGTTTTAAAGTCTATTTTGTCTGATATGAGAATTGCTATTCCAGCTTTTGTTTGATTTCTATTTGCATGGAATATGTTTTTCCATTCCCCTCACTTTCAGTCTGTATGTGTCCCTAGGTCTGAAGTGGGTCTCTTGTAGAAACCTATTAAATGGGTCTTGTTTTTGTATCCATTCAGTGAGCCTGTGTCTTTAGGTT
>NC_041229.1:98291863-98298818 GCF_002837175.3 Physeter macrocephalus | reverse complement strand
TCAGCTGTTAACCTTATGGGGATTCCCTTGTATGTTATTTGTTGTTTTTCCCTTGCTGCTTTTAATATTGTTTCTTTGTATTTAATTTTTGATAGTTTGATTAATATGTGTCTTGGCGTGTTTCTCCTTGGGTTTATCCTGTATGGGACTCTCTGTGCTTCTTGAACTTAACTATTTCCTTTCCCATATTAGGGAAGTTTTCAACTATAATCTCTTCAAATATTTTCTCAGTTCCTTTCTTTTTCTCTTCTTCTTCTGGGACCCCTGTAATTCGAATTTTGGTGTGTTTAATGTTGTTCCAGAGGTCTCTGAGACTGTCCTCAATTATTTTCATTTTTTTTTCTTTATTCTGCTCGCAGTAGTTTTTTCCACTATTTTATCTTCCAGGTCACTTATCCATTCTTCTGCCTCACTTATTCTGTTATTGATCCCTTCTAGAGCATTTTTATTTCATTTATTGTGTTGTTCATCACTGTTTGTTTGCTCTTTAGTTCTTCTAGGTGCTTGTTAAACGTTTGTATTTTCTCCATTCTATTTCCAAGATTTTGGAAAGAATTTTACTATCATTATTCTGAATTATTTTTCAGGTAGACTGCATATTTCCTCTTCATTTGTTAGGTATGGTGGGTTTTTACCTTGCTCCTTCATCTGCTGTGTGTTTCTCTGTCTTCTCATTTTGCTTAACTTACTGTGTTTGGGGTCTCTTTTTCGCAGGCAGCAGTTTCGTAGTTCCCGTTTTTTTTGGTGTCTGCCCCCAGTGGCTAAAGTTGGTTCAGTTGGTTGTGTAGGCTTCCTGGTGGAGGGGACTAGTGCCTGTGTTCTGTTGGATGAGGCTGGATCTTGCCTTTCTGGTGGGCAGGACTACGTCTGGTGGTGTGTTTTGGGATGTCTGTGGCCTTATTATGTTTTTAGGCAGCCTCTCTGCTAATGGGTGGGGTTGTGTTCCTGTCTTGCTAGTTGTTTGGCATAGGGTGTCCAGCACTGGAGCTTGCTGGTCATTGAGTGGAGCTGGGTCTTAGCGTTGAGATGGAGATCTCTGGGAGATTTTTGCCATTTGATATTGCGTAGAGCTGGCAGGTCTCTTGTGGACCAGTGTCCTGAATTTGGCTCTCCCACCTCAGAGGCACAGCCCTGACACCTGGCTGGAGCACCAAGAGCCTGTCATCCACACGGCTCAGAATAAAAGTGAGAAAGGAAGAAAGAAAGAAGATAAGATAAAATAAAATAAAGTTATTAAAATAAAAAATTATTAAAAATTTTTTTAAAGTAATAAAAAGAAAGAAAGAAGATAGCAACCAAACCAAAAAACAAATCCACCAATGATAAGAAGTGCTAAAAACTATACCAAAAGAACAAACAAAAAACAAAAAAAAATGGACAGACAGAACCCTAGGACAAATGGTAAAAGTAAAGCTATAGTGACAAAATCACACACAGAAGCATACACATACACACTCACAAAAAAATGAAAAGGAAAAAAATATATATATATATCATTGCTCCCAAAGTCGACTTCCTACCTGGCTGGAGCACCAAGAGCCTGTCATCCACACGGCTCAGAATAAAAGTGAGAAAGGAAGAAAGAAAGAAGATAAGATAAAATAAAATAAAGTTATTAAAATAAAAAATTATTAAAAATTTTTTTAAAGTAATAAAAAGAAAGAAAGAAGATAGCAACCAAACCAAAAAACAAATCCACCAATGATAAGAAGTGCTAAAAACTATACCAAAAGAACAAACAAAAAACAAAAAAAAATGGACAGACAGAACCCTAGGACAAATGGTAAAAGTAAAGCTATAGTGACAAAATCACACACAGAAGCATACACATACACACTCACAAAAAAATGAAAAGGAAAAAAATATATATATATATCATTGCTCCCAAAGTCGACTTCCTCAATTTGGGATGATTCATTGTCTATTCAGGTATTCCACAGATTCAGGGTACATCAAGTTAATTGTGGAGATTTAATCCACTGCTCCTGAGGCTGCGGGGAGAGATTTCCCTTTCTCTTCTTTGTTCTCACAGCTCCTGGGGTTCAGCTTTGGATTTGGCCCCGCCTCTGCATGTAGGTTGCCTGAGGGCATCCGTTCTTCGCTCAGAGAGGCGAGCCTGGGCGGCAGAGGCCTGCATGACGTTGCACCAGCCTGAGGCGTGCCATGTGTTCTCCCGGGGAAGGTGTCCCTGGATCATGGGACCCTGGAAGAGCCGCCTTCTTGACAATTTAGGGAACTTGTTTAAATGAACAGGAAATCATAAACCTCAATTTTAAAACTGATTACATACAAAATTGGGTTTTCTAGTCTTTAAAAATATATCTGAAATATATTTGAAATAACTATATACTCAAGTCTACACATAGTTAATATTTTAAATAATCTCAGTAAAGCCCCTTTTGATGGGTAATATGGGATATGTTTTTCAAACTAAATCCATGAGAAAATTAGTCTTATGAGACATTACTATATTTCTTGCTTTCAAAGAAATTATCTATTGAAGGAAGTAACATTGGTTTAAGATGTGAATGTGTTGCCTATTTCAGAAATATTAAATAGTGGTCAAACATCTCTGCTGGATGCTTTAATGTGCTGAATTTTAACAATTTGGGTCTAATCTAGAAGAATTTTTTCCTTTTCACCTTTAGAGTTTCTTTTACCTCCTTATTTCTCAAACTATAGATCAGAGGGTTCAACATGGGAATCACAATGCCATAAAATACAGAGGCCACTTTCATATTCTCTTGGGAATTATTAGAATGAGACTGTAAGTACATGTAAGAGAGGGCTCCATAGAAAATGGTGACAGCTGTCAGGTTGAGAAGGCTTTTTTCCTTCCTGCAGTAGAAGACATCTTTAGGATGGCAGCTATGATATTCTCCCAGGAAAAGATGATGACCAACACAGCAAAAATTAAGTTAAATCCCACAAAGACAACAAGTAGCATGATGTTGTTGTCAGTGTTGGAGCATGAAAGGGCAAGAACTGGAGGAACATCGCAGAAAAAGTGATTGATGGTACTACCCTTGCAGAAGACCAGTGAAAATGGAAAACCTGTGTGCACAGAAGCATTTATCGAGACAATTACATATGAACCAGCTACCAACTGGATGCAGACTCTTTGCGCCATGACGATGAGATAGCAAAGTGGGTTACAGATGGCCACATAACAGTCCACTGCCATAGCAGCCAGGAGTTAAGAGTCACTGGTCACAAATGTTGCATAAACCAATAATTGCATAACACAACCCTTGAATGATATTGATTTGTTTTCTACTATGAAGTTTTACAGCATCTTGGGAGTGACAGCAGAGGTATAACAGATGTCAACGAAAGCCAACTGTTGTAGGAAAAAGTACATGGGGGTTTGGAGTCTGGAATCTGTCTTGATGAGTAGGATCATTCCAACATTACCCACCACAGAGGTCCCATAGATGACTAGAAATACAGTGAACAGGACATACCAAAACTTGTGTCGGGCACCAAATCCCAGGAGAAAGAATTCAGTCACTTCAGTGCTATTTCTTTGTGTCATGAGTACTGAAAGTCTAGAAAGGACCAAGAGGGGGACCAAGAAAAGAAAGGAAATCTTTATGACTTCTTGAATAGAAAAGTTTACATTCCAGTCACCTTTTTTGAATTAGATTTTCATGGCAAGCACTCACAACAGGGTTTATTGCTTTCGAAGTACTTCTTCTATTTTCTTCATAAGAAACCACCACATAAATAGTGACATGTGAGCCATCGACTCATTTCCAAAATAAGATTTCATAGAAGAAGACTGATTTCTAATATGTGTGATTCTAAGAAACATAGACTAACATATGTTTCCAATATATTATACAAGCATCCATATTTGCTTAAACCAATATTCAAATGTGATTTTGTATCTTTTCAACAACCTATAGTTTTTCTCAGCCATTTATCATTTTCATCTTGGTCAAGTTCCTGAAGTTAGTAGCATTAATTAGAGGAAGTCTCTGAGGTTTGTTTATGATCCATATATGTATGAAGGTTTCTGAGTATCTCTATACTATTATCCTTAGTATACAACTCCCTTCCTCACAAGCCATATATATAATATATATATAAATGTGTGTATATTTATGCATTTATGTATTTCTGAGAGATAGTCTTGCATTTCCCATTCCTTTGTTTTTCTTTTCAGTTATAGCCTAGCTGCAGGACAAATCATCTTGCAATAATTTTATTAACATATAATGAGAGCTTATTTTAAATTATAGATCTCTTTATTTTCCACTTTGAGTTATACTACCCCTGTACCTGGTACAGCTGAGTTGTTTTCGTCCATAAGTTTTCATATTCTGCAAGCTCTCAAACTCCCCTATTCTAGTGCCTTTACTCTTAAATACCATTCTTTATTGCTGAGCACTGCTCATTGTGGAGTAATCTATCATGGACCTTTGCTATGGCAGAAATTGACTTGCTGCTCATCAATAGATCTTTCTTCTGGACACAGAGTTAGAGCACACTGCCAATCAAACTGTCTTAAGTGTGGCCATGGTACCATGTTCTGCCAATGGAACACGGGCAAATGGAATGAATGCTGCTTCTAGGCCTGAACCAGCTCCTCTCCGCTCCCCTCAGACTGGAAGCATATGACTTTCTGCTCCCTTTCTACCTCATCTGTTGGCTGGACACTGACATTCATGGAAACTTCGGAAGCCATGTGTTAGGGCTGCCGGATAAAATAAAGGACACGCAGTTAAATTTGAATTGTGGATAAACAACGGGTAATTTTTTAGTATAAGTATAATGTAAATATTGCATGGGAAATACTTATATTAAAAAATTACTCACTGTCTATTTGAAACTCGCATTTAACTGAGACTCCTGTATTTTTATTTGCTAAGTCAGGCAACCCTACCTGCGTTGCTTATTGCATTCTCCTTCACACTGTGTTCCTGAATGTGCAGAGCAGTCACTCTGCCAGCAGCCCCTCTTCTACACTAGATTTTATGTGATTGAGAACTTCTGTTGTGATAAGTCACTGAGATTTGGGGATTTTATTATAACAGCTAATGTTATTTTGATCAACTCTCATTGCAGTCATGCTTTTGATTATTCATGAGTGACCTTTAATCTTCTGATACATAGTAATTTGGAATACTGCTTAGGCAAGACTGAGTCTTGTGAGTTGTGAGTCTCTATACGGTTTAGAATGCATTATTTTGCAAAAAAGAAAGCGTAACTGATACATTTCAATGTCTTTTCTTATTCTCTATGCTTTGTCTTCTGGGGCATTAAAAGAAATTAAGCATTTAAAGTAAAGTTCTTTAAATCTAACCATCATGAATACAAATGACAACTAATTCTATGTGAGGATGTGGCTGCAAAATAAGAGGATCAATTTTATAGGCAGTATCCCCCCCAAAATATTGACTAATATGTCACCAGAAATTTCACATTTCAATGAATATTGTCAAATTCAATATGCTTTGGATGCTGAATATTTAATACCAGTGACAATGCCTTTAACAAAATAGTTTTTGAGAATTCGCCTTTGGTAATTGCTTTTAGAATCTGAAATCCATCTTCTTGAGCATAAACCCACAGTGGAAATTTTTGTTCCTTGAGGGGTAATTCAAAACAAGTGAGAAGGTGGGAAGAATTACTTTTGAAAATTTCCTTCATCCTTCTGCTCCAGGTTGTATAATATAAAAGATAATGAGAAAATGAGACTGCACAAAACACCTGAAAATGCTTGGTAAAATATAACAAACACCATTGTAAGGTCATACTGAGCTCAGAAGCAAGTAAGAAAAATGCCTAGCACTGAAGACTGAAAAAGAACCTGCAAACCAGAGTTGTGGTCGTGAGATGGTGTTGAGGCTGTCACAAGGACTTCTGTCATTACATTAAGAATAGATCTTTGGTTTAAAGACCTCAGTGGGGGATGGAAACTATGTCTTGGATATGCAGAGTGTAGAGTATAGATGGACCCAAATATAGAATTTTAGTAATGATGGCTTAGAAAAAAATCACCTTGATGGAAAAAGAGCTTCTGTTTTGGCCAAAAAAGAGTCCTACCTGAGTATTTGTAACTCCCACACTGAATTCACATGGGTTTGGAGTTTATAAATTTATATTACTATGTAAGAAATTAACAGAACATTGTGCTGGGTTGTGAATACCTTTGCTATCTAGCAGAAACAAAGTAAGATCATGAGTAGGAAAATAACAAGAATCCAAATTACCTTAAGATTCCTGCAGGTAAAATCAGTAAAAATAATATTATAATTCAAAAGATAAAAATATACAAAGAAAAAAGTTATCCTGAACAAAACTTAGCAGAAACAACAAATAGCAGAACTGAATAACACAGGGTTTGGGATATTGGAATTATCAGGTACAGAATATAGAATAGATTTTTTATTATTTAAAGAAATTTAAAAAATGAAAATAAGAGCAAGGGAAAAAGACTATCAGAGATTACCAAAAGAATTATAGCACAGTATTACAGATTTCCTAACAAAATAGTCATTTAAATGAAAGACTCAGTAGGTGTGTTAAAAAACAAATTAGAAATGGCAGAGAGAATTGGTGAGCTGGAAGACATATATGAAGAAAATCCCTAGAATATAGGACAAACTGACAAGGAGATGGAAACTATGTGAGAAAAGTTAAGTAGTGTGGAAGTTAGGGCTTCCCTGTTGGCGCAGTGGTTAAGAATCCACCTGCCAATGCAGGGGACACGGGTTTGAGCCCTGGTCTGGGAAGATCCCACATGCCGCAGAGCAACTAAGCCCCTGCGCCACAACTACTAAGCCTGTGCTCTACAGCCCGCGAGCAACAACTACTGAGCCCGCGTGCCTAGAGCCCGTGCTCCGCCACAAGAGAAGCCACTGCAATGAGAAGCCCGCGCACCACAACGAAGAGTAGCCCCGGGCTTCCCTGGTGGCGCAGTGGTTGAGAGTCCGCCTGCCGATGCAGG
>NC_041229.1:98285145-98290645 GCF_002837175.3 Physeter macrocephalus | reverse complement strand
TGTGCTCCGCAACGGGAGAGGCCACAACAGTGAGAGGCCCGCGTACCGCAAAAAAAAAAAAAACAAACAAAAGAGTAGCCCCCACTCACTGCAACTATAGAAAGCCCGCACACAGCAAGAAAAACACGATGCAGCCAGAAATAAATAAATAAATTTATATTAAAAAAAAGAAATGTGGAAGTTAGAATAGAATGCATAAAATTAGCATGTCAGAAAGAAAGAGAATGTTTTAGGAAATGATGGCTGAGAAGTTTTGAGAACTGACAAAAGATTAAAAAATTGGAAAGTATGAAGACTCTCAAGCAGAATAAATAAAAATTGTCCACATCTAGAAATACCATTGTGAAAAAAAGTCGTACAATAGAAGAAAATCATAAAAGTAGTCAGAGAGAAGGGAATAACAGTCTGAAAAAATAGACTTCCCAACAGTTACAAAAAAGCCCAGAAGAGAGCAGAATAAGATCCTTAAAGTGCTGAGAGAAAACAACCACAGTCTAGAATTGTACACCTATGTATCAATTATACAAAGTTGGGGGTGGGGGCAAAAGCATCACCTATGTTGTTTTAATGCCAGAAATATTTATCCTGAGTCTAATCATGACAAAGCAACCTGAAAAAATCCAGATGATGTGAAATTCTACAAATCACCTGGCTTGGACACCTAAAAAATTGTCAATTTCATAAAAGACAAAAACAAAACTGGGAACTGTTTTAGATTTTAAAGGACTAAAAAGATATTATAACTAAATTTAATACACAATCCTTGATTGATCCTTAATCTGAGAAGAAAATATCTACAAAAGATATTGTTGGGACAAGTAGGGGAATTTAAATAATGAGTACATAATAAACAATGTTATTTTATCAATATTAAATTCCTTTGTCATGAAAAAGATAAAGCTAAATGAAAAGAAAAAGAAAAAAAAGAATTGGTTAATCTAGGTGAAGTGCTTACCAATGTTTCTTGTACTATCATTTTAACTGTTATGAAGGTTTTATGTTAAAAAATACGAAGTTAGTGAAAAACATGAATAAAATAAAACATTTTCATGCAAGAACAAATGGAGTTTGCCATCTATAGTTGTGCACTTAAGATGCTTCTAAAGACTGTTGTTCAGAAGAGAGGAATGTGATCTCTGAATGAAGTCTCAGAAGCAAGAAGAAATGGTGAGCTTAGAAGCTGGTAAACACGTGGGAAATAACATATTGGGATAAACAGAGGCTGTATTAAATATTGATAATATTGTCTATGGGGAAGTGATAATTAAAAATATCAGCTAACCCTAACACATTATACTGGAGTCTTCATTAAATTGAGTGCTCTAAAGTTCTTGTACTTTTACTTAGATGTATGTATTTTCAAAAATTAAAAAGATAACAATGAAGTATTTTTAAGTTTAGGGGAATAAATGGACTTTTAAAATCAATCAATCTAAACATAATAAAGAAGATAAAAAGAATAGTAGGAACAATCAAGACAAATAGAAATCACCTGAGAAGGCATAAATAAATCCAAATGAATTAATATGGTGAATAAATATAAATGGACTAAACTCATCATTAACGTGCAAAGATTGTGAAACTGGATTTTATAAATATAAATCAAACCATGTGATATAATAGACAAAGACTAAAAAGAAACTAAACAACTAATGATTAAATAAATAATGGCATAGAGAAGAATATCATGCGTTAGTGAAAATGAATTCACAAGAGTTACACTTCTCAACCCAAATCTTAAAAACATAATGTTGAGGGAAAGAGCTTATTGATTAATTATAGCACAGTATAATATCGGACCTTCACCAGTATTGGTGATATTTTATATTTGGTGGTTACATGTGTTCGTTGTATATTCTGTATGCCTTTTTATAATTATTAAATATTTTTGTACATATTTACACCCCCAAATTGTCTTTAAAGCACATACCATCTCTCAGCAAGTCAAAATGCTGCCAGTTTTACTAAATCAAAGCCACACCTCCTTTACTAGACATTAGAGAAACAAGGGTATTACCAATTTAAGGGTTAAAAGAGGTCAATTCAATCCAAAGGAAAAATAGAGCATCCCAGTTATTAAAAACAATGTTCAGAGACTAAGAGACTTCTAAAATGGTGAATAAGTTGCATCCACGGTCCTCAAGTTCAATTGTTAACGGTGATTCTCTGTGATAAAAGTCAGAGTTAATCATATCCAAGAGGAGATACAAACCAAATGCTGTTTGACTTTAGTTCAGGGAATGATCTCATCTTGTTAGAGGATCTAGAAATCTTGCCTGAAATAAGTAGTTTTAGAATTGGTACTAGAAACAGGTTTGAGATTATATAAGCTAGAGATGTGAACAACCAGTGAAGGTAACTCCAAACAAAGGAAGTACTTTGGATAGAAGCACGTGAACGTTGCCCCATAAACTAAGGGCAAGAGGCAACAGGGACTCATGTTATACACAATTAAGGAGTGTAGCAGCAATTTGTATATAAAATCACAACAGACTTTTCTTGTACCTCTTTCAGTGACATTCTTTTTTCCCCCAGCTTTACTGGGATATAATTGACATGTAACATGTAAGTTTAAGGTGTGTAATGTGATGATTTGATACACACATATACTGCTAAATATTTACAATACGGTTAGTTAACACATCCTTCACCTCACATAACTGCCATGTTGTTGTTGTTGTTACGGCAAGAAAGTTTAAAATCCACTCTATAACAGCAACTTTCAAGTTCATGACACAGAATTGCTAACTAGAGTCACTATGCTGTACATTAGATCCCCAGAACTCATTTTCTTATAATTGGAAGTTTGTGCCCTTTGACCAACATTTCCTCCACCTCTGGCCCCTGGTAACCACTGTTCTACTGAAAGATATTCTTAAGTAAGGTAAATTTTGAGTCTAGATCTGACCTCTTCTTTTCCCAGAAATGTTAACTGGTAACTAAGATGAAGTATTTCAGTTGCAAAACTTTCACCCAGCATTGACAATATTCGAGGCATTAAGAACTGATGTCCAAAGTGTTCCCAACTCACCCCATCAGCAGATCCTGCTACTCTGTTTCCACTCCTGATTTTCTGGAGGAGGATTCTTCTGCAGCCTGCAAAGAATCATGGACAAAATTCCTATTTCTCTAACAAATAGACTTGGATTTTCCTTCCAGACACTACAACAAGCGTCTGCTTAGAAAAATACGACGAGTTACTTTTTAACTAAGTCCTGTTTATGTTAGAATATCCCTTTCTACACTTGTAGCAAGGTGATATTTTGCTTTTGCTACAAATAGGTGGTTTATTTTCGAGGGCTGTGGGACTAAGACCCATTCTCGTGAGAGCCTCAGACACTGGGGACTGAGTTGAGTGCACTGTATTGAGCTTCCCAGTTGAGAACATTTAAAAAATTTTTTCCTTCAAGTTTCTGTCCTCTTGGGACTTTGCATTTGTTTACTTCCACGAGTTTGGGGACCATCTGTTCCAACCTGGAGCTGATCTTAGATTGTGAAAACCTGGCTTTGCATCCTGGATCTTCCACTTACTGTAAATCTCAGTTTCTCCCTTTGTACAATAGGGCTAATGACACTAGACTTGGCTGCCTCAGTGGTGCTGGAAGAGCATGTGGGAAATGCACATGCATATGCCTTTTGAACTGCGAAAGGAATTGCCATAAAAGGGATTATCAGGATTATTCCTGTTAGAAGACTTCTTCAAATCTGGGTGCCCCTCTTTCTTCTTTCCCTGGTGCAGCTGTCCTCATTGTCATATACCTAAAGGACTCTTGGAGCTTTACCTAGCCAGGATCCTCAACTTAAGCTCTGTCCCCAACATCATCAAAGACATTCACATGCCTCAGTTTATTAACATGATTAACTACCTGCCTCACTTTATTAACCCCGTGGTGGTTATAAGAAGAAAGCTCACAGGCATTACCCTATGGTTCTAGACCATCATTTTAGAGAGCTCTTTATATGTTCTCCTTGAGCTCAATCACAGAGTGATTCTACAGAATTCAAATCCCTTCTCCTCCAGGCAGTAGATGCCCTGGCAGGGACTCTGGCTGAACAACAAAAGGTTGTTATAACTTCATATTTTATTGCCTCCTCTTCTTATATTTGGTGATCTGCCAGTATTAAATGGCTGTCTTCCTTCATCTTTTTCCTAGGAGGATTGGCAAGGTGATAGGCTGTATGGCACAGGAGTTTTTTTTGTTTGTTTGTTTGTTTGTTTTTGCGGTATGCTGGCCTCTCACTGTTGTGGCCTCTCCCGTTGTGGAGCGCAGGCTCCGGAGGCACAGGCTCAGCGGCCATGGCTCACGGGCCCAGCCGCTCCGCGGCATGTGGGATCTTCCCGGACCGGGGCACGAACCCGTGTCCCCTGCATCGGCAGGCGGATTCTCAACCACTGCACCACCAGGGAAGCCCGGCACAGGAGTTTTTAAAGCGTGAACTCTCAGAGTCATTCTGTCTGCGTCCAAAGCCTGGCTCTATCACCCGTTAACCTAGTGAATATGGGCAAGTTACTGAACCTGTTGGAGACTTTGGACTTTGGGTTTTGTGAGTTTAAGGATTGTATCACACATTAAATTATTTAATCCATGTTTACTGAAGTGCTCAAGAGACTTGGATCTGTTGCCTGAATATCTACCAAGTAGCAGGCATTGTACTAGTTGCCATTTGATTGGCCAAATCCTGACTGTACTAAAAGAATAATTTACACTGAACCTTCTAGTGGTGACCAGCGTCACTTACCATGCTTCACTCCCATCAACTGTCCCACCATATCTTGATCACTTGGCTGCTCTTGTACCAAGGGTTAGAGCATGCCAAGAGGGAATTAATGCTCTCTATCCAAATATGAATGAAGTCTATAATTTCCTTCCATTGGCCATATTTGGGCTTCTCAAAGTGGTCTTTGTTTGAATGCCTCTCTAAAGCCCAGTTAATTCTACTTCTCTTTCGTATGCTCCCTACTTTCCATCTCCATAGCCATTGCCTTAGTTCACACCTTCGCTGCTTCAGCTCAGTATCACAGGAGTAACTCCCTAATTGACCTCCCATTCACTACTCTCACCTTCTACAAATCCAATCTTTTTTTTTAACATCTTTATTGGAGTATAATTGCTTTACAATGGTGTGTTAGTTTCTGCTTTATAACAAAGTCAATCAGTTATACATGTACATATATCCCCATGTCTCTTCCCTCTTGCGTCCCCCTCCCTCCCACCCTCCTTATCCCACTCCTCTAGGTGGTCACAAAGCATGGAGCTGATCTCCCTGTGCTATGCGGCTGCTTCCCACTAGCTATCTATTTTACATTTGGTAGTGTATATATGTCCATGCCACTCTCTCACTTTGTCCCAGCTTACCCTTCCCCCTCCCCGTGTCCTCAAGCCCATGCTCTAGTAGGTCTCCGTCTTTATTCCTGTCTTGCCCCTAGGTTCTTCATGACCATTTTTTTTTTTTTTAGATTCCATATATATATGTTAGCATATGGTATTTGTTTTTCTCT
>NC_041229.1:98260780-98285132 GCF_002837175.3 Physeter macrocephalus | reverse complement strand
TCACTACAAATAACTCAATTTTGTTTCTTTTTATGGCTGAGTAATATTCCATTGTATATATGTGCCACATCTTCTTTATCCATTCATCTGTTGATGGACACTTAGGTTGCTTCCATGTCCTGGATATTGTAAATAGAGCTGCAATGAACATTGTGGTACATGACTCTTTGAGTTATGGTTTTCTCAGGGTATATGCCCAGTAGTGAGATGCTGGGTCGTATGGTAGTTCTATTTGTCGTTTTTTAAGGAACCTCCATACTGTTCTCCATAGTGGCTGTATCAATTTACATTCCCACCAACAGTGCAAGAGGGTTCCCTTTTCTCCATGCCCTCTCCAGCATTTACTGTTTGTAGCACAAATCCAATCTTTCTTAAGAGCACATCTGGTGATGCATCTTCTCTCACTAAATTCCTTCCATGACTCCTCATTCTTTTAGGATAAAGTTCAGACTCCTTGGCTCAGCACAGAAGGCCCTTCACAATTTGCCCACTAGGCTCTGAGGATCTGGCAGTGAATAAGAGATAAATTCTTGATCCTCAAGAAGTGTACATTCTGGTAGGGGAGATAAATGAAATACTACTGAAATTATTAATAAAAACTTTGAGGGCATGTTTAAGGGTACCCAGACCCATAGGTACAAGATAATCCATTTAGCTTTGAAAACTATTAGAATATCTGATCTAGATGAAAACTTAACTATCATCTTAACTCTCTCATTTAATTTACCCATGAGAAGTCCAAGGCACGGAGACCAAAGCCCACTGGGTATTATTGCCAGTGCTTTCTTATTCTGGAAGACGACACGACTCCTTCTTAAGAGTCTTGATTATTGCTACCTCCATTTTTTTTTTTTAACATTTGAATGTTGATGTCAATTTAAGATATAAAATTGGTATTTTTTGTTATGTTTTTAAAGAGTCCTTATATTTTATATACATATTGAAATATTTATGGATAAATGATATAATATCTAGGAAGTGACTGAAAATAATCAGGTAAGGGGAGTGGAAGGTGTCATAGAAAACAAGATTGGTTATGAGTTAAGAGTTATGGATTGTTAGAAATGGGGGCTCTGCTGGGAGGCACGTTCTCTGCGCAGCCACCTGGACCCCCGCCACCCCCGCGGGGGCTTCTTCAGGCCACACCAGGCATCCCAAGAACTTCTTACAGTACCTTGGTGGATGAGTTGGAGTCATCGTTCGAGCCTTGTTTTGCTTCTCTGGTGAGTCAGGATTATGTCAATAGTACAGATCAGGAAGAAATTCCAACTGGTGTTGATCAGTGTATCCAGAAATTTCTAAAGAAATTTCAGTTTGCAGTTACCTGTTCAGAAACCAGAGCAAGTTATCAAAGAGGATGTCTCGGAACTGAGGAATGAATTACAGCGAAAGGATGCTCTGGTTCAGAAGCACTTAACAAAACGGAGACATTGGCAACAGGTGCTGGAAGACATCAACATGAAGCCCAAAAAGCCAGCCGACATCCCTCAGGGTTCCCTGGCCTACCTCGAGCAGGCGTCTGCAAATATCCTTGCACCAGTGAAGCAAACCTGAGGAAAAGCCACCTGAACATGAGCTGGTGGCTGAGCCAGTCCAGACACAGTTTTGCCAAACATCACTTCTTGTAGACATGACATTTGGGGAGAACTCTTTGCCAGAGAATGAGATGATTTTAGTTTTGTGCTCTCACCTAAAAACATCCACCTATTTTCATAAGCGTTATTTATGGAGTACTTTATAAAATGCTTATTGCTTTAGTAAACCAAGTGTATTGTCTGTCTTTAGCAAAGTTTAAGACTGTTAGTGTGATGCCTTTTACAGATTCCTTTTTATGTTTTTGGTTGTTTTTTTTTTTTTCTGCTTGTTTTTATCTTTATTTTTGTATGACTGTTAATCTCTGTGTTTCCAGTTTTAGATTAATTTGTATGATCTGAGGGGAAAAGCTTGTACGATCTGATCTGCACATCAAAGGATGAGGATTTTGGTTGTAGGCCTTTTATAATTTACCCATCAGTGGCAGTATATAAAAATATGTAAATTTGCTTGTTTTTCACTACTTTGAACTACCTCAAGAAGAGGAATCGAATGCAACAATTAACACTTCCAGAACCTCAGAATGAGGATATTTTGTAAATAGGTTGGAAGAGGATTATAATATCGTAGGTTAGTGTAGTAACTGTTACTGTACTGTAGTAACCTAGTGCTATAGGAATCCAGCAGTATTCTTAAGTTAATGTTGACTTTTATTGGGGGTAAGTTTATATTTTGTGTAGTGTTTATTTTTTCTGGGGGGGGGGTAGGAGCAGTGATATGCTAAGTGATATTCATTTATGCAATAATCAGTTTAAGTAACAGAGCGGACCCTGCTCTCAATAGGGGCATAAGTGAAGTATGAGGGTTAAAGCTTGTTGTGATAATCTCTGAGTTTTGTTTATTTGTTCTGCTATTTGGAGCAGAATTTTCCATTAATGAAGGTTCTTGCTAATGGACGGTGTTGATTCCAAGGGACTGGGGCCTTGAGGTGGGAGGCTGGCTGCAGGGTGCACAGGAGACTTGGTGTTTGGGAAGATATTTTACCCTCTGTCGGTCACACAGGCCACCTCAGATTCTCTGTTGAACCGCTGTTGAGAAATACAAACCGGCATTGTGCCTGGTCTCCTTGCATGAGGCTTTCCTTTCTCTGTTGTTTACATTCCCTCATTAGATTACACCCCTTCACCCTCAACCAGTGCAGCACTGTTTTCTGAACAGGCAGTAATTCTGTGACTCAGTGTCTTGGCTCGCTTTTTCTCCAGCCTTGAAGGTCCCGCCCCACCCACCGTGACATCCACTCACATTCTGGTCTGGCCTGGACGCTACCTGGTCTCTGCAGCCTCCAAACGCCCTCTCCGTCGTATCCACAGGACACAGGACTTCTTGTCTCTTCTGCCAGCCTTGCTTGGTTCTCCCTCTGGGGTTAGTGATCTGTCTCTTTGTTCCTCATGAGGAGTAGGCATTATTCCCCTCTGAATATACAGGGACCACATTAATATTTATACATAATAACTTAGTACTTATTTTTGTTTGTGTGCTTGTGTGTATGGGACACAGCTGGAGGCCGACGAATTCCCTCAAGCAGAGTATATAGTTAAACAAAGCTTTTAAAAGTTGTTTTTAATCACATTATCTGATTTCAAGGTTGTTAACCTGGTCATCTCATGCCAATCAGAAGCTCTGATTGGCAGCTTTAGATTTCTTGATTAAAAACCTAACTAAGCCGATTACATTTTTGGCATTCTTTCAGTAATGAAGAGGTTCTTAGTGAAAAGTTCAGGAGCTATTCTATTTGGTGCTTAGTAAAAATATTTGGAATTAATGTGCGTACCAGTTATGGTCATTTCTTTACTAAATTCAAAAGTTTCTGCCCAATAAACAACATTTCACTTAAAGAAAAAAGAATTATGGAAGCTGAGTGATGGTTACATGGAGGTTCATTATAGAAACCTTTTACTTTTGCCTTTGAAAAATTTTCCATAATAAAAATTAAAAAAAAAAAAAGAGCACGAGAATCCTTTGGTACAGGTTCTCTGGGTTCCATACCAGCTCCTGGGGTCCTTCTCAGGAGACATCAGCCTATATGTCTCCAACTGAGTCTGCAGAAAGCTTTGCAGACCCTCCTGAAAAGGGGGCCATGCCTCCTATGGTAAGTTCAGGTCCAAGAGGCATGAAAACAAACCAACAAACCAATCCCTGGAGGTAAAACCAAAAAAAGGACCAGAAGATGAAGGAGGAACCCCAAAGATGATGTTTGTCCTGGCTGGGCAGTGGAAGTGCCTTCTTTGTGCCAGAGCCTAAGCAGTACTCAGCTATGCAGACAGCCATCCTGGTTCTAGTACTGCCTCCATTACCTACCAGCTGTGTGACTTTGGGCAAGTTACTTAACTTCTCTAGGCCTCTGTTTCCTCACCTATAAAGCGGGGATAAGAGTATCAATTTTTTGGTGAGGATTATGTGTTAATACCTGGCATGGAGTAAGTGCTAAATAAACGGTAGCCGTTGTTGTTATTATTACTATTACTGCCTGAGCTTCCCAACAATCAGTGGCAAAGTGCACGTGGGGTAACGAGCAGCACTGAGGAAATGTGGCTCACTCCACTGTCCTCGCCATCTGCAGCACAAAGGCTCCGACCGCTGCTGATGTGACATATGCTGAAGTCCCCAGGTTGGACAGGGGTGCTGTGCTAAAGGGTGGGAAGCAGAGGGTTTCTCCCCACTGTGGGCCCGCCAGGACCTCCCCCGGGAGACGGGGCGCACCGGGTGTGTGGCCACCAGCAGCCCTCAGTGGGAGGCGGACTTCCTCGGATGGGCCAGGTGGTCCCGCCCAAAGGCCCGGCACCAACCTGGGCTGGACAGGTTTCCGAGGGCTGAAGACGGCGGTGGAGGCGCAGCGGGGGGGATGCCGTGGACGAGGCTCCTTCCCTTCCAGCTCGGCCACTGGCAGCCGCAGGTTCTGGGCCCGGCGGGTGGCGCCGGCGGGGAGGCCGTTTTCAGGCAGGAACCGGTCCAGGTCCACGTACTGCAGGTGGAAAGACTCGCCGTCACCGGGGAAGGCCTGGTCCCGGAAGCGCATCAAGAGGGAGGCCGAGTTGGCCAGGGTGCTGGCTGCCGCAGCCTGCTCTTCCCCCGGCTTTTCCTTCCCCTTCTCCTTAACAGGGCGCGCCTCGCAAGGGGGTGGGGGTGGTTCTCCATCAACTTCTCCAGGACCAATAAGAAGGAACCAGCCAGGCCTCTTTCCCCAGCTGCGCATCCCAGCCTCAGGCCCGACCCAGCCCTTGGCGCCTCTGGGAGCTTCTTTCAGCCATGCGCATCTTGGGACCTGCCATGGGCAGCTACTGCGCAGGCGCCTAGAGGCCCCCTTCCCCGCCTCCTCCCCTCCCCCACCTTTCCCGTGCCCCTTGCGTTGGACACAGCCCTCGTCATCTTAATTTTATCTTTCTATTAAATTTATATGAGTCTCGTCTTCTTAATAAAATCGTCAGCCCTTTGAGGGGGAAACACTGGCGTGTCCATATTCCCTGTGCCTGCAGTGCACTTTAGCCACAATATAAGGTTCTCCATCGTTACTTGTTGGATTCTCTGAAGCTGGACGTTCCGAAGTCCTCCAAATTTTACTCCATCGGATAGTGCTGGTGGCTTGGCCCTCGGAAATTGCAGCTGGACCTGGACCTGGTACCCTCTGCAGGACCACTTTGAGGTGTGTTTGGTGGCTTGAAGAGGAAAAGGAAGCAGTCCTTGAAGAACAGGTATTTATTGAACAGGCACTCAGGGCAGCTTTGGTGCTGGAGATGTAACAAACAAATCAGTCCAGAACCACTGCTCTCAAGGAGCTGATGTTATTTTCCCATCCTCCTTACACTTTATGAACAAGGATATACTTACATTCATTCATTCATTCGTTTGCCAAGCACTCTTCCATGTTTCTGTGTTAAAACATATTCCAATGAGTTGAGATAACAAATAAATGATTTCGGATGGTGCTGAGTACTGTGAAGTAAGCAAAACAGGTTAATGCTTAGGGAATGATAGGCAGTCGTGGTGAGGGACGGAACTGGGATATTCTGTGCATAAATTGCATCGAATGGAAGGTGCCCAAAATAATAAATAGGTACCCCTCATGCAGATATCTGGGAGATTCCAGGTAGCTAGGGCATCGAGTTCAAAGGTGCTGATGAGGGAAGAAGACAGGAAGCAATGAGAACAGTTAGGAAGCTAATGCAGTAGCCCATGAAAGCTGACCTGTGCCAGGCAAGGTACTGACACTGTAACATATATTGCGTTTTTATTAACCCAAATAATGCCTTGTATTTCATTTATTATCTATGAATAAAGGAGGTAATCTCTAGAAAGGAAGGAGCAAGCTCCTGATCAGAGAGTGTGATAGGAGTAGATGTGTAACTATTGAGAGAACCTAAGTCCAGGGCTATTGCCACTGTACCCTCATGGCTGGAAACTCCCCGTTGTGGTTTAGGGTAGCCTCACTCTCGTATCTCTTCAGCTCTGCCTAGTCCTTTCCCAATAAATCATGTGTCAGAATGAAAATTCTTTTGGTGTGAGTCAGTGTTTGGGTTTGTCCCAATGAGATGGAGAACCGAGGCACTCTTTTTTTTCTTTCGTAAATTCGTTTAATTTTTGGCTGCGTTGGGCCTTCACTGCAGCACGCAGGCTCTGCTCGTCGTTGCGGTATGTGGGCTTCTCATTGTGGTGTCTTCTCTTGTTGTGGAGCAGGGGCTCTAGGCGCGTGGGCTTCAGCAGTTGTGGCGCGCGGGCCCAGTAGTTGTGACGCATGGGCTTAGTTGCTCCGTGGCATGTGGGATCCTCCCGGACCATGGATCGAACCCGTGTCCCCTGCATTGGCAGGCAGATCTTAACCACTGCACCACCAGGGAAGTCTCCCAAGTCACTCTTGTGCAGCCTTTTTCAATTGACTGAGCAAAGGGTTCCTAATTACACGCTTTAACAACTCCGTCCACTTAGGCACTTAGGTGTTTTTTGTTTTTGTTTTTTGTCTCCATATGGAACAGAGAGCATCAGAATGACAGCTGGATTCTAGGCAGCAATTACCAGGAATTTTTGGAAAGCTTGTCATGAGAAGAAAGATCAACTAATTATTCATTAAAACATGTATTGAATACCAAGTCAATGCCAAACATTGGACTGGGGCTGGTGATAGAATGGTGAGTAACAGCATACAGGCTCACTACACTCATGGAGTTTTAGTCTAGTGGGTGTACAGGCAGAAATAAGTTGTATTAGTGAGGTGCACAGGGCATAAGAGCTTGGAAAGGGAGAATTAACCTGGTCAGTTAAATCTGAGAAGATTTCCCAGAGAAAACTATGCTTATACAAATAATAGAAAATGATTCTTATTATTTTTTATTGAAGTATAGTTGATTCAGAATATTATATTAGTTTCAGGTGTACATCATAGTGCTTAAATATTTTTACAGTTTATACTCCATTAAAAGTTATTGCAAGATAATGGCTATAATCCCCTGTGGTATACAATTTATCCTTGTTACTTATCTAGAAAATTATTTTTGAATGCCTCTGAAAAGCCAAGGCAAAACACACCGAAGCTGAAGTGATGGTGAGGCAAAAACCTGGCACACTATTGCGTAGTCGTACAGACTTCCTGTGATGTTCTTTGAACAGAAGGTTGTTCCTGCCTCTGGGCCTTTGCACTTGCTTCTCGTGACGCTGCTCATCGGGATCTCATGGGAGGCTCCCTCCCATTCTTCTCCTGGTCACTTTTCTATGACCCCCTTATTTAAACTAGTCCCTGCTTATCACTCTGTCACAACACCCTTTGTTTTCTTCATATGTAATGATCTTGGTTTTTCTTCCATTTATTTCCTTATTGACTGTTTTTTTTTTCCACTAGATTGTAAGCTCCAAGAGCCTGGGCTCCTGCAACCCTTGTTCACATCACCTGGCCCAAGTTTGAGACATGGTAGGTGCTCAGTAAATGTTGCCAAATGAAAGCGAAGGATGAAGATAAATATATATCAATAATTGAAAAATAATAAAGGATAAGTGTATGCACAAGAAGGTTTATTCTGTTTTGAGTTAATAATTTATTTTGCAGAAAGTTAACCATGTTATAGTCCCTTCACATAGCAAAATTCCCTCCGAGATTCCCTTAAAGATGAAGCTGCTACACAATTCTTTATTGAAGAGGAGAAATGCACTTGTAGTTTGCATAATCTGAGATTTATTTTTTAAAATAAGCCCCAGGAAATTTACTTTGAAGCACATAAAAAAGATTAATGGAGAGAGAGAGATACCCCTTCATTCCTCCCTGCCTCCTCCCTCCTTCCCTCCCTCCCTCCCTTCTTTCCTCCCTCCCTCCTTCCCTCTCTCCCTCCTTCCCTCTCTCCCTCCCTTCCTCCCTCCCTCCCTCCATTCCTTCCTTCCTAGCTCTGTTCCTTCCACACATCTTTGCCGAGTGTCTCTATCATGTCAGGCAGTCTCTACTCTTCATGGATATTGCAGGTTATGGTGGAAAACAAATTAATTAAGGAATCACACAAATGGATATAAAATTACCCCTGTAGTGATTACTACAAAGCGTATCACAGGAGGCCTTGACTTAATAGGGAAGCTTCCCCAGGAACGTTACCAAGCAAAGGGCTCGCTGCTCGATGCACACAGAAGCCAATGCTATGGCACTGGCTTTTGAGAAAAGAGCTTTATTTTGAGGCCAGCTGACAAGGAGACAGGAGGCAGGGCTCAAATCTATCTCTGCCATCTGGGGGTTCGGTCAACTTTTATGAGTTAGTGGAGGATGGGTTGGTATGCAGAAATGCCGGTGGGGCAGGTTTTGATGAGTGAGCTTTGGAACTTGGCCATTTATGGTAAGATATGGTAGGAGGCTTCAACATGGGATCTTCTAGGACAATGGACCCTTCTCTTCTGAAAGGATTCTGGCGTTCAAGTTCCAGTCATGTCCTGATCCTTTGGGTCCCTGGGGATGGTGGTGAGGACTTTGGTTCTGGGTGTTATTTGAGGTCAGAAATATTCTCCTTTGTGTGCTTTGGCTGCCTGACTTGCAGTTTTGTTCTGTTGTCTCTGAAAAAACTCAGTATCTTGTTAGAAAGAAGATGGGTCTAGTTTGGGCTCGTTCTGTGGTTACAGTATTGCAGGTGATTGGCAACTAACCAGGTGAGAAGGAGAGAGGGCTGGGAGGGTGACAGAGCAGTTCAGGCCCTGGGTTCAGGAGCAGAGAGCCTGAAGCAGGAGAGTGTGTGAGACTTGAAAGAAACCACTGGGGGGCTAAAGCAGAGGAAGCAAGCGGTACAAGGTGGGGCAGGGTGCATGGGGGAGGGCCGGTGGTGCTGGTAGTCTGTCGCAATCACCAAGCTTCCTCATTATTCCAAGGACCATGGGAATCCATTGAAGAATTTCAGGTAGGGCTGTAACATAACTCTCACGAGTCGCTTAGTTTAAAGAGACAGAAGTCTGGCCAATTAAGCCATCTTTATTCATACGGGCCAGAGAGCAGAGGGCAGAAATGATCTGCAGGACTGACCGTCTAAATTCTAACTCAGCGCTCAGTGATCTGGGAAGTTGTGAAAGTAACACGCCTTGGTTCTTCTCCTCTGAGAAGCTTATTGAACAAGCTGTTAAAGAACAAAAATTCAACCAGGGAAACTGGAAGATGTAACTGGCTTTATTCAGTGATTCATGAATTGGACAGTATCCCAGTGAGTAAAGGAAGGAGGCTCTGAGGGGTTATACAAATGGAAGGTTTTTATAGGAAGAAGGGAGGGGCAAGGAAGCCATTAGCAAAGTAGTTTGAGGCCAGGCACCCTCTTTTTTGAGGGGGAGAGAGAGGGAATGGCAAGAGTTTTATCATGCAGATTGCCTCTTGTTCGTCTGGGCAGGGGAGGGCAGGGATGGAGAGGGACCATGTGACAGATTACCTCCTCTGTGCTGACCAGAAAATTCCAGACTAGTTAATTAAGATTACATTTCTGGGGAAGGTTGAAACTGCAGTTAAGTCAGGTATTGTAGAGGTTTGGTATCATGACCTTTAGCACAAGTGACACTTCTTGGGCTTATGGTTTTCTCTTTAACACATGCCCATATGCGTCATGTTTCTGGATGGGTGTAGTAAGCATCCATCCAGAGGGCTGCGGATTTCTTCAAGGCTTTGTGGGAGGAGCAAACAAAATCATCAATAGGTGAGACTTTCACGTCAAAGGAGCTACTTCATGGAACGTTTGCTCTTTTGCTTAATTCAGGACAACATTGTCATTTTCAGCTGTATCTGAAAGACGTCTTTCTTTCTTGCCCAGTGGAGGGAATCAGATACACTGAATTATTTTTTAGAAGGTGAGTTCACCTTTTCTATGTGAAGGAGATTGAGTTTTTCTTTCATTTTATTCTCTTCTGTACTCCAAAGCATCACTTATCCTTTTCTCTAGTATTAAAAGAAAAAGCTCCTCTGAATCTCTACAGGATAAAGCATATACCTGTAAGCCAACCCATCCTGTATCCACTTACCCTTCCTATTTTATAATGTGAAAGATATTTTTCTAGGCTATGGTGATACAGCAAGAAATAGGAGAGATGTGAGTCTTGTCCACATAGAGTTCCTGGTCTAGCTTGGGAGACACATATTACATAGTTCATTACCCAATATGGTATTTAATCATGATTGTGATAAAGGTCAGAAATGAAGAGAACCAGGTGCTGTAAGAACAAGTGACAGGTTTAGTCTTGGGGGCAAGGGAAGACTAAGATGAGGAAAAGTCCCTTGAGGTGAGCTTTGGAGAGTGAATGGAAATTGATAAGGTGACAGGAGGGGAGGTGGCAGGTTGGAAGACTATTCTAGGTGGAAGAAAAGATGGCCAAGGCTATGACATGGCAAGGGGCAGGGAGTTATGTAGCAACTGAAGGGAGGCTAGCTATCTGCAGGGCAGAAGAGAAGGAGGGCAGTGGTAGAAAGCCTGAAAATGGAGCAGTATTCAGGGATCAGATCAGACCAGGCCTGGCCTTGGTGGCGTATTTAAGATACTGCTTTTTTTTCTTTTTCCTAATCCCCAAAGAAAAAATTATTAAACCAAGGTCACTGGCTGTTAATTTGACCAGCACAGTGTTCTCTAAGGAACTATGAATGCTTCAGGATGAGTACGGATTTTCAGTTCCTTCAGGTCTCTCCAGTGTTGGGCGGTCACCCCTGCCTGATCCACACAGGTCCCACTGGACCCTGCAGACATCTTAGTTTGCAACCCTGGACCAGATGATTTGAGAGTCCCTCCCACCACTTAAGTTCTAAAGCATGTCAAGGCTCTTTGGGGGATACAAGACAAATAATACACAACCCTGGTTTATAAGAAGCTTGAAATTTAGTAGGGCGACAAGGCATTTTCACTAAGAAGTACCTAGAAGGCAGTAGGTAAATGGTAGGAATTACTATTATCATTTCTGTTGTTGCTGTTGTTCCCTGTAGAGCCTCACGTCCATGCTGGGCGTACGGATATTGCTTAATAAATAGTTGTCGGGTGAATGATGCATATGCCAGTGAACAGTCTGGAGACCAGCAGTGAAGGGAAACGAGAGCTGTGAGTTGAGAGACTGTCATTACCTGACAATGTCTCCAAATGCCTTCAGCATGGGCTTATTCATCTACTGCAGCCCGTGCTTTGCACACAGTGATCTCACCAGAGGTGCCACCTTGTGATAATTATGGCGCGGCCTTGTGGGGAACGGACTAGGGAAACAGAGAGAGGAGATATAAAGCTTAGACCTAAAGAGAAACCCAGAGTTTTCTTTCCCCATTATAAAATAAAATTATATCAGCCACGCAGACCCACCCTTGAACTTGCACAATACTTTTGTTCTGGGAAGTTAAGGAACTTGATGGAACACTCATCTTTTAGCCCTCTGCAAGCCCTGTGGGTGGCACATGTTTAGGCAGAACTAAGAGAATACATATTAGCTCCATCAGTAGGTTTAGTTTTGACCAGATCAAATGTAAGCATAGGGTTTTCTACCATTTTGAATGACCCAGAGAGCTGGAGATATCAAACCCTCTACCCCACCCCTACTAATCTCCATCTTTATCTTTGTCTCTGTCTCTCTAACTTCTGCACCATGAATAGATGAATATTCAGTAAGTTCTAATCATGGTATATAGCTAGAAGTCCCAGGAAAGGAATAAGAAGTGAGGAGAGATGGGTTTTTATCCAAGGTTTTCACTAATCAGCCAGATGACTGTCTTGGGTTTTAACCTCTTCTTTGATAAACTATAAATAATAATCCTTCTTTTGTTTGGCTGAAATTTTCAAGGACTAACATGAGAAAAAGAATGAGGAAACCCCTTGAACAAATATAAGGGCTCTTTCCTTCTTTGACTATCATAGACATGGCTTAGACAAAGAGAATGTGGAAAGTCTCTCCCCTGAATATTCTGGAGAAATTGACTCTCAAAATATTATCATTTTCTCTTTCTTTCAGGCATATCTCCCTAACTGACCCATTGGTAAAGTATTTCCAGATTCCATCTAGAAACTGCAGCAGGGACTCCACTTCATTATTCATTATTTTGTAACATTGGCTGTAAAGATACAGGTAAGTAAATATTTAAATTAAATTGTAGTTAAGTTTCAACAGAAGTTGGTTACCCGATTGCCATGATTTTTCTTGGCTTTTGCCAACAAACCAAATGCAAAGAAAACAATCACTAATTCCTAAGCCCATAGGAATCTGGAAACTGAGTCCCTGGTACTTTTCCAAGATTTCACTCCACTTACTCACAATTGTTTCACCTCCTTCATTTCTTTCTTCCCTTCCTTACCATTGACGTTAATAGAAAAATAGCAGCCTTTAGAGAATTCTGGTTCATTTTTTTCTCTTTTAGATCCCAAGCCTAGGGCTCTGCTCTGGACTATATGGGGGGCAGTTATAAGTGACAGCCCTTGCCCTTTATCATGAACTGTTTCTCTCACTCACTGGTGCTCGATTTGAAAGTTCAAGTGCCCAGTGAACCAGTCATTGAAAAAGGACTGTTCAACATTACAGGTGGCCAAGACCTGCAAAGAAAAAGCTTACATTAGATATAAATGAGCCCAAATGTCAAACAAAGAAAATGTTTAGTTGTACTTTTATTCAGTCAATCGTTCCACAAGTGCTTATTGAGTACCTATTTTGTGTAAGAAACCATGAGGGATAAAAAAGATACACAGTCCCAGGTCTCAAGGAGCTTACAATTTCAAAAGGCAATAAGACATTTTGCTAAGTATATATGAGGCAATAGGTATGAAGAAGTATGTAGGATTTGAGGGAGCTAAGTCACTCTCAGCCCTCAAATACAGAAGACTAAGGTGTCACGAATAAGGACTTTGGCAGATGGAAGTAGGATTGTCGGACTTTGGTAGAAATTGCAGGGGTTTGAATACCATTTCCATAGGGCAGACTGAAAGAACTTCTAAATGAGGAGTAAGGCATGCAAGGGCTTTAGTCAAGGGTTCTGTGCATAGAAATGCATTTCTATACAAATATTTCCTTTGTAATCTAAGGTATTTTATTTTATATTTAAAAACATTATCCTGAGGAAAAGTTCATAGGCTCCTCCAGACTACCTAGATTAAGAACCTTTATGAATGTCATTTTATTCAATGCCTTTCTAAGGTTTAGTTCTTGTTGGAGTTGTTGCCATTTTGAATGTTATTTTTGTGGCTGCTCTATGTGGTTATTCAAAGTGTAATTTAGAGCACCTTGGGTTTCCCGAGGACACTTTCAGGGAATCTGCAAGGTCAAAACGATTCCCATAATACTTCTAAGACAGTATTTGCCTTTTTCATTCTCATTCTCTCATGCTTATAGAATGGGTTTTTCCAGAGGCTGCTAAACATGGGATGACATCGTCACTCTGATGTTAATATGCATTGGCTTTATTCTTATTATTTTAAAATTAATTAATATTTTAAAACTCTCAGTATTAATTTCAAATACAGTAAATATCAGTGGATATAACCTCTGTAAACAAAAGCTCTTTGAGGTTCTCAATAACTTTTAAGAGTGTGAAGTGGTTCTGTGACCAAGAAGTTTGAGAACCACTACTCTATGGAAGGTCCACTGAATCTGGGAATGAGCTCGGAGAAGGAAGCAGTGTAATGACTGGATTCTCCAGTTGATCATGGCACAGCCAGTGGAAGGCTTAGGAGGCAGGTGTATTCTGCATGGGTCACAATTCTGTTAATCGTTAACAGCATGCTTGCAGAGCATGCCATGTTTCCTCTCTGGGCCTCTTTATCTATACAATGAAATGAGGTGGATTCCAGGGTCCTTCCAGGTCATAAAATTCATTCTCTAATTCTAGGAGGTCTCAGATTCATTGAAAGCCTGTTTCATGTTGGGCAGGGATCAGCAAACCTTTTCTATAAAGTGCCAGACAGTAAATATTTTAATTCTCCATCACAGCTACTCAGTTCTGCTGTTGTAGCATGAAAGCTGTCATAGATAATATGTAAACGTGTGAGCGTGGCTGTGTTTCAATAAAACTTTATTTATAAAAACAGAGAGTGGGCTTGATTTCACCCTTGGACTATACTTTACTAACCCTTGATTTGGAGCAAAAGCTCTGAAATCGAACTGCCTAAGTTTAAAACCTGCTCCTACCACTTATTAGCTGTGTGGTCTTATGCAAGTTACTCAACGTCTTCATGCCTCAATTTTATCATCTATAAAGTGGGAATATAGCACATATCTCATGTAGTTACATGCAAAGCTGTTGACAGTGCTTGGTCCCTGGCAAGCATTCAATAAGTATGAATTATTATTATTTGACATAAGCAGACTGTAAATCAGGGTGCTTTGATGGATGCTTTCCCAGGAACTCCATGATTACCTGAGTGCTAAGCCAGTCCTTGTTCTCCTCTCTGCTCATTTTCATTGGTATGTGGCTCATCTGGGTAACATATGCAATCCAGGGACTTTCAAGAAACCTTTCAGAGAGTAGGAGGAAGTGGTCACTCCTTGGGGAGTTTCAGTTCCAACCACTGGCAGATCTGGCTGAGCATTAAAGGAAATGGCAGGGTCTCAAAGGTTCTAATAATATGGTGGTTATTTGTTTTCTTCTTTTATTTTAAAATTAATTTTTATTGGAGTATAGTTGCTTTATAATGTTGTGTTAATTTCTACTGTATAGCAAAGTGAATCAGCTGTATGTATACATATATCCCCTCTTTTTTGGATTTCCTTCCCATTTAGGTAACCACAGAGCATCGAATAGAGTTCCCTGTGCTATACAGTAGGTTCTCATTAGTTATCTATTTTATACACAGTATCAATAGTGTATATGTGTCAATCCCAATCTCCCAATTCCTCCCGCGCCGCCCCCCTTGGTATCCATACATTTGTTCTCTACGTCTGTGTCTCTACTTCTGCTTTGCAAATAAGATCATCTGTACCATTTTTCTAGATTCCACATATATGTGTTAATATACGATATTTGTTTTTCTCTTTCTGACTTCACTCTGTTTGACAGTCTTTGGAGGCCTTTTATATCTAGAGATGACACACTAAGCATTCAGTCATATGACCTGCCTTGCAGCCTAATGTGCCCCCAAAGCTTGCTCTGGCATTGGTGCAAGGCTCAAAAGATACCTAGGTAACTTTAAGGGTGTATGCAAAGTGATTAACAGCTTGGACTTTGTCATCAGATAGATCTGGGTTCAAGTTCTGATTTGGCACTGCCACTGGCCCTTATTTGCTCTATAACCTTCAGCAAGTGATTTAATTTCTCTGAGCTTCAGCTCTCTTATCAGAAAAATGAAGCTGTAAAGTCAAAAACAGACATATTGAAATGCATAAGCTTTGACATCATATTCACCGATGTCAAAGCAACTGATAGGTGAAGCACAAAGAAGAAAGACAAAGACAAAATAAGGAGCAGTAGAATTTCTACCACACTATACCTGAAGAAACAGAAGAGCATGGCTAACTTCTCCAAGAACCAGATCAACAGATAAACCACGACAGATAACAATGATCTTATTAGTTAATTATAAGCATGCTCTATTGCTCCAATGCAAAAGAAACATAGAAACATTATACTTAGTGACTAATAGTAATAACAATAATAATACTATAATGATAATGATAATAATGTAACAGTTAACATTTATTGAGGCTTCCTTTATGATCTATTTTACTGTCCCATTAATGCTCATGACAGTCGTATGTTGTAGGTACTGTCACTAGCCCCACTTTACAAATGTGAAAGCCAAAGTGTAGAGAAATTAACTAGGGTCATACAGCTAACATGTGGTAGAGCCTGGAACAAGTCTGACTCCGGAGTCCCCACTTAGCCCTTGGAAACAAACAAAGAAATGCCCAACATTTCTTGTTACACACAACCTTGGTTTTCTGAAATATGTATAATTAGGAATACATCATTGGTCATCATTAAAGTAAAAGATTTGAAAATATAAAAAAGAAAGAAAAATGAAGCTGATACTATCTACATTACAGGGTTTTGTAAGTATAATCACATCAAATAAGATAATGCATGTAAATCCTTTAGCAAATTGCCTGATGCATAGTAGCTACCATTATTTTTATTGTTATGTAGGATTTAGAATAATAATGTGAAAGAATGAGGGAGGAATAAATTGGGGATTTGAAGAGGGTTTTTCAGTCTGAAGTCATTTGGGCTTTGGGAAAATCTCTAGTCATAAAATAACTGAAAATTCCTGTCCTTCCCTTATCTTTGGCAAGAGTTATGATGTCTAGTTGGATTACAATTTTTAAGGACTTGGGGATCGGATGGAACACAGTTGACCTTTGAGCAACATGCATGTCCACTTAAATGTGGATATTTTTCAGTAAATACGTACAATACTGCATGATCTGCAGTTGGTTGAATCCACAGATGCGGAACCACAGATACGGATAGCTGACTCTGGGACTTGAATATCTCTGGATTTTGGTAACTGTGGTGGATCCAGAAACAAATCCCCCACATTTACTGAGGGATGACTGTGCTGCAATGGGGAATTAAGCAAATAGAAAAAAAGCCAAGTTTGGGCAAATTCATTTTCCAAGGAACTCTTCTTATTCACCTATTTCAGCTATTTTTTCCCACATTTTCTTGGAAACGTCTCAGTTACGAGAGAACGGGGCATGGTGTCATAATCTGCTAATCATTGCTAATCATAAATAGCTCAGATAAGGAAGGTAAAGGGCCATCTAGGTAATGAGAATAAGAGAATATTCTTGCTTTCTTACTTGACTAACTATATGAGCACCATGGTTCCGAAGATTCCATAGAAAGGGCCAAATGTGATGAAATAGCGGATGTAAAAGCTGCTGACCCAGGCAATGTCCTGCAGAAAGAAGTGCTTGAAAGTTAGGCTCTTGGAAATAAAACTGGCTAAATCTTATATCCTATTACTCAAGGAAGCTACATCTGGAAGGGACCAAGCATTTTCATTTCTCCTTTTCTACCAGCCTGATCTAGTTTTAGAGAAGGAGTCAAGTTACTCACCTCCCAATACCTTTGGAGGTACATCACTTGCATGGATTGCCCGTTGAAATACACAGGCATGAGGAGGGGGAGCCCAGCTGAAAAAAATTTTTTAAAAAGATGGTGAACAAATGAACAGAATGTGATTCCCGTGGAAGCCAGCAGGAGTCGATCTCCTTAACATGCCACCCCTGGAATGTTAACCCTTGAGAAGGGATGCAAGGTGGAGATCCACAACCACATCCTGGACGCCACTGGGCTTTAGAGTCTCTGATGCTGGACAAGGACTTTGGTTCCAGCTCCTTTGAGGAGACTAGGGAAGCTTTGAAGATTTGAGTCATTCTTGATGAAGGCATCCTGGAAGGGCTTCTGCCGTGAGCTTTCAAGTTTTCTCAAGGTCCATGGAATCCTTCAGTCCTTCACGATCCTTAGCACTGGGCCCTATCACAATATGTCGAGGTGGCAGGAATAGAGCAGGTGTACTCAGTTCCTGGCCACATAGTTATTTACCTGCTTTACCCCCAGGACCAGTGAGGCTGCCTGGGGCACGTAAGAGTCTTATGGAGACCCTTTGGGTTTTGACAACTCTCTCCTTGACCAAACTTTAATCAGATCCTCTGAGCCCTTTTCTTGACTAGGCTTCAAAGTGGGCCCGTAAACATTCAAACTCTGCAAACTGTCAGCAAAATGATGTTGTCCACCCTACATACTAAGGGACTTGCACAAATGCTAGCATAGTTTCTAAGAATAGCTCAAGGCCATACCCCTGGGATGACCCCAGCCCCCTTAAAGTTCCTGCCTGAGAAAGTTCAAGACTATCCAAAGAACTTACTGTTTGTTCAAGCCAAAACATGACTATAGGTCTCTGATCTCTGTTTTCTTAGATCATTTGTTAGAAAACTTACAATTATAAAGTCCTTTCTCTGTCCCTTTGAGATGGATCTTCCCTAACCCAGAGATGTCTCTCTCAAGG
The DNA here is from genome assembly GCF_002837175.3 of Physeter macrocephalus. Lineage (NCBI taxonomy): Eukaryota > Metazoa > Chordata > Mammalia > Artiodactyla > Physeteridae > Physeter > Physeter macrocephalus. Next base: position 98,267,148 of record NC_041229.1, on the reverse strand, counting down.
ACCTGGGAGTCATCCCTTTGAAGCGTAATCATTGAGAATTGGGCCCTGTACCCCAGTCTATGGGAGGGTAGGAGCCTGACTTTGATAAGCACCAGTTAACAGACACACATGGCCCATGACCAGCTTCCTCTCACTTTAACCTCTTTCAGTAATTTCCTTTAGCATGTCCCAGTGTTTAAGAAGTCTCCCACTTTTGTTTCAGCAGAGTTAAAGGTCAGTTTATACTGAAGTCCCTGTCCCCTACTACAGAAGCCTGAATCAAATCTGTCTTGCCGCCTTTACCAAACGTCCAACCCAGTTTCTCTTTGACAGTCTGAGCATGACTCACTTGTATCTGAGATACTAAGTTGAAGGCATTTGAAGGGAAAGGACACAATGAAACAGCTCCTGAGGATAATGTGGTTTGTAAGCTGGATTCTGCAGTGAATCTACACCATTCATTAATTCCTCATAAGCTAAGGATGTATTGTAGCACTACAGACAGGGGAGGAAAGTTCAGAAAAGAAACTCCAACAGCTTTTTCTTATGTGAACATACATTTATCTGGGCCGGGGATCAGTTACCTTTCAGAATGGGACACCAATGTCCTCATTCCTCATTTTGGTCATGCAAGAGAAGGACTGCCTTAGGATAGGTCTGCAGAATTCTAGCAGTGGAAGGGCAGCAGTGGTAATTGATCCCCATATATCAGAAAATGGACCCACAGGCCATCCTGGTCAGGTATGTTACAGGTGACCACTGGTGGCCAACATTTGGGCAAATCAGATCATCTGCAACAGGGTTTCTCAGTCTTAACACTGTTGGCATTTTAGGGCAGGATAAATGTCCTGAGAATTGTAAGATATTTCATAGCATCCCTGGCTTCTGCCCCCGGGATGCCAGTGCCATCCCTGCCCCTTGGTTGTGATAACCAAAAATGTATCTAGACTTTGTCAAATGTCCCATTGGGAGCAACATTGCTCCTAGGTGAGAACCACTGATCTATAGAAAATGTTTGGAACCTTTCCAAAGGTTTTATTTTCCAAATATGTAAGCATATTTTAGATAAGCATATTTTGGGATCCCACTAAACCTTTCTTTGTGAGCTATCATGAGTTTGACTAGATTAAGAGCAAAACATTTTTGCTTCTGATGTTTTTTTATTGGTATTAGCATTATTCAGCTACCCTGTTTTCTCTTAAGCCTAGACCCCCATTCAGACCTGTTTTACTTGTTTCATATATATATCCACTAAAATATCTTCTACAACTGTATGTAAGCTGTGGGAACAGCTAGCTTTCTTCCACACAGAAACTCTATAGGTGACTTTTACTCATGAGACTCTACTTTTTCTGACATCCTATTGTCAGTGCTTGAGCATTGTTTTCCTATCTCTCCTCCCTACCCAAATACCACCATCCTTTTCTTCTTGAGAGGTATTTAGTCTTTCCAGGATGAGAGTCCCAGATGCCAGACCCCTTGAGGGGCATCCTGCCTCACATCCTTCTTGCAGCATCTCCTTCCCTGCCCAGTACCCAGAGTGATGAGATGCCCATTAAGAATGCCTATTTGCTTTCCTGTTTTCCTTTTCAGATTTTCACCCTAGTAAGTATGAAATAAAACATGCTGCTTTTTCTCGGTCACAAGACATGAGCTGGTCTCTCTGTGGGAGGATTTCAGTCATGGCTTTTGGCTTGACAGCTGTTTGCTTCAGAGAAATGGGATGATAAGGAATGTGGCTCCCAGGTGACTCACACATGTAGAAGTACAGGTGCTGCTTCTTGTAGTCAATGTATTTGATTTTCTTCTTGCCATACTGAATGAAGAGAGAATAAAACTCAAATAAGAGACAATATAAACTTCTCGTCGTTATACTCAAGGTCGTGTGTGTGTGTGAGGTGAGTGTGTGTGTGTAAAATCTCTGTAGAAAGAGCCACCTGGTCAGGATTCATTGACTGTCAAACTTGAGGCACTAGAAGAAACAGAACTGGAGTGGGAGGAAATACTGCGGTGTCTTTTGGCTTTATTTAATATGGGCAGTGCTTGCTTGCGTGGTTTATTCCATTTGACTACGGGGGTTGTGATCTTTTATTACTTTTATTATGCCCATGGAAGCTATTTTGAAATTTTTGTCCTTATGTGGATTGGAATGATGATTGAAAAGAAATATTTCTGATAAGTTTTCCGAGCTCTTTTTCAACCTGCGTGCTTAGTATTCTGCTTGAAGCTCAGTCTCCATCTCCATTCATCCATTCAACAGATATTTACTGAATGGTCAAGTGATAAAAGGTACAGGCATAACCCCTAGAATCTGCTTCATTTTTCCTCTGTGTTTCCATCATGGATCTCATGCTGTGATTTACTATTTTTAAGGCATAATGATATTATATATAATCTTACTACTGGGAATTTGAGTCATTTTCTAGGGGTCTTTTTAGTTAATTTAGTCTGTGTCGAATGCACAAAGACAACAAATATCCTGAGAGGAGGCATAGAAGTAATAGTATATCTCCATTACCTAGCAGGCAATTAATAAATGTTTAATTGAAGGAATTAATGAATGAATGATAATTCACATCTCCTCTATAGTTTTACTATGTATTCACTCAGTTACAACACTATGGGCAGTGTTTGATTTTTGTTTTTCCCATTCTTTTGTTACCTCCCCTTCTACATATAGATTTCTTCTCTTATTTGGATAGTAGATTTGATCCTTCCTTCTCTTACTGTCATAAATAAAAAGAAATGTCATAGTGATAAAGTAATAATAGTTATTTGCAGTTACTCCCAAGCTTCTAGATATTTAAGTAGTAGCAAACATGGAAGAGGGGGTGGGTGGGAAATTTTTGAGAGCTGGAAAACATAGGTGAAGGATTGGTTTTGAGTATCACTCCAAAGGAGAATTCTAACTTTTCCAAAATATGAGCACAGGACCTGGCACGTAGATTTAATTAACGCTTGTCAACGAATGAATGTTTGAAGAAAGTGGTAGAAGGATTGACAGTAAAATGGGAAGAACAGAAACGTTTAGGGCTTATCAGAACAATTTTTGATGCAAAACAACTGAATTTTAGAGTTTAAATAATTTTAAGTAATGTCTTGTACAGTCACTTTGAAACTATAATATACAGAAGCCTAAGGTTCTAGACATATGTCTCAAGAGTAACTGTAAAACTTGGAGAGGTGACCTCCATCACCTGTGAAGAAGCGGCATGTGTACTGGATATAGTTCTAAAGAAGCCACTTCTGGAGGGGGTCAGGCTGCCTCTTGAACTCCACTGAGACAAATCACCATTACTGTGGGGTGGGAAGATTAGAGAAATCAAAATGTCTTAAGTTTAGTGATGAGCCTAGGAGTCCACAAACATCAGAGAGGTCTAACTTGTTTGTGGAGCCATTGTCAAAAGCAACTGATTCAAGACTACAGACAAGGATTTCTTTTTCTTTAAATATAGGCAAGGGAATTTGTTTCCTAATTGGAGAGAGTCTTCCAAATCTGGGAGAATCTATTTTCAGAAAGTTGTGTAATTTTGGTTTATGTACCACAAAGTGCAGGCAGCAACTGACAAAGCTACACTCCTTTATTTTTTTTTAACTCCTAAAATTCTTCCAGAAGGAGGTAGCAGCCTCTTCCTAAGCACCTGACTCCCAGGATCCATCATTTCCCCCTGAGGAGGTATACTTTTCTGTGGTTATCCTTATATCACCTATGTTGAAAGAAGACTCCCTTCTAAAAACCTTGGTAATAATCCTTTACATGATGATTTTAAGTTGAGGTTTAAAAAAAGTCAATAGCTGAGACATTCTGGAGTTTTCCCTTCCTTTTTCTATGGCTTAAGAAGTCTGAATTAGAGGTAAGTGTCTTATGAGGCATTTGAGCTGTGGTTCATGTATAAATGAACCAAAATGAACCTGAATTAAAAATAACAGCTTAGTTTCTTCTAACAGAGCTAGAGTTAGTTGACATAACTAGATATTTAGATGTTTGTGATTTAGCACTCGTTGAATGTACCGGCTTATCTTCTATGAGTGAATGAGTTGGACTGAGTGACCTTTAAGGTCATGGAGTCATGCACTCCACATCTTCTATTCTTACAACCCCAGATGCAGTTATTTCAAATCTATATCCTGGACTTAAAAGAAGAGATGCTCTGAAAACATGCTTGAATGGGAACCTCCAGCCTGATCTCCCCAAGACAAGGTTGTAGACCTTTCCAAGAACCACTTCCAGGAAAATTCTCCAGTGCCCAGGATTTTTAAATGTACCTTGATAGGTTGCGAATCTCCAGTAACAAAAAGTGGATCTATATCAGTGTCTGTGTCTTTGGGGTAGATGTTTGGTTTTACATGATGTTGGAAGTGCCAGTAATTCCACCAGTTTGTTGATAGGCCCGGAGGAGAAGAGAGCATTCATTAGTTGCAAGACTTCTCTCCTGAAATTTCCTTCACTATCAGAGTTTTCTGCCTGCATCCTCAAAGTTAAAATAAGATATTAACTTCTCGAACTTGACCCCCCACTGCTGGGTCACAGAATGATTCATTGGACAGAGTCTCTCAAAGCCTATGAAAAAATAATTAATCTGATCCAGGAACACAAATTCAGGCTAAAACAACTCCTGATAATGAAAAAGAATAAACACCTGTTGAAATGAAATGTTTTTCCATCCTCCTTTTTTTTTATCCTCATTTTTAAAAAATTATGAAAGTAGGTAAGGCAGAAAGTATTATTCTTCTTTTACAAATAAAGAAACCTCAGCTCTAAGACTTTAATTAGTTCTGGTGAAAAAAATGGCCCGAGGAATCCTATTTCAATGAATATTTTAAAGAGTTGTGGATCTGAAGTCATCTCTTAAGGGGGCTTGCTTCAGACTGTTGCATGTTCAAACTTCAGTGCTCTCATTAAATATAAATGAGAATAAAGATATTTTAGTTGATGCCAAGCTCATATCATCTCTGACGAGGTTGTTTGCTCAACTGGAAAGAGAGTAGATAAGAAAACTTGGTGATTCCAAGTATCTTCCAATTTAATGATGCTATGATGTATGGTCTACGTCCCTAGCTTCTTAATAATATCAGAGGTAAACATTTTTCATAATGATTCTGGATCTTCATATTGATTATGGAAAAACTGTTCCTAATGTTAATAACAGCTGACAATTATTGAGCATTTTCCGTATGGCAGGCAGTGTGTTAAGTGTGGCGCAAATATTACATATAATACCAATAACAGGTTGAAGCCATCACCTATCTCCATTTTACAGTTGGAGAAACTGAGATTCGTAGATATTAAGTTCTTCAAAGTGACTCAGCTAATGATTAGCTGAGTTTCCACTGAAGGCAGGGCTGTTCTCAGTCCTGGATGTAGGTCAGAATCACCTGGGGCCTTTCAAAACCATGCTGACATCCAGACCCCACCACAAATGACTTAAATCAGAAAATCTAGAGATGGTCCCTGGGCAGCAGTGTTTTCTAAAAGCTCTTCGGATGACAGCCAGGATTGAGAAGCTCTGAAGCCTGTACCATTGAATACTGTGCAATGATTTCTCTCACTTACCAGCTTATGGACGTTGGCTTAAATAGCTAATAACCCCTTTGAACATCAGTCTTGGCTGTAAAATAGGGGTTCTCTCATCCCCACATCGTGAGAATTACATGAGACAGTTGCCTAAAGGGGTTAGTTCTGAACCTGGCACTTGCAGGCTCTCATCTCATGTGAGTTCCCACCTGCCTCCCTAATCGTCTGCTGTCAGTGGTTTCTGCTTACTGCTCTCTGTAGGCCTGGCTCCAGCAGTCCCTTCACTCTCTTATTAGTTGGCCAATTCCAAGTCACTGTAGGCTGGGGAACCAGATAACCAGGAATATATATATATTTTCTGATTAAATGGAACATGTCACATAAAATGACAATATATTATTCATTCTAGCCATTTTGGGGACAGACCTATTTCTCGTATGAATCCAGATCCAACTCTGTATTATCTAATCTATTTAAGCCTCAGTTTGCTCAACTGGAAACAGCATAGATAAGCTGGTAGTTCTAAGTATCTTCTAATTCAATATAAAACCTCTGTGTTAAAGGAAAACAGGCTCTGAGTCAGGGCTTACGAGTTTTTTCTAAAACAACCTGGCTTGTGTACAAGGATTTGGCTTATTGGAAGGCTCAGAGGCATTTCCCCCCTTCTGGGCCAGAGTACATAGTCACCAAATCCTAGAATGTCATAGAAAAGCAGAGATCTGGTTTAACTCCTAATATTAGAGATGAGAACACTGAGAGCCAGAGATAAAATGTGACTGACTCAAGGTTGCCCAGTGAGCATTATCAGAACCAGGGCTAAAAGCTACTCTTAGCAGTCTTTGTTTTTTTGTTTTTTTTTTTTTTTGTGGTATGC
>NC_041229.1:98216395-98260707 GCF_002837175.3 Physeter macrocephalus | reverse complement strand
CGCGCAGGCACAGCGGCCATGGCTCACGGGCCCAGCCGCTCCACGGCACATGGGATCTTCCCGGACCGGGGCACGAACCCGTGTCCCCTGCATCGGCAGGCGGACTCTCAACCACTGCGCCACCAGGGAAGCCCACTTAGCAGTCTTTGTACTGTTACCTAGGATTGTTTGTTCATCTGTCCATCCATCCAGCCGCCAGCAAGCCAGCCAGCCCTTCATTCATTCAACAAATGCTTATTGAAGGCCAACTATGTGCTGGGCACTCTGCTAGGCACTGCATTGCAGGGGTGCATAGGATAGTGTGCCTGCCCTCCTGGAGCATATGTTAAGGGGGATAAGACCAACTGCCATCATTGCCATCTGCTTTTTCCAGCAGTCTGCGTTTTACAGCCCTCAACTCTTGAACAGAGCCATCTGACCTTCCTTGCTTACTCTTTCTCTTTACTTCTATCTATTCTTCTGCATCTTTTCCTTTATTTCTTCATAGCCCTTCCAGGACTAATCAGGCTTGCTGGATTCCCCTAGTTTCCCAGCAGTAAGTGTCCAGACCCCTTCTAAGAATATTCCTACTCATGACTTTACAGGGCACATCTTCTCTTGAAAGGTGGTTCCTTAATGAGGTCCCAGGGATTGGGCCAAATAGTTTATTGGGTAAGAAAAACATTAGAATTTTTGAAATAAAAATAAATCTTCTCCTCCTAAAAATTTAAAATTCTAATTTTAGCAGGTATGTTATGTTACATTATTGAGATCACTGTAGAAATCAAAGAGGAAATCAAAAAATACCTAGAAACAAACGACAATGAAAACACAATGATCCAAAACCTGTGGGATGCAGCAAAAGCAGTTCTAAGAGGGAAGTTCATAACAATTCAAGGTCACCTCAATAAACAAGAAAAAGATCAAATAAACAGTCTAACTTTACACCTAAAGCAAATAGAAAAAGAAGAGCAAAGAAAACCCACAATTAGTAGAAGGAAAGAAATCATAAAGATCAGGGCAGAAATAAATGAAATAGAAACAAAGAAAACCATAGCAAATATCGATAAAACTAAAAGCTGGTTCTTTGAGATAAATAAAATTGATAAACCTTTAGCCAGACTCATGAAGAAAAAAAGGGAGAGGTTGCAAATCAGTAAAATTAGAAAGGAAAAGGAGAGATTACAATTGACACTGCAGAAATACGAAACATCATAAGAGACTACTACAAGCAACTCTATGCCAATAAAATGGACAACCTGGAAGAAATGGACAAATTCTTAAAAAGGTATAACCTTCCAAGACTGAACCAGGAAGAAACAGACAATATGAACAGACCAATCACAAGCAATGAAATTGGAACTGTGATTAAAAATCTTCCAACAAACAAAAGTCCAGGACCAGATGGCTTCACAGGTGAATTCTATCAAACATTTAGAGAAGAGTTAACACCTATCCTTCTTAAACTCTTCCAAAAAAAGGCAGAGGGAGGAACACTCCCAAACTCATTCTATGAGGCCACCATCACCCAGACACCAAGAGCAGACAAAGATATCACACAAAAAAAAGAATATTATAGACCAATATCACTGATGAACATAGACGCAAAAGTCTTCAACAAAATACTAGCAAACAGAATCCAACAACACATTAAAAGGATCATGCACCATGAACAAGTGGAATTTATCCCAGGGATGCAAGGATTCTTCAATATATGCAAAACAATCAATGTGGTACACTATATTAACAAATTAAAGAATAAAAACCATATGATCATTTCAATAGATGTAGAAGAAGCTTTTGACAAAATTTAAACACACAAATATGATAAAAACTCTCCTGAAAGTGGGAATAGAGGGAACCTACCTCAATATGATAAAATCCATATACAACAAACTCACAGCAAACATCATTCTCCATGGTGAAAAAGTGAAAGCATTTCCTCTAAGATCAGGAACAAGACAAGGATGTCCACTCTCACCACTATTGTTCAACAAAGTATTGGAGGTCCTAGCCACAGCAATCAGAGAAGGAAAAGAAATAAAAGGAATACAAATTGGAAAAGAAGTAACACTGTCACTGTTTGCTGATGACATGATACTATACATAGAAAATCCTGAAGATGCCCCCAGAAAACTATTAGAAATAATCAACGAATTTGGTAAGCTTGCAGGACACAAAATTAATGCACAGAAATCTCTTGCATTCCTATACATTAACAATGAAAGATAAGAAAGAGAAATTAAGGAAACAATCCCATTTACCATTGCAACAAAAAGAATAAAATACCTAGGAATAAACCTACCTAAGGAGGCGAAAGTCCTGTACTCAGGAAACTATAAAACACTGATGAAAGAAATCAAAGATAACATAAAGAGATGGAGAGATATAGCATGCTCCACTTCAGACTATACTACAGAGCTACATTAGTTAAGACTGGTACTGGCACAAAAACAGAAATACAGATCATTGGAAAAGGATAGAAAGCCCAGAGATAAACCCATGCACATATGGTCACCTTATCTTTGATAAAGGAGGAAAGAATATACAATGGAGAAAAGACAGCCTCTTCAGTAAGTGGTGCTGGGAAAACTGGACAGCTACATGCAAAACAATGAAATTAGAACACTCCCTAACACCATACACAAAAATAAACTCAAAATGGATTAAAGACCTAAATGTAAGGCTAGACACTGTAAAACTCTTAGAGGAAAACATAGGGAGAACACTCTATGACATAAATCACAGCAAGATCCTTTTTGACCCACCTCCTACAGTAAGGAAAATAAAAAGAAAAATAAACAAATGGGACCTAATGAAACTTAAAAGCTTTTGCACAGCAAAGGAAACCATAAACAAGACGAAAAGACAACCCACCGAATGGGAGAAAATATTTGCAAATGAAACAACTGACAAAGGATTAATCACCAAAATATACAAACAGCTCATGCAAATCAATATCACAAAAACAAACCACCCAGTCCAAAACTGGGCAGAAGACCTAAATAGACATTTCTCCAAAGAAGACATACAGATGGCCAACAAATGCATGAAAAGATGCTCAACATCACTAATCATTAGAGAAATGCAAATCAAAACTACAATGAGGTATCACCTCACACCAGTCAGAATGGCCATCATCAAAAAATCTACAAACAATAAATGCTGGAGAGGGTGTGGAGAAAAGGGAACCCTCTTGCACTGTTGGTGGGAATGTAAATTGACACAGCCACTATGGAGAACAGTATGGAGGTTCCTTAAAAAACTAAAAATAGAACTACCATGTGACCCAGCAATCCCACTACTGGGCATATACCCTGAGAAAACCATAATTCAAAAAGAGTCATGTACCACAATGTTCATTGCAGCTCTATTTACAATATCCAGGACATGGAAGCAACTTAAATGTCCATCAACAGATGATTGGATAAAGATGTGGCACATATATACAATGGAATAATTCTCTGCCATAAAAAGGAACGAAACAGTTATTTGTAGTGAGGTGGATGGACGTACAATCTGTCATACAGAGTGAAGTAAGTCAGAAAGAGAAAAAAAAAAAACCTGAAAAAGCAGTACTGATGAACCTAGTGGCAGGGCAGGAATAAAGAAGTAGACATAGAGAACAGACTTGAGGGCATGGTGGGGAAGGGTAAGCTGGGATGAAGTGAAAGAGTAGCATTGACGTATATGCACTGCCAAATGTAAAATGGATGGCTAGTGGGAAGCTGCTGCATAGCACAGGGAGATTAGCTCAGTGCTTTGTGACCACCTAGAGGGATGGGATAGGGAGGGTGAGAGGGAAGCTCAAGAGGGAGGGGATATGGGGATATATGTATACATATAGCTGATTCACTTTGTTGAACAGCAGAAACCAACACAAGAGGACCTTCAAGATGGCGGAGGAGTAAGACATGGAGATCACCTTCCTACCCACAAATATACCATTAATCTACATGTGGAACAACCCCTACAGTACACCTACTGAACACTAGCAGAAGACCTCAGACTTCCTGAAAAGAAAGAAACTCCCCACGTACCTGGGTAGGGCAAAAGAAAAAAGGAAAAACAGAGTCAAAAGAATAAGGATGGTACCTGCACCTCTGGGAGGGAGCTGTGAAGGAGGAAAAGTTTCCACAGACTCAGAAGCCCCTTCAGTGGCAGAGATGGGGTGTGGGTGGGGGGAAGCTTTGGAGCCATGGAGGAGAGCACAGCAACAGGGGTGCAGAGGGCAAAGCGGAGTGATTCCCGCACAGAGGATCAGTGCCAACCAGCACTCACCAGCCTGAGAGGCTTGTCTGCTCACCCACTGGGGCAGGTGGGGGCTGAGAGCTAAGGCTCAGGCTTAGGAGTTTAGATCCCAGGGATAGAACTAGGGTTGGCTTTGTAAACACAGCCTGAAGGGAGCTAGTGCACCACAGCTAGACAGGAGGGAGTCCAGGAAAATGTTTGGAACTGCCTAAGAGTCAAGAGACCGTTGTTTCAGGGTGCGCGAGGAGAGGGGATTGAGAGCATAGCCTAAACGAGTTCCAGAGATGGGCACGAGCCACGGCTATCAGCGTGGACACCAGCAATGGTCACGAAACGCTAATGTTGCTGCTGCAGCCACCAAGAATCCTGTGTGCAAGCACAGGTCACTGTCCACACCTCTCCTCCCAGGATCCTGTGCAGTCTGCCACTGCCAGGGTCCCATGATCCAGGGACAACTTCCCCAGGAGAACACATGCGCCTCAGGCTATTGCAACGTCAGGTTGGCCTCTGCCGCCGCAGGCTCGCCCCGCATTCCATACCCCTCCCTCCCCCCGGCCTGAGTGAGCCAGAGCCCCCAAATCAGCCACTCCTTCAACCCCCTCCTGTCTAGGTGAAGAACAGACGCCAGAGGGTGACCTACATGCAGAGGCAGGGCCAAACCCAAAGCTGAACCCCAGGAGCTCTGTGAACAAAGAAGAGAAAGGGAAATTTCTCCATGCAGCCTCAGGAGCAGCAGATTAAATCTCCACAATCAACTTAATGTACCCTGCATCTGTGGAATACCTGAATAAACAACGAATCATCTCAAAACTGAGGTGGTTGACTTTGGGAGCAACTGTAGACTTGGTGTTTGCTTTCTATGTCTATTTTTTTCTAGTTTTATGTTTATTTTGGTTTAGTATTTAGAGTTTAATATCATTGTTAGATTTGTTTATTGATTTGGTTGCTCTCTTCCTTTTAAAATATACATATATATATATTTTTTTCCTTCTTCTCTTTTTGTAAGTGTTTATGTGTATGCTTCTTTGTGTGATTTTGTCTGTATAGCTTTGCTTTTACCATTTGTCCTAGGGTTCTGTCTGTCCGTTTTTTTAGTGTACTTTTTAGTGCTTGTTATCATTGGTAGATTTGTTTATTGCTTTGGTTGCTCTCTTTTTTTATTTTTAATTACCTTTTTATTTTAATAATATTTTTTAAATTTTTTATTTTAATAACTTTATTTTATTTTGTTTCTTTTTTTTTTCTTTTCTTTCTTTTCTTCCGAGCTGTGTGGCAGACAGGGTCTTGGTGCTCCAGGCAGGTGTCAAGCCTGAGCCTCTGAAGTGGGAGAGCCAAGTTCAGGACATTGGTCTACCAGAGACCTCCCGGCCCCTCATAATGTCAATAGGCGAGAGCTCTCCCAGAGATCTATGTCTGAAAGCTAAGACCCAGCTCCACTCAATGACCTGCAAGCTCCAGTGCTGGACACTCTATGCCAGACAACTAGCAAAATAGGAACACAACCCCACCCATTAGCAGAGAGGCTGCCTAAAATCATATTAAGTTCACAGACACCCCAAAACACACCACCAGAAGTGCTCCTGCCCAGCAGAATGACAAGATCCAGCCTCAACCACCAGAACACAGGCACCAGTTCCCTCCACCAGGAAGCCTACACAACCCAGTGAACCAACCTTACCCACTGGAGGCAGACACCAAAAACAATGGGAACTATGAACCTGCAGCCTGTGAAAAGGAGACCCCAAACACAGTAAGTTAAGCAAAATGGGAAGACAGAGAAATATGCAGCAGATGAAGGTGCAAGGTAAAACCCCATCAGACCAAACAAATGAAGAGGAAATAGGCAGTCTACCTGAAAAAGAATTCAGGGTAATGATAGTAAAGATATCCAAAATCTTTGAAATAGAATGGAGAAAATACAAGAAATGTTTAACAAGGACCTAGAAGAACTAAAGAGCAAACAATGATGAACAACACAATAAATGAAATTAAACGTTCTCTAGAAGGAATCAGTAGCAGAATAACTGAGGCAGAAGAAGGGGGAAGCGACCTGGGAGATAAAATAGTGGAAATAACTACTGCAGAGCAGAATAAAGAAAAAAGAATGAAAAGAATTGAGGACAGTCTCAGAGACCTCTGGGGCAACATCAAAGGCACCAACATTCGAATTATAGGGGTCCCAGAAGAAGAAGAGAAAAAAAAAGAGACTGAGAAAATATTTGAAGGATTATAATTGAAAACTTCCCTAATATGGGAAAGGAAATAGTCAATCAAGTCAAGAAGCACAGAGAGTCCCATACAGGCTAAAGCCAAGGAGAAACATGCCAAGACACATGTTAATCAAACTATCAAAAATTAAGTACAAAGAAAAAATATTAAAAGCAGCAAGGGAAAAGCAACAAATAACATACAATGGAATCCCCATAAGGTTAACAGCTGTTCTTTCAGCAGAAACTCTACAAGCCAGAAGGGTGTGGCAGGACATATATAAAGTGATGAAAGGGAAAAACCTACAACCAAGATTACCCAACCAGGATCTCATGAAGATTTGATGGAGAAATTAACACCTTTACAGACAAGGAAAAACTAAGAGAATTCAGCACCCCCAAACTAGCTTTACATGAAATGCTAAAGGAAATTCTCTACGCAGGAAACACAAGCGGAGCAAAAGTCCTACAATAATAAACCCAAAACAATTAACAAAATGGTTATAGGAACATACATATCGATAATTACCTTAAATGTAAATAGATTAAATGCTCCAACCAAAAGACATAGATTGGCTAAATGGATACAAAAACAGGACCCATATATATGCTGTCTACCAGAGACCCACTTCAGACCTAGGGATACGTACAGACTGAAAGTGAGATGATGGAAAAAGTTATTCCATGCAAATGGAAGTCAAAACAAAGCTGGAGTAGCAATTCTCATATCAGACAAAATAGACTTTAAAATAAAGACTAGTACAAGAGACAAAGAAGGACACTACATAATGATCAAGGGATCAATTCAAGAAGATATAACAACTGTAAATAACTGAAGAAATCAAAGAGGAAATTAAAAAATACCTAGAAACAAATGACAATGAAAACACGACAACCCAAAACCTATGGGATGCAGCAAAAGCAGTTCTAAGAGGGAAGTTTATAGCAATACAATCCTACCTTAAGAAACAAGAAAAATCTCAAATAAACCACCTAACCTTACACTTAAAGCAGTTAGAGAAAGAAGAACAAAAAAAAAAAAAAACAAATTTAGCAGAAGGAAAGTAATCATAGAGATCAGGTCAGAAATAAATGAAAAAGAAATGAAGGAAATGATAGCAACGATCAACAAAACTAAAAGGTGGTTCTTTTAGAAGTTAAACAAAATTGATAAACCATTAGCCACAGCCATCAAGAAAGAAAGGGAAAAGACTCAAATCACTAGAATTAGAAATGAAAAAGGAGGAGTAACAACTGACACTGCAGAAATACAAAGTATCATGAGAGATTACTACAAACAACTATATGCCAATAAAATGGACAACCTGGAAGAAATGGACAAATTCTTAGAAACGAAATTGAGTTATTTGTAGTGAGGTTGATGGACCTAGAGTCTGTCATACAGAGTGAAGTAGGTCAGAATGAGAAAAGCAAATACTGTATGCTAACAGATATATATAGAAATTTTAAAAATGGTTCTGATGAACCTAGGGAGAGGACATGCAGAAATACAAAGTATCATGAGAGATTACTACAAACAACTATATGCCAATAAAATGGACAACCTGGAAGAAATGGACAAATTCTTAGAAACGAAATTGAGTTATTTGTAGTGAGGTTGATGGACCTAGAGTCTGTCATACAGAGTGAAGTAAGTCAGAATGAGAAAAGCAAATACTGTATGCTAACAGATATATATAGAAATTTTAAAAATGGTTCTGATGAACCTAGGGGGAGGACAGGAATAAAGACGCAGACATAGAGAATGGACTTGAGGACACTGGGAGGGGGAAGGGTTAGCTGGGACGAAGTGAGAGAGTGGCATGGGCATATATATACCCTACCACATGTAAAATAGCTAGTGGGAAGCAGCCACATAGCACAGGGAGATTAGCTCAGTGCTTTGTGACAACCTAGAGGGATGGGATCGGGAGGGTGGGATAGGGAGGGTAGGAGGGAGACGCAGGAAGGAAGGGATACGGGGATATATGTATACGTGTAGCTGATTCACTTTGTTATACAGCAGAAACCAAGACACCATTGTTAAGCAATTATACTCCAATAAAGATGTTAAGAAATAAAAAATAAAAACAAAAGTAACCAAAAAAATAGAAACTAACACAACATTGTAAAGCATTTATACTCTAATAAAGATGTGAAAATAAAATGAAAAGTGACGTAAAAAATGTAAAGATAAACTGCAAAAAGATTTTTTATGACATTTACTTTACCTCTTCCACATTGCACGCACAAGGACATTATCTATTGGCTATCTATCTATCTATCTATCTATCTATCTATCTATCATCTATCTTTCTATTTTTATATAAGGACTAATGGATTCTTTTTAAACCCATGAACTTTAATCCATTCCAATCATTATTCCTTTTGTAAATTTTAACAATTATGGCCAAAGAAAGCCCTTTTGAGCTGACTTCTTGTCCTTTTGATATATCCACATCAAACTTTGAGCACATCCTTAATTCCTGGCACAAAAAGATGTCCCAGATTCACTTTTTCTGCCTCTACCCTGAAATCAGGTACTTGGTTAATGTTAATAAAAAATTGTATTAAGAAACTAAGATCTTGGAGTGATCAGAAAGTCTCCAAGGACTTGAATGTATCTATGTATCCAGAAAATTCCTTATGGTCCCAATCTGTCCTGGGAAGATCACAATATGTTGAACAAATGATAAAGTTATTTTAGGCCAGTAAATGTTCATAGAGGGTAAGTCCAGAAATTAGGACTAATTTATAGGATGGGATCCTCTTGACTCCTTTATCCTTTTGTTTGGTATTTTTTGTTTTAGTTAATTTTTGTTTATATTTTTCAATATTATATATTTTTTTAACTTTTTAAATTTCTTATTTCTTGCACAATTTTATTTTCCATTTACAGTTATTCCAAAATATTGGCTATATTTCTCATGTTGTACAATACATCCTTGCCTATCTTACACCCAACAGTTTGTACTTGCCACTTCCTCCCTGTATTGCCTCTCCCACCTCCCACTGGTAACCACTAGTCTGTCCTCTATATCTGTGAATCTTCTTCTTTTCTGTTATATTCACTAGTTTGTTGTTGTTTTTTTGTGTGTGTGTGTGTTTTTGCGGTACGCGGGCTTCTCATTGTTGTGGCCTCTCCCGTTGCGGAGCACAGGCTCCGGATGCGCAGGCTCAGCGGCCATGGCTCACGGGCCCAGCCGCTCTGCAGCATGTGGGATCCTCCCAGACCGGGGCATGAACCCGTGTCCCCTGCATCGGCAGGTGGACTCCCAACCACTGTGCCACCAGGGAAGCCCTGTTATGTATTATTGAATTGAGTTTGCTAATATTTTGCTGAGGATTTTTGCATCTATGTTCATCAGGGATATTGGCCTGGAATTTTCAATTTTTGTATTGTCTTTATTTGGTTTTGGTAACAGTGTAATGTTAGTCATAGAATGAGTTTGGAAGCATTCTTTCTTCAATTTGGGGGAATAGGTTAAAGATAGGCATTAACTCTTTTTTAAATGTTTGGTAGAATTTACCTGTGAAGCTGTCTGGTCCTGGACTTTTGATTTTTGGTAGTCTTTTGATTACTGATTCAATTTCCTTACTGTTAATTGGTCTGTTCAGATTTTCTATTTCTTCCTGATTCAGTCTTGGGAGATTGTTTGTAGGAATTCATCAGTTTCTTCTATGTTGCCCATTTTATTGGCATATGATTGTTTTTGGTAATCTCTTATGATCCTTTATATTTCTGTGGTATCAGTTGTAATTTCTCCTCTTTCTCTTCTGATTTTACTTATTTGAGTTTTCTGTCTTTTTTTTCTCCTTGGTGAGTCTTGCTAAAGGTTTATCAATTTTGTTTATATTCAAAGATCCAGCTCTTAGTTTCCTTGACCTTTTCTAATTTTTTAGTGTTTATTTCATTTAGTTCATTCTGATCTTTATTATTTGCTTCTTTATACTAACTTCAGGTTTTGTTTGTTCTTCTTTTTCTAGTTTCTTTAGGTGTAAGGTTAGATTGCTCATTTAACATTTTCTTGTTTCCTCAGGTAGGCTTGTATTGCTATAAACATCCCTTTTGGAACTGCCTTTGTTGCATCCCATAGGTTTTGAAATCTTGTTTCCATTTTCATTTGTCTTAAAGTATTTTTGATTTCTTCAGTAATCACTGGGTTGTTTAACAGCATGTTGTTAACCTCCATGTGTTTATGGGTTTTTTCAGTTTTTTATTTTAGTTGATTTCTAGTCTCATAGCACTGTGGTTTGAAAAGATGCTTGATATGGTTTCAGTTTTCTTAAATTCACCAAGGCTTGTTTTGTGGCCTAACACATTATCTATCCTGGAGAATGTTCCCTGTGCACTTGAAAAGAATATGTATTCTGCCATTTTTGGATGGAATGTTCTATGTATATATATTGATTCCATCTGATGTAATGTGTCATCTAAGGCCAATCCTTCCTTATTGATTTTCTCTCTGAACTATCTGTCCATTGATGTAAGTGGGTTGTTAAAGTCCCTACTATTATTGTATTACTGTCAATTTCTCCCTTTATGTCTGTTAATATTTGCTTTATGTATTCAGTGAAATTTCCAATAGGTCCCTGCCCTTTGAGCACACACCCTAAAATTACTTGATGAATCTTTTTTCTCATGTGACCAATTACTTTTCAGACTGCTGCCTCTGCACTGGGACTTGAAGTAAGTGCGTTTTTGCATGCACACTTTAAGAATGGATTCTTGGTTTCCTACAGCCCTCCATTTTTCTCAAATGTAAGCCCCACTCGTTTTCAAAGCCAGACATTATGAAGGCTCACCTTCCTGATGCACGTTCCTTGGGCTGGGGAGTCTGATGTGGGGTTTGGAGCCCTTGACCCTCAGGGAAGCTCTCTGAGGTTGTGATATCCCTCCTACCTATGAGTCACAGCATCCAGGGGTGTAGATCCCAGCCAGACCAAGTCTCTGCCCGTTCTACCTGTCTCAGTGTGGCTTTTTCTTTTTATCTTTATTTGTGGAAAATCTTTTCTGCTAGTCTTTGGGTCATTCTCAGAGATAGTTTCTCTAGGTGTAGTTGTAATTTTGGTGTGTCTGTGGGAGGAACTGAGGTCAGGATCTTCCTACTCTGTCATCTTGTTCTGCCCTCTTATATAACTTGTTTGTTATTCTTTAAATGAGAAATCTTCTGAGACCTGAGCCACAGATATAATAAAAAGCTCTTTGGAGGAACTGAAAATGAAGGCTTAGCGAGTCTTTGAGTCTTTGAGTGAGAGTCAGACAATGGCATGGAAAGAGTAAAAGAGGTAACAGAAGATCATGCTGGTACCTTGATAAAGTCTGGCTTTTATTTAAGGTACAGCTGGTTACCCACCAGTGAAAAGTTTTAAGTAACTGAGCAGCATGATCTGATCTGAGAGTTTCAAAGATCATTCATCTGGATATTGTTTAGAAAGAAATTAGAGAAGAATGAAATCAGAGAGACCAGTAAGGAAGCTTTTGCAGTAGTCCATGTGAGAGGTGATGATGGATTGCATAAGAGGAGTAGCAGTGGAAATGGAGAGATTGTGCAACTGAATTTATTTTTCAAGATTCTTCTCTGATATATTGCTTTTCTAACCAGGCAAAAAAAGTTGAATTATAAAAAGCCAGGTCTTTGGTCCACGTAATCATTTCCCCGTACTCCTATAATACCCAAAGCTTAATCCCATCAGAATCCTCATTAGGTTGTATCATACATAATTGCCATTTTTTGGATGTCAAGCCAGTCAAATATAATTAGTTTTTTATGGCTCAGTGCAATAAATAAACTTAATTCAGTTGAGCATGCGCTTGTTGAGTGCCTATTTTGTGCAGCCTTATGCTGATCCCTACTATGTTGTATGTGTCTACTTTAATCATCTGACTTTCACACAGGAACACTTACTAAGGGGCAGAGACCACAACTTTTATATATGCAATTCTAACCACCTATACAGTGACTGGCAGATTTTATCAGGAAGAGCATTCTTTGCACGGAAGAAGCAAGCCTGAAAAGGTTGGAGTCCTTGGCCAAGCCAGAAGAAAATGTGAAAGAATCAGCAAAGATAGTAGCTTTGGGATGGACTTTCTGGTTCAAAATGTTACTGTCCTCATGGTTGGTAATTGACTGAAGAGACAGGGAAAGGACTGGAAGGTTTAGAAATAATTCTGTAACTCCTACCAAAACCTAAGGGGACATTGGTCTCATCCCTTGAGCCAAAGTCCTAAGAATATGCAGGAAATAGTTCTAAAGTTGGAATTTAGCTGTCCCAGTGGTGTGATGTTGTGTTTTTTAAGATTGTCTCATGCTTTGGAACATTATTCAGTAAGAATGAGGTTGGATTCTGGTTTACAGACTCCATGGTGGGGACTGGGCTGAATGACAGATGTAGCCAGTAAAAGTCTATTATGGAACCAAATAGAATTGGTACCTCATAATGGGAGAATACAACTATGTATAAGCAGCATGTGGTTTTGTGGGGAATGGAATTCCCTCTGCTAATCCTATGGTATCTACCATGACCTTGTCAGCAACCTAATGCGCGTGATCTTTGAACTTACTCCTTTGCAACCTGGGCCAAGTCCAAATCATGATCTTTGTGGTATGATGATGAACAAAATGGGCTCTCCTCTCACAGGTAAAATAAACACATCCAGGAGTAGCACATTTGTTTGAAATAATGGTGATAGTGATTTGATGATGGTAACAATAGTAAAACATTTATTAAGAACCCAAGGTGTGTCAGCACTATTCTAAACACTTCACATGCATTAGAAAAGTTAATCCTCACAACAATCCTATGAGACAAGTACAGAAAGCTTTAGTAACTTGCCCATATTTACAGAGCTCATAGTGGTAGGGCTGGGAAATCACTTACTCAATGACTAATCTTTTAGCCATAGTTACACTTCTCAACCGTGAAACTTCCTTCTCCTGCACAGATCTTAACTTTGTTTTTATAGTATGCTTTGTTTGGGAGTCTTCTCACTTTACTTACCCTGGAAAACTTCTATGTATCCAGTAAGACCCACTGAAGGAAATATGTGACGATTTCTCTAACTCTCTTGTGTTTTCTTGGTACTTAGTATATTTTGTTATCACACTAATTTATCATTATGTGTCTATGTGTTTGCCTCCATCACTAAACTCTGAGCTCCAAGAGGAACTACAGGATTCTGTCTTCTTCTTATCCTCAGGACCAGGACCAGGTCAATGCCTAATAAATGTTTTATGAGCGAATAATGAAAGAATGACTATAATAGTTTCATTATCTGAGCAGAGCCAAAATTCAGACAGTAAGCAGCCCAGATGAATGGCACAGCATTATGTGCTGAAGTGCATGAACTGTCCTCAGAGAAGTGTTGTCGAAATGTATCAGATTGTCTATCCATCATCTCTTTCTAATGGAATTGCCCCAACCTCTGATGATGTAGTTCTGTTGGAGCAACTATGTCTCTTTAATGTGACCTTTATCCTCTGAGCCATAGTGGCTGATTCAGGAGAGCCACCCAGCCCCAGCTGAGCCAGTGAACTTCTTTTGGCATTGGCTATTATCTTGAATGGAAGACATGTAAATTTAAGAGCTGATGACAACAGTTGCTTTCCACCATTTGGACCAGGAAGCCCAAAGGCTTGTCTATAGCAAGTGTGAAAAGTGAGGAAATACCAGGAAAAAAAGGTCAAGTTAATAAATTCAGGAAATTTTCCTGGATAGAACTCTTGTCATACTCCAGTGACTGACAGCAATAGACTTCATGAGAAAATGGCTATTTATACTATGTTCACTATTATATTCTCAGGTCTAGCAGAGTAGGCATTTAAAAATTATTTGTTTAATGGACAAATGAGCTGAGTCCTGAGAAAATGAAATACCTGGAGGAAGGAAAGGAATAGCAGGTCCCAATTACCTTTATCCTGGAAGTTCTTATATCTCATGTAGGATTATAATGGATTGCCATAGCTGATTCCATCATTTTAACTTAGAATCTTCTGCTCTGAAAAATATTGCCAGAGTTTATTTGGGTGGATTAGATAATCATAAGTTACCTGGAGAACTTTTGTAAATTCTGGGTGTCAGCCTGTGGAATTTCTGATTCAGTTAGTCTGGGATGGGGTTCCAGATTCTGCATTTTCTGAAAGTTCCCCAGGTGATTCTACTGAACAACTAGGTTTTTAGAGTTTCATGACTTCCCATACCATGTGGTTCACTCATCTCCCAGTTCTAGCTAGACTTTTTATTGCATTAAATGTATTTTAGATAACATCAATTTGCCAGTCATTCAGGGGCCACTGGTTAAGTATTAAATATATGTAAAGGACAGCACAAACTGATTGCTTGCTCTACTTTTAAAATTTACTGGTAAGAAAGCAGTTACCACCTTCCTTCAATGGAGAAAAGAGCAATCTTTACTTTAGGTGCAGAAGTTTCATGGTACCATCTCATTAGAACAGAAGACAAATCCCTCCTTTATGTGTGAAGTCATGAATCTGTAATATGAGAAGATCAGAGAATGTGGATTTTTTTTTAAACTGTTTTTATTATCATAAGATGGAGTCGTTTATCCTGACCCTTTTTGCTTGCTTTTCAGAGAGATAGGGCACAAACTTAATCCAAAATAAACTGGAAGCTGAAACTCTGACTGTAAAGGTAAATTGCACCGTTATGAATTATGAACTTGGGTCTGTATTTAGAGATCCTGAAAATCATGGGACTGGTGACTACCTATTCAAATGGGTGATGGCTAAACTGTGATAAATCAAATATTAATCCAGACATCTGGGGTTCTAATCCTCATTACTGATTAGCTGAATGCATCACAAAACCATTTCTCTTTTCAGGGTCTCCACAGCCTCATCTCACACTGAGTGATTGCATTAAAGTTGTTCTCAAAAACAAGGACTTGGGTATCCCAAAGAATACTGAATTAGAAGTCAAAAGCTATTATTTTGGCTGATCTTTGGGAGTCAAGATGTTCAAAACCACAAACAGAAAACTTGAGTACCAAAATTGCATGGCAGAACTTGATCATAAGTTGGTCATCCTAATATATATATATATATATGTAATATTTTAAAATATTTGAATGAAAACAAAATTTTTCATAGAGTAGTTGAGGATGCCAAGTTAAGAAATGCTGCATAGAAAAAAAAAAAAGAAAGAAATGCTGCATTAGATAATATCTGAGATTCCTTCCAGCTCCTAGATAAAAAGAAGCCATGTCTGTTTTCCTTGTTCTGATAAGTTAGTTCTTCAGTGTTCTTCCTTCTGACTCTGCTCTGTATCACATATGGGATTAAGTCTTCAGCTAACATGAGGTTTCATAATAAACACTCATCTCCTGAGAACATGTGTGCCAAGCATCCTACTAGGCATTCTTAGATGATACACAAGAAAGGGAGAGTGAGTGATCTCTGCTCACAGTTGTTTACCATCTGCTACCCTTCTGCATTTTCTGCACTAGACTATGTATGCAGTCACAAAGAGGTCACTGTGCCTTTGCTTGTGCACACCATCCTTCCTTTCCAGGTGACTCCTATTCAATCTTCAAAACTCAGTTTAAGCAGCACTTTTATTTTTTCATGCTCAACTTTGATGGAGCTGAAACTCCTTCTCTGTGTTCTCGCTGTCCCTTCAGCACGGTGAGATTACTGCTATTGTCACATCTTTTTTTGTGTTCTTGGCACCACCGTTGTCTCTTTCCTCCACTAGATCATCAGTTGTTTAAAGGCAGGGATCATGTCTTTTTCACTTCTGCATTTTTCAAACTGGGCACTAACTAGTGTTCAGTATTTGCTTACAGAGTGAATGCATGGTCCAGTGGATAATTAAGACCCAGAGATGTTCAGACTCTACTCTGTCATATATTCTCTGTGATGGAGGGGCAGAGGGGATGGGTGCAAGGCCCGCTTAAAATAACCCCCAACTCCCACCTCATCTGAGCAGTGCCAAGCCTTGTGGCTCATTTCAGTGTTACCCCTGATTGTTCTTTCATTCTTTCTCACCTTTATTAGAAGTGTCCTTAGGTCTTTAATTATAGGTGCACTCATTTTTTTTTTGATGTGCTGTTTACCTTCTTGTGTCATTTACGTAGTCTTTAAATCTGATGATAATTGCAAAGCCTGCTAAATAAATTCTCATGAAGGGCAAAAGGTGATTTCTGAAGGCCTAAGAAACTCTTCAGGTGACAAAATAAAGACCCAAACCTTGGTTTTCTAAGAAGCGTTTGCTGTTGCAAGTGGCGGTTTCATGCCTATGCATTCAGCACTGCAGTTGATTTTCTGATTCTTGTAGTTGTGGTTTTTACCTTTTATTGCATAACTACTCTGTTCCATAATGTTAATTGCAATTTCTTAATCAGTCTTAACATTTGACCCTTAGCCCCATTTCACAGGTGAGATTCAGAATAGATAGAAACCTGCTCAAAGTCACACAACTGGAAAGTGACTGGGTGAGGATTTGGACTTTGTTGTAGCTGGCTTCATAGCTGAAGCTCTTTCTGTTTTGACACAGTGTCATTGAACTATGACTAATTTTATTAGATGTCAGTTTATTGTCAAGCGGCATCCTAATGACCCTCCATTTCCCCCCTCAGCTTGGGCAGAGTCTTTGGATATTTTATAAAGGAATCTTTCTTCAATTTCTGACCTCTGTGGAAAACAGTGTGGAGGTTCCTCAAAAAAGTAAAAATAGAACTATCACACAAATCAGCAATTCTAATCCTGGGTATATATCCAAAGAAAACAAAAACGCTAACTCAAAGAAGATACATGCACCCCAATGCTCATTGCAGCATTATTTTTAATAGCCAAGGTATGGAAGCAACCTACATGCCCATTGAGAGACAGATGAATGGATAAAGATGTGGCATATATTGGGAGTTTTATAATCACAGTTTCAATTTCAGTACTTGTGATTTGTCTGTTCATATTTTCTATTTCTTCCTGGTTCAGTCTTGGGAGATTGTACCTTTCTAAGAATTTGTCCAGTTCTTCCAGGTTGTCCATTTTATTGGCATATATTTGCTTGTAGTAGTCTCTTATGATTTCTGTGGTGCCCGTTGTAACTTCTCCTTTTTCATTTCCAATTTTATTGTTTGAGCCCTCTCCCTTTTTTTCTTGATGAGTCTGGCTAAATGTTTATCAATTTTTTTTATCTTCTCAAAGAACCAAGTTTTAGTTTCATTGATCTTTTCTATTGTTTTCTTCATTTCTATTTATTTCTGCTCTGATTTTTATGATTTCTTCCCTTCTGCTAGCTTCGGGTTTTGTTAGTTTTTCTTTCTCTAGTTGCTTTAGGTGTAATGTTATGTTGTTTATTTGAGATTTTTCTTGTTTCCTGAGGTAAGATATTGTATTGCTATAAACTTCCCTCTTAGAACTGCTTTTGCTGCATCCCGTAGGTTTTGTGTCATTGTGCTTTCATTTTCATTTGTCTCTAGGTAATGTTTTTATTTCCTCTTTGATTTCTTCAGTGATCCATTGGTTGTTTAGTAGCATATTGTTTAGCCTCCATGTGTTTGTGGTTTTTACAGTTTTTTTCTTGTAGTTGATTTCTAATCTCACAGCGTAGTGGTTGGAAAAGATGCTTGATATGATTTCAATTTTCTTAAATTTACTGAGGTTTGCTTTGTGGCCCAGCATATGGTCAGTCCTGGAGAATGTTCCACGTGCACATGAGAAGAACGTGCATTCTGCTGCTTTAGGATGGAATATTCTATAAACATCAATTAAGTCTATCTGGTCCAATATGTCATTTTTAAGGCCTGTGTTTCCTTATTGATTTTCTGTCTGGATAATCTGTCCATTGATGAGAGTGGGGTATTGAATTCCCCCACTGTTATTGTGTTACTGTTGATTTCTCCTTTTATGGCTGTTAGTATTTGCCTTATATATTGGGGTGTTCCTATGTTGGGTGCATATATATTTACAATTGTTATATCTTTGTTTTGGATTGATTCCTTGATCATTATGTAGTGTCCTTCTTTGTCTCTTGTAACAGTCTTTATTTTAAAGTCTATTTTTTGTGATATGAGTATTGCTACTCCAGCTTTCTGATTTCCATTTGCATGGGATAACTTTTTCCATGCCCTCACTTTCAGTCTGCATGTGTCCCTAGATCTGAAGTGGTTCTCCTGTAGGTAGCATATATATGGGTCTTGTTTTTGTATCCATTCAACCATTCTGTATCTTTTGGTTGGAGCATTTAATCGTTTATGTTTTAGGTAATTATTGATATGTATGTTCTTATTGCCATTTTGTTAATTGTTTTGGATTTGTTTTTGTAGGTCTCTTTTCTCCTCTTCCTCTTTTGTTCTCTTCTCTTGTGATTTGATGACTAACTTTAGTGTTGTGTTTGGATTCCTTTTTCTTTTTTGTGTATGTATCTGTTGTAGATTTTTGGTTTGCAGTTACCATGAGGTTTTGATATAGCAGTCTATATATAAACAAGATTGTTTTAAGTTGCTGGTCTTTTCATTTCAAATGCATTTCCAATATCCTGCATTTGTGCTCCCCTCTTCTCACAATTGCTGGTTCTGATATCATAGTTGTGTGCAGATGATTTCCTACGTTTACTGTATGTTTGCCTTTACTGGTGAGCTTTTCCATTCATAATTTTCTTGTTTCTAGTTGTGATCTTTTCTTTTCCACTTAGAGAAGTTCTTTTAGCATTTGTTGCAAAGCTGGTTTGGTGGTGCTGAATTCTCTTAGCTTTTGCTGGTGTGTAAAGCTTTTGATTTCTCTGTTGAATCTGAATGAGAGCCTTGCTGGGTAGAGTACTCTAGGTTGTAGGTTCTTCCTTTTCATCACTTTAAGTATATCGTGCAACTCCCTTCAGCCTGCAGAGTTTCTGCTGAGAAATCAGCTGGTAACCTTATGGGAGTTCCCTTGTATGTTATTTGTTGCTTTTCCCTTGTTGCTTTTAATATTGTTTCTTTGTCTTTAATTTTTGTCAGTTGATCTTTTCTTTTCCACTTAGAGAAGTTCTTTTAGCATTTGTTGCAAAGCTGGTTTGGTGGTGCTGAATTCTCTTAGCTTTTGCTGGTGTGTAAGGCTTTTGATTTCTCTGTTGAATCTGAATGAGAGCCTTGCTGGGTAGAGTACTCTAGGTTGTAGGTTCTTCCTTTTCATCACTTTAAGTATATCGTGCAACTCCCTTCAGCCTGCAGAGTTTCTGCTGAGAAATCAGCTGGTAACCTTATGGGAGTTCCCTTGTATGTTATTTGTTGCTTTTCCCTTGTTGCTTTTAATATTGTTTCTTTGTCTTTAATTTTTGTCAGTTTGATTACTTTGTGTCTCAGCATTTTCCTCCTTGGGTTTATCCTGCCTGGTATTCTCTGTGCTTCCTGGACTTGGGTGACTGTTTCCTTTCCCATGTTAGGGAAGTTTTCAGCTATTATCTCTTCAAATATTTTTTCAGGTTCTTTCTCTATTCTCCTCTGAGGCCCCTATAATGCAAATATTGGTGTGTTTAATGTTGTCCCAGAGGTCTCTTAGACTGCCTTCATTTCTTTTCATCCTTTTTTCTTTATTCTGTTGCATCACAGTGATTTCCACCATTCTGTCTTCCATGTCATTTATCCATTCTGCCTCAGTTATTCTGCTGTTGATTCCTTCTAGTGTATTTTTCATTTCAATTATTATATTATTCATCTCTGTTTGTTTGTTCTTTAGTTATTCTAGGTCTTTGTGAAACATTTCTTGCATCCTCGCAATCCTTGCCTCCATTCTTTTTCTGAGATCCTCGATCATCTTCAGTGTCATTATTCTGAATTCTTTTTCTGGTAGGTTGCCTATCTCCACCTCACTTAGTTTTTCTTCTGGGGTTTTATCTTGTTCCTTCATCTGGAACATATTCTTCTGCCATCTCATTTTGTCTAATTTTCTGTGATTGCAGTTTCTGTTCTGCAGGATTCTAGTTCTTCTTGCTTCTGCTGTCTTCCCTGTGGTGAATGATACTGTCTAAGAGGCTTGTGCAGGCTTCCTGGTGGGAGGGACTGGTTCCTGCCTGCTAGTGGGTGGAGCTGGGTCTTGTCCCTCTGGTGGACAAAGCCATGCTCAGGAAGACTTTAAGCCACTTGTCTGCTGATGGGTGGGGCTGTGTTCCCACCCTATTTGTTGTTTGGCCTGAGGCATTCCAACACTGGTGCCTACAGACTGTTTGGTGGGCTAATGGTGGCCTCCAGGAGGGCTCATGTCAATGAGTACTTCCAGAACTGCTGCTGCCACTGTCTTTGTCCCCACATTGAGCTACAGCCACCCCCAGCCTCTGCAGGAGACCCTTCAATCCTAGCAGGCATGTCTTGCCCAGTCCCTTATGGGGTCACTGCTTTTTTCCACTGGGTCCTGGTGCACATGAGACCTTCTGTGAGCCCTCCAAGAGTAGAGTTTCTGTTTTCCCCAGTCCTGTGGAATTCCTGTGATCAAACCCTGCTGACCTTCAAAGTCAGAGTCTCTGGGGGCTCCTCCTCCTTTTGCCAGACCCTCAGTTTGGGAAGCTTGACATGGGGCTCAGAACTTTCACTCCTGTGGGAGAACTTCTGTGGTATAATTACTTTCCAGTTTGTGGGGTGCCCACCCAGTGGGTATGGGATTTTATTTTATCATGATTGTGCCCCTCCTACCATCTTGTTGTGGCTTCTTCTTTGTCTTTGGCTGTAGGGCATCTTTTTTGGTAGGTTCCAATGTTTTTTTTGTCTATAGTTGTTCAGCAGTTGGTTGTGATTTTGGTGTTCTTGTAAGAAGGGGTGAGCCCATGTCCTTCTACTCTGCCATCTTCAGCTAATCTCAGATTAGCATTGTAAAGTTCTTCACTGCCTTACAGTAATGCAATGGAAGAACTCTCAGACTTCTGAAATAAGGTCCCAGAGTGACACTCCACTGTGTTCCTTATAACTTCTTATCATTAGCTAAAATCTAAGTTTATTTTTTTTCCTACTTACCTGATTGACATTTTGTGTCTCCTTCATTATAAACACCAGGGGAAGAAGGCATTGTCTGATTCTATCACAGAATCCCAAGAACCCAGAAACATGCCTCATGTCTAAGACATATCTTTTGAATGAAATGGATGTACCCAATGAAACATATGTAGAGGAAGCTCAGTTGATTTTTAGCTGCTTTTATCATTGCCTACATAGCAGGGATCAGGCTATGCTGGGCGTTGTCTCCCCACTTCAATTATCCGAATACTAGTTTGCAAGCATCTATTTTTTTAACTTTAACAGCAAGACTTACCTCATAGAAGCATTTGGAGTTAAGAATTAAATAAAATTAAAAACCTTTCTAAAAGAAAGGCCACTTTCCTGCTCCCTAGATTGACCTTTCACATTTAATTAGACTTTTGGTGTTTTTCCAGCCTTATTATGATCTCACTCTGATTTTGTTCCACAACAGACAGACACCAAAGAACCATGCCCTCTCTAAGATACAGGCTCAGAGTGAAAGCAGCCCTGCAGCTGCTTGTACCTTGGTGTCAGATAATTGCTCATAATTCGTTTGCATATCTTATCAGAGAAGGAGCATAATTATTTTCTCCCTCTGCAAAGTCTCTGGAGAGAAGTTTTCTTTTTTTTTCCCCTCCTGAAGAAAAGTAATATCTTTGAACTTGATTTCACCTTGGGGAAGCAGAAGAGAAAAATACATATATATATTTTTTTTTCTTTTTTTCATGAAAATAGTTGTTGTTGTTTTTTTAAACCCTGGTTTTCTGCTTTTATAGAGAAATATTTAGAGTGTCATAAGAGACTTAGACCCTAAACACAATATGTGTGCAGTGGTGTAAGTTAAGTTTTCTCTAACTCATGTATTTTTCCTCTGGACTCCCTTTCTCCCCATCCAAGCACAATGGGGCCAGTGGGAGGCTTAACTTAAACTGTATATTATAATGTCATATTATGTAAGTATAACATTATATATACATATGTATGTGTGTGTGTGTATAGTCTTAGCAAAATGAGATGGTGAGATGAGTTATTTTCCAACCACTTTGCCTAATGTCACCAGCTTATCTGACTAATTCCAGGCCCTGCAACAGCAAATTTTCAGGTGTTTGTTATTTGGTTGATTACTTCAATTTCCTCCTACACCATGTAGATGGAATTAATGAGGTGAAAAAAGCTGGGAAATTTATATACAATATTACAAACATTATGGAAGGGAATCTTTAGAGATTCTGCTTTGCACTTAAGAGTGTGACAGATATGTCCAAGGTGTGAGTTTGGAGAGGCATATGCATTCTGTGAGATTCATTTCTGTTCCCCTGTGTGTGTGTGTGCCTGTGTTATATTTCTCATCTACCTGGTGTGTGAGGCAATAGGGTTTTGTGCAGGTGCTGCTTTCATGGGTTAGGGAATTGGAGATGATCAAGTGATTCATTTCAAGGTAAGACACTAGAATCAAACCTTGTGATTTTCCTCAGTTTGAACCTTCTTTCCTAGCATGAAGTAAAGTGATTTCTGACAAGCCAGAGCAGGATCCAGAGGGTAAACCAGGTGAACCTGGAGCATTACTGCATTAGATTGTAAAAAGCTCGAGGCAAGGAATGTGTCTTGTTCAAATGTGCACCCTCCAGTACCATATAGTGGGTAATCAACCGATGGTATTTCTTAATATCCATAGTAACAATGCCTTAAGTTTACAAAGCACCAATATCTTCTGAAATGCACCAATATCTTTGAAATGCACCAATATCTTTTATATTTACTATTTCATTTAATGCAAATTCCAGTAGGTCAAAGCTGGGTATATGATTCTTATTTTACAGCTAAGGAAACAGACTCAGATAAGTTAAGAAATTGCACCAAGTCACAGAGCAGATATCTGTTAGTGCCTCTGAGGGCTGGCACCAGCTCTTCTATGTCTCAGTTGACTCTTTTTTTAAAAAAATTATTTAATTTATTTATTTTTGGTTGTGTTGGGTCTTCATTGCTGTGCTCAGGCTTCTCTAGTTGTGGTGAGTGGGGGCTACTATTCATTGTGGTGTGCGGGCTTCTCATTGAGGTGATTTCTTTTGTTGTGGAGCACGGGCTCTAGGTGCACAGGCTTCAGTAGTTGTGGCACGTGGGCTTAGTAATTGTGGCTCACAGGCTCTAGAGCGCAGGCTCAGTAGTTGTGGTGCACGGGCTTAGTTGCTCTGCGGCATGTGGGATCTTCCTGGACCAGGGCTCGAACCCGTGTGCCCTGCATTGGCAGGCGGATTCTTAACCTTTGCACCACCAGGGAAGCTTTCAGTTGACTCTTTTTGTTATGCCTCAGCTGCCCTCATTTGTTTGGTAATATTTGAAAGATATATAAGTGAATGAATGAATGTTGGCTGGGGTAATGTGCCATGCCTCCAGATTGGAGAGGGTATCTTGGCAAGAAGACCCAGACAGAACATCCATCAGGGCCTCCTTGAAAAATCCAGGAGTGGATTTTTGGTGTGGGATTGCCATTACAAATGTAGCAGGGAAAACTCCATTTATATTGCACTCCTATGTGCAAATAATCTGTATTTCAATTTTTTTCTATAATTGATTTCATCTTATGGGTCCATAAGTAGCAGGAGCCACTACATTGAGTTCAATCTGTTAAGTGCAATTGAACTGATCACCTCTAAGAGTCCTGTCTTTCAGGTGCCTCTTCTTCAAGCTCCTCTCCGGGTTGGCCTCCAGAGGTATGGGGAAGGGCCTTTAAATGTGACTTTATGGAGAATGAAATGGGAGAATCCTCTCAGATTCATGTCTGGGAAGCTGTATTGTCTTCTGGCTTCCCTGGTCTCTATGGTAACTTCCCTGTCAACCTAGCCATTTCTTACCCTGCTGGCTCCCTCAGTTAACAATCTCCTGGCTTCTTCTCCTTCAGCACAGGCAGGGCACTGTGGTCTTCTCTGTTTTCAGGGCCTCCCCCGGTCATGTTGGTGATGATGGCTTGGGTTACAGAAAGAAGTGCAGAGGTCTGGGAAGGGGCTGGGTGCCTATCAATTTAGTCCATGGATAGAGTCTGTATCCCTAAGTGTTCAAAGCAAGATAGACCTCAGACTGTTTCTACTGTCAGACCTAAGAGAGCACCCTCTACTCAACATCCCATTCCACCTTATCACGTCTCTTTCCAAACTACCTTGCATTGAGTGTGCAGAGTTGAAGAGGAGGAGAAATGATGAAAATTCTTCTGGTTAGTCAAGGGATTTAGAGGAAGTAGCCAGTTCTTCTTGAAAGAGGATTTGATTAGCATCCTAAGAGGTCATCTTAAGGAGGCTGCAGTGTCAGTGGACTCAACCTTCTGCAAAAAGGAATATAAACCTCTCTGCACACCACTCAGCTTCTCAGAATGTGCCCTATATAGGTGAGGTGGTCTCTCTGAGTTAGGCAAACAGTGAGGGCCTTTGTCTTAGGATAGTGGTTGCATATTGGCTGGGAAGGAACGTCTAGTTTTGACCCAGAGTTGTGAATCTCAAAGTCTCTTGACCTACCCCAGGGAAATGTTTTGCAAATTCAGAGGTAGAGTGAGTGTACTATGAGAAATTAGAGTAATTAAAATAAAAATGAATATTTATTGAATATCTATGATATACTGACACCATTCTAGACACTGGGGAAAATAAATCAATGGAATGGGAGTTGGGGGTGTCAGGAGAAGAAAAAATACAGACGAACATATCCAACTCCATGAGGCTTATATTCAGAATGGGTGTCAGACAATAAATAAAATAATGAAATGAAATGTATGTTAACTGGTGACAAATGTTGCAGAAAAAATAAAGCGGTAAAGGAGGATGGGAGGGCTTGCAGTTTAAGTTGGTTTGGTCAGAAAACATCTCACTGAGGAGATGACATTTGAGCAAAAACTTGAAAGAGGTGAAGAAGTGAGCCACATGGATATCTGGGAGAGAATTCCAGGTAGAAGTTAGGGCTGTTTCAGGGATATGTTGAAGGAGCCGGAAGGAGGTCAGTGGGGCTCAGAAGTAATGAGTCAAGAGAATAAAAATGGAAAATTAGGTTAGAGAGATAAAGGGTTAGGGCCAGGATCATGAAAAGGGCTTTTGGTTGTATTTCAGGTGAGAAGGAAGCCACTGAGGTCTTGAGCAGAAGGGTGACTTGTTCTGATTTCTTTGCTTAAAGAATCACTTGGTCACAGTGCTGAGATCCTACTCTACTACTCTAGGTAGGAAGGTGGAAGCAGGAAAACCAGTTAGGAGGCTGTCATAATAATCCTGGTGAGAGAGTTATTAGTATCTTGAACCAGAGTGATAGCAAGACAAGGAGTGAGAAATAATTGGATATGAATGGAGTATTTTGTAGTAGAACCAATAGTATTGATGAATGGATTGGATGTGGGGTGAAAGAGAAGGAAGAAAATCAGGACAACTTCAACATTTTTGGCTTGAGTAAGTACAAAAATGAAAATACTGTGACTCTGTGGAAGTATGTAGATGGATCAGGTTAAGAGGGGTTGATCAAGAGTTTGTTTTGGGACATACTAATTTTGAGATGCCTATAAAATATCCAAGAATATTTGTTGAGTAGATGTTTGGAGTCTGTGTTTGGGAAGAGGTCTGCTTGACATATAAAGTTAGGCGTCATCCACATATGATAATGAAATTAGATGAGCTTATCAAGGGAGTGAGTGTAGACAGAAACAAAACTTAACACAGCAGAATCCTTCCCCAGCATTCCAGACCTTTAAATCCAACTTTCTACTGGATATCTCCACTTAGGTATCCTGCAGGCATCTCAAATTCAACATATCCAAAACTCAATGCATGTTTTGAGCCCTTCCAAAGCTTGCTAAGTAATCGCAGTGCTAATACTTAGTTCAATTTTTTTAATAGCAATATTCTTGAGCTCTTATTATGTGTCTGGGATTTTGCTAAGCACTTCACATGCATTATTTAATTTAACCCTCACAATGTCATCTGGAGTAGATATTACTGTTTTCTTTCTATTAAAGATAAAGTGAGGTTAGAAGGTTTGAATAAATTGCCCAGGGATACACAACTACTTAAGTGGTGAAGTTTGGTGGAGATCCCAGCTCTCTTGAATCCAGAACTCATATTAATAACCACCAAGTCTTATAGTATCTTAATATTCAGGAAGAATATATCTGTAGATTTTTATGAATCCTCAAATCCATGACTTATCACACTGTTTTGGATCATGGGGTCCTTTGAAAAATATAATGCAAACTATAAACAATTCCCTTAGAAATATGCAAATATGCAAAGAGATCTAATATTTTGTATTCAGTTTCAAGATTTCAAAGGCACCTTAAAATCCATCTAAGAACTATCACCACTTAAAGATCAAAGACCTCTGAAAAAGAGTTTTTGCATTATGTCCCTCACATTTTCCCTTATAAACTGCAATAAACACTTATTGAAAAAATTAAGTGACTCTTAGACTTTGTTTTATTTATTTTATAGGGTATAGTTTCATATAGGTCATAAATCAATACATATACCTTATTTCAAACCTCATTCCTACCTCTTGTCCTATCTACTCCTTCTCATCTGCCAGTGCCTCATATTTTTAACAACTTCTCTTACTTTCTTCTCTATCCAGAGTCTCTTTAATATAAACATAACTATGAATGTATTTTTTAGTCCCCCACCCATCTCTTTCTTATATAAAGGTAGCATAATTTGCCATTCGTTCTTCACTTTGCCTTCATTGATATATACTGGGCATCTTTCCAGATCACTACATAGAGAGCTTCTTCATTCATTTTTTATTGCAATATATTCCATTATTCTCACACTGATGGACACTTGGGTAGTTTCTAATATTTTCTACTACAAACAGTACTTCAGCAAATTACCGACAAAAGTAATTTTATACACTTGCAGGAATATCTATCAGATAAAGTCCCAGAAGTGGAATACCAGAGTCAAAGAGTAAATGCATTTACAATTTTGATAGATATTACAAAATTTCACTCCTTAGATACTGAAACATTCTGCATACTCACCAGCAATGTATGCAAGTATCTGCTTCTCCACAGCTTCCCCAGAAGCTGGTACAGTGTTAAACTTTTGAATTTTTGCCAGTTGAATAGGTGAGAAATATTATTTCAATATAGTCTTAATTTGCATTTTTCATTTTATGAGAGGTATGAGAACCTTTCATATGTTTAGGGCTGCATTTATATTTCATTTTCTGAGAACTTTCTGTTCTCCATTTTTCAACTGGGGTTTGGTTCCCTTGGAAATTAATAATTGTATAAATATATGACTAAAGTGATCTGTAAAGTTACTAAGATAAATACTACTAAAATTCATTCTACATGGCATTATTCAGGCTTCTTTTTCTTTCTTTCCTTTTTTTTTTTTTTTTTTTTTTTGGTACAGCCAACATGCCTACAGTAAGTTCTTATTGTTAGCCCTCAGTGCCGAGGGGTTTTCTTGATGGTGGGACAAATCCAACTTAATAATAATGCCTGATAATAATAATAATAATAATAAAGCCTGCAGCATAGCTCCCCAAAAGATGAGTTAGTCAACCCTAACCTGCTAACCCCAGAAGCTCATTTTTCCTTGGGTATCTTTGTGTGCTAAAGCATTTTCGTCGAATACAGGTCTATTCTGTCTGTGTTGAGTGTTTATTCTGCTACACACCTTTTCGACGATGAGCCTTTTCAGCTTTTCAATTTAGAAAAAAATACAAACAATGTTCTTTCTTGGATTAAGTTTGCATTAAGTAAGGAAAAACAATTCTTAAAATTCTTCCACCAACCCTTACTCAAGGGTAAACTCTGTTTCGGCAGGTTCACTAATACCTTTACCATTTATAATTTAAGAATGTGTATTTGCACGGTGTTGACTTTGTCCTGAAGTACATTCTTACCAAGAGGCATTTGTTTCCTGTGTTTATCTTCTCATGACAAGTCGACCACCTTTTCAGCTTTCACTACGGTTATCTCTCTCACTTGACGAGTAACTTTTTCCCTGGTGAAGTTATTTTACTTACTGAAATAGTTCTGTTAAATTCCTCTATTTCTGTCTAGAGAGTACTTGGACTCATTCGCGGTGGAGATGTGACCTATTACTAAATTTGATATTCTGCTTTCGCATTCAAGCAAACTTTTGCTTTCAGGCTGAGAACTCTTACTTTCGCAGATTCTTCACTTCCATCTCCAATACTAGAAGTTGGCTTTCTTTATAGGGGCCTTTAAAAAAAAATCACATCTATCTCTCCCCAAAAAAGAGGTTGATCTCTTTATGTGAGTTACATTATTCAAGATGAACATAAAACAACAAAGCTTCATCAATTATGTGCAGATGGCTAGGCTCTCTCAGGAGAACCCTCACACAGACAGTGTGATAAAAATTCACGATATAAGACAATAAAGGTGGCCGCATAGAGTAAGGCTGGCAAGATTGCCTGGGGACCTTGATACCTGTGGGGAGTATGGGTCTGAAGGCCGTAAACTTCAAAATACAATGGGTTCATCCTCACAAACCCTCAAATGGCAACAGATCTTTTACTTCTATAAACTTCCATCATTCCCGTACTGATACAAAGATGAATTTCATGTTCATCATTTAGGGTTTATACTTGTACCAGGAGCATCCCTGTCAGGATATTTCTAACTGGGAGGGTAGAAGCTGCAAATGAACCACAAATTCACACAGCAGAAAATTTTAATTGCATTAATGAACCTCTTAGGGCTGGGATTGAGATCCAGAGGGGTGCTGCTCCTTCATGAGTCTCCTGCTGCCATTTGCCATTTTGATAGGTCAATGATGCCTTTTAATTTTAATGCATTTTTGTTTTAACACCTTTTTCATGTGTTAATAGGCATTCGTACATCTTTTGTGAACAGCTTGCTTTGGTCACAAAGCACCAAGCTGATCTCCCTGTGCTATGCGGCTGCTTCCCACTAGCTATCTATTTTACATTTGGTAGTATA
This sequence comes from Physeter macrocephalus, assembly GCF_002837175.3. Lineage (NCBI taxonomy): Eukaryota > Metazoa > Chordata > Mammalia > Artiodactyla > Physeteridae > Physeter > Physeter macrocephalus. The sequence goes on along the minus strand of NC_041229.1, from coordinate 98,231,381 downwards.
TATAAGTAAGTCCATGCCTTTTATAAAAAAAATTTCAGATCTTCAAAGGAAGGAAGTGTGGTTTTCACATTTACCAATGGCCTATCAAATTCAAAGTGAATATTCTCCCTCTGTCCTCTCTCTCATTTTCTAGCACTTACAACTTCCAGGAGCCGCTCAGTTTTCTACTTTAGAAGGATTTTGTTTTTCATTTCAGCCAGCCCATCTCTGACCTCTTTTCTCCTTCCATACTTCTCCTGTCTGATTCCTGCCTTCTTCATGATGAGCTCCTTACAGGATGTATTATCTCTGGCCCCAGTTCCCTGGAAAGGGTAGTTCATCCTCCACTGGTTTTTTTGGGGGGGGCTCCCAGGATCTACTTACACCACTTCTGACTTTTCTTTTACATTTGCAAATAGGCTATGGCTAAATGCTTTGCCTGGGCTGGGGAGCTGAGGAGAGAAGGTTGTAAACCTACATACGATGACTGTTTTTGTCTGTCAGACTCTCATCCTGATCAATCTTTGTATATTCCTGTGGAGTGATGTCCAATACCTAGCTTGCTTCTCTACACCCCCCTTATGGCTCCCTGTGTTTCACAGGGAGGGAGGCAGGGACATGCAGCCTCCAGCCTGCACCCCGGCTGGCTGTGGGGCTGTGGTGGTGTTTACTCATCTCCACTTGCTGGGGCCCTCCTTAAGTTCCATTCCTCACTTCTCCATCCTATTATGCATGAGATTTGCTTCCCTGTGTTTCCAAGTCATGTCTAGAGTCAATTAACAATTGGGTCTTGACAATATGATAACTATAATCAGCACTGCTCTATGATATACAGGAAAATTGCTAAGAGAGTGAATCCTAAAAGTTCGCATCACAAGAAGAAATTTTTCTTTCTTTTTCCTTGTCTTCTTTCTTTTAATGCTACTGTATCTATGTGAGATGATGGCTGTTAGTTGAAACTACTGTGGTCACCATTTCACAGTGTATGTAAATCAGATCATCAGGCTGTACATCTTGAAGTTATACAGTGATTTATGCCAATTATTTCTCAATAAAACCGGGGAAAAAAAATTGGCTCTTGGTAGAGGGATAATTCTCAACATTATTTAATAAATGCTGACTGTATATTGAGCAATCAGAAAGTCAGGTCACTTGCCTATGAGCTTCTAAGCGTTACTCTATTGTGGTTGGAGAAGGGCGCACTGTAGTGATTTTTCAAGTCAGGACCTGAATTGCTAACCTGTCATTTGAATCCTAGTTACTGCCCACCCTGATTGATAAACACTGTTTCTAGGACAGAGAGTCAGTCTTTCAGAGAAGCAGCAGTTTTAATGGATTTGGATCCATCAACAGCCCTTAGGAGAGGGCCTTGCAAACAAACCACAGACAGAAACGTTTCTGGACATGTATATGTTTGTACTGTCTGCTTTATGTTCTACCCTTGACTCAAAATCCTTTCCATTTCAACCGCTGGCAAGTTCACCACGTGAAGTCCTTTAATCTGAGCAGAAAACAATTTATACCAGGGGCTCCAAAGCTTATATGTGGCTAACCCCGAGAGTATCCGGCCGCAACTTGATTGGCAGGAAGAAAGCATTGATTCTCCCTTTTGTGTCTGATAATAATGTCATTATCGAGGCTGGAGAGAAGATCTACCTCCAGCAACAGAGATGAGAGTGGTCAGCCAGGAGATGGTTGTACTCTTTGGATGTACTTAGTGGCAACCAAGTCTGGCCCCAGGAGGAAAAACAGGTACCAGGCTCAAGTTGTATCCAGTGGCCAAGACTTCAGGGATCTTCTGAGCCCCAACAAGGACTGAAAGGGAAATGTTTGAATAGGGAGAAGGTAGGGAGGAGTCATGGGGATGGAGCCAAAAGATGTTTCCTGTCATTATTTTAACACTTCATTTTTAATTGTCCTCTCCTGGTTTGAGGCAGTGCAGGTTATATATGTAAGTACAGAATTAATCTCAGCTGACCTGTTGCAACTGTATGCTTATTTCAGGGATACCTGGAGCCAAGGTGCTGATCCTGGCTAATCCAGAGTGAAATCCACTAGCTAGTGATAAATATTCCTGTGCCAGGGTTTGAGAGAGACATGGTGGGCAGTCTGTGCTAGTTTATTAATGTTGTTCATAAAAAAAAAAAAAACAGATAGGTGGTTTGCACCCAGTTTCTGTTATGTTCTCTTGGTTTCTTCTATTGCTCTTGGTCATGCAGCCTAATTTTGGCCAGCCAGCCTACTCCTCGGACAAGACTGCGGCTTTCCTGAGTCCAGGTTATCTTGTATGCATCTTGGTAGTTCATGATTCAAATACAAAGAGCATTCTATGCCCTTGAGGACCTTGGGAGCTGTGTCTGGAAGTCTTGGACCTCCCTGTGCTTTCTTTTTCCTCCTATATTGGAGTCCCATGAATCATTTCAATTATTCAACCCTGTGTAATTGAAGCTTTATGTTAGTTTTGTATTCACTCTGGAATATGATACAGTAAGTAGTCTATACATATTTTCAGCTCATGTCTCAAGCAAATCTTAGGTCTAACTGGATGAGGTCAGATGGGCAGTTGATGGTCAGCCTTTGAGTAGCCCAAATATCTGACTCTCTGCTCTCCTCTTCCTTTTATACTCCTTTCTCCTCATCCCCCTCAGAATATAATTCCCTCATACTTTTTCCTAACGTTCTCCCATTGAAACCTTCGGTGGATTGTTCCTAGAAACCTTCTTAATTCTCCCCTAACCTGTCCCCACTAAATAAAACTAGTTTTCAGTCCTCTGCAGCAGCAAGAGCATGTTTTCATAAAACTGCTATGATACATCACATCCTTTTAAATCCCTGTTTCTCCTGATAGACTGTGAAATTCGTGAAGACGGCAATCCTTTCTTAGTCATCTGCATGAATTCCACCAACTTAGCAAGTCTCTTATAGAAGTAAGCACTCATTGAATGCATGATCAAAGAAATCGATGAATTAACAAATCACTCTTTAGAGAGAAAAGAGTTCTTTCACTTTGAAGAGTTACTGAGTGTTGACTGACTGGTAACGAATCTCCCAGGTGTATTTGCATTCCCAGTGTAGCAGGTGAATAAAGCCTTAAGCTAAAGTAATGCTATTTAAATCAGGCCAAATCAGATATCGCCAGACTGTAGGTGAGTCAACTGGGTGGGTGTTTGCATATCTTCTTAAGCGAGGGGTGCCAGGAACTTTCACAGAGGCTTCAAATAACGCCATGCGGACTATTGTGACTGTGACTGCACCTTGGAACCTGGAAAGATCAGTGAACATTCATCTAGTTTAAGTTGGGGTCAATTTTACCCCCAGTAAAATCTCAATATTATTTTTACTGAGGTCATTTAGCATGGCACCAATGTCCCCTCTGGTCAGCCTGGAACTTTGCCACCAAATGGTTACATGATCATGAGTCACATTGCTTTTGTGAGACCTTCATTTCCTTATTTGTAAAATAAGAAGTTGCATTCTATAATCTCTGGAGTGCCCCTCCGCTAAATATTTTATGTGACCATGGCTAAATCAATTACCCAAATACACTTGACTAGAAAGGCAAGTACTTTGTGTGAAATCAGTGAGATAATCACCTTTCATTGTCTTGACAAATGAAAGAAAGTAGCTGTGTCATGGAGGGTTAACAAGTCACCTTTGAATTGGAAAAAATGTGTGATTATAACAGATTTTTAGTTGTCAGTTTATTTGGCCTGAAACCGTATTATACCAAATTTGCTTCTCTTTGGAATCAGCTTTACCAGTTGATACCATCTAATTGTCTGCCCAAATGGCTGGGAAAGATACTAATTGGCAAGTTAATAGCCATCATTAAGTCTGTGATGTAGTCAGGTGACCATTTATTTCCATCTCTGCAGAGGATGAAAATAAGAGTATATGTATAAGTAAGCTGAATATTCACCAAAGCAGATTCGTTAATGTTTGAAAGTTAAGTCCACGGACATGAAGTGTCAAGAGAGGAAGCTGAGTGACTGCCCAAAGATCTTACAAAAATGTTTACTTGGGACAGTTCTAGTCCTGGATCTAGTTAGATTGTCAAGTACAGAATCTTGGTGTCAAGGATAATTGGACTGATGGTTCTGATTTGAACCAAAGAATATCACAAGAGGATGATGCCTAAAAGCCTCCCCAAACTCACAAAAGGATGATACATGAAAGTCGAGTACTCGTTTATGATTTTATCACTAGGTATGCAGTTTCTGCAGACAGCAAAAGTCACATGGCCTCATTCATTCAGGCTCCCTGGAGAATATCTACATGTGTGTGTGTGTGTGTGTGTGTGTGTGTGTGTGTGTGTATGTGGTTGTATTACTGGTCAACTCCTCTCCTAATGAATGTACTCTTTCTTTAGATAAAGTAATCATTTAATCTTATTTCTGTCCAGTGTAACAGATTTTTCAAAAGTGACTTTGGATATTTTTTTTTGTCTTTAATTGTTTTCCACTCACTTATAGTTTTACTCTCAGAATGGGCAACACTAATTTCCTTCTATTGCCAATATTGTAGTTTTTGGAGGGGAGGATCTGTGGAGGTACAAGTGAGGAGTTTTAATGTTACCCCCATAAACTACTATGAAACACATATTTTTTTTACTTGATAAATACGAGAATAACTTAATGGCTAAATCTTAGAGGCAATGATGCTCTTTAAGTTCTTAAAGGGTTGTTTTTGCGTCGGCAAATCAATTAATTACCAAATAAAGGTTTTAGGAGCAAACTTATGACAGGTTCTGTTCTGAGTTGGTAGCAGAGCTCATAATTAGGGATATCTGAAGCTTAATCAGGCAAAGGAGAAACTGTGGTGTGGTCAGGATACTGATGGTGGAGTTTGGATGTTCTGTTGTGGTTTTGATTGGGGAGAGGAGAAACATTTCTTGAAAAGACTGGAAATACAGCTGATCTCTTTGTATGTGGATATACTGCCACCTGTTGGTCTTTTCTTGTCATTGACCAGGTTTTGAAGGCTGTTTCAGTGGATTATTTTTTGTTGTTGAAGTATAATTGACCTACAATATTATATTAGCTTCTGATATACAACATAGTGATTTGACATTTAAATACATTAAATGATCACCATGCTAAGCCTACTTGCCATCCGTCGCCATACAAAGTTATTACAATATTATATTGACTGTAGTCCCTATGGTGTACATTACAGCCCAGTGATATATTTATTTTATAACTGGAAGTTTGCACCTCTTAATACCCTTCAGCTATTTTGCCCAGTCGACCACCCTCCTCTTCCCTGGTAACCATGAGTTTGTTCTGTCTATATATGAGTCTGTTTTGGTTTTGTTATGCTTGTTTGTTTGTTTTTTTAGATTCCCCATATAAGTGAAATCACATGGTATTTGTCTTTCTCTGTTTGAATTATTTCATTTAGCATAAAACCTACTAGATCCATCCATGATGTTGCAAATGGCAAGATTTCATTATTTTTTATGACTGAGAAATATTCCATTTTATATATATATAATATATATATGGTTTTCTCAATTGGAAATTAGCCAAAAAATTGATCATGATAATCAAATATTCATTGTGTTTACAAAATGACATTTATTAAATATTTATTTTTATTGAAATATAGTTGATATACAATATTATGCTAGTTTCAGACGTACTGCATATTGACTGACATTTGCATACTTTATGAAATGTTCACCATGATAGTCTAGTAACCATCTGCCCCTATACAAAGTTATTCCAATATTATTGACCATACTCCTTATGCTGTATATTACATCCCATGGCCTATTTATTATAAAACTGGAGGTTTGTACCTCTTAATCTCCCTCACCTATTTCACCCACATCCACCTTACCCCCCTCACTTCTGGAAACCACCTTTTTGTTCTCTATATTCATTTTGGTTTGTTTGTTTTGGTTAGATTCCACATATAAGTGAAATCATGCTGCATTTGTCTTTGTCTTATTTCACTTAGCATAATACTCTTTAGATCCATCCATGTTTTCACAAATGGCAGAATTTTGTTTTGTCGATTACTGTTTTGCTTACTGTAGCTTTGTAGTATAGTCTGAAGTCAGGGAGCCTGATTCCTCCAGTTCTGTTTTTCTTTCTCAAGGTTGTTTTGGCTATTTGGGGTCTTTTGTGTCTCCATACAAATTTTAAGATTTTTTGGTTCTAGTTCTGTGAAAAATGTCATTGGTAATTTGATAGAGATTGCACTGAACCTGTAGATTGCCTAGGGTAGTATAGTCATTTTGACAATATTGATTCTTCCAATCCAAGAACATGGTATATGTGTGTAGCATTTCTGTAGAAACTCTTTTTTTTTAAATTGAATTATAGTTGATTTACAATCTGTGCTGTACAGCAAAGTGACTCAGTTATACACATATATACTTTCTTTTTTTATATTCTTTTCCATTATGGTTTATCCCAGGATATTGAATATAGTTCCCTGTGGTATACAGTAGGACCTTGTTGTTTATCCATTCTAAATGTAATAGTTTGCATCTACTAACCCCAAACTCCCAGTCCATCCCTCTCCCTCCCCCACTCCCCCTTGGCAACCACAAGTCTGTTCTCTATGAGTCTGTTTCTGTTTTGTAAATAGGTTCATTTGTGCCATATTTTAGATTCTACATATAAGTGACATAATATGGTATTTGTCTTTCTCTTTCTGACTTACTTCACTTAGTATGATAATCTCTAGTTGCATCCATGTTGCTGCAAATGGCATTATTTCGTTCTTTTTTATGGCTGAGTAGTATTCCATTGTATATATGTACCACATCTTCTTTATCCATTCATTTGTCAGTGGACGTTTAGGTTGTTTCCACGTTTTGGCTACTGTGAACAGTACTGCTATGAATATAGGGTGCATATTTTTTTGAATTATATTTTTGTCTGCGTATATTCCCAGGAGTGGGATTGCTGGATCATATGGTAATTCTATATTTATTTTTCTGGGAACCTCCATACTGTTTTCCATAGTGGCTGTACCAGCTTACATTCCCACCAACAGCGTAGGAGTGTTCCCTTTTCTCCATACCTTCTCCAACATTTGTTATTTGTAGACTTTTAATGATGGCCATTCTGACCAGTGTGAGGTGGTACCTCATTGTTGTTTTGATTTGCATTTCTCTAATAATTAGCAATATTGAACATCTTTTCAGGTGCCTGCTGGCCATCTGTATGTCTTCTTTGGAGAAATGTCTATTAAGGTCTTCCCACTTTTTGATTGTGTTGTTTGTTTTTTTGTTGTTGAGTATTATGAGCTGTTTGTATATTTTGTAGACTAAGCCCTTGTCTGTCACATCATTTGCAAATATTTTCTCCTATTCCGTAGGTTGTCTTTTCTTTTTTTTTTTTATGGATTCCTTTGCTGTGCAAAAGCTTGTAAGTTTGATTAGGTTCCATTTGTTTATTTTGTTTTTATTTCTAAGAACATGGTATATGTCTCCATCTGTTTGTATCATCTTTGATTTCTTTCATCAGTGTCTTATAGTTTTCTGAGTACAGGTCTTTTGCCTCCTTAGGTAGGTTTATTCGTAGGTATTTTATTCTTTTTGATGTGATGGTAAATGAGATTGTTTCTTTAATTTCTCTTTCTCATCTTTTGTTGTTAGTGTATAGAAATGTGACAGATTTCTATGTACTTATTTTGTATCCTGCAACTTTACCAAATTAATTGATGAGCTCTAGTAGTTTTCTGGTAGCATTTTTAGGATTTTCTGTGCATAGCATCATGTCATCTGCAAACAGTGACAGTTTTTCTTCTTCCTTTTGAACTCAAATTCCTTTTATTTCTTTTTCTTCTCTGATTGCTGTGACTAGGACTTTCAAAACTATGTTGAATAAAAGTGGTGAGAGTGGACATCCTTGTCTTGTTCCTGATCTTAGAAGAAATGCTTTCAGCTTTTCACCATTGAATATGTTGTTAGCTGTGGGTTTGTCATATATGGCCTTTATTATGTTGAGGTATGTTCCCTCTATGCCAGCTTTCTGGAGAGTTTTTATCATAAACAGATGTTAAATTTTACCAAAAGCTTTTTTCTGCATCAATTGAGATGATCATTTAGTTTTTATTTTTCAATTTGTTAATGTGGTGTGTCACACTTATTGATTTGCAGATGTGGAAAAATCCTTGCATCCCTGGGGTAAATTCCACTTGATCATGGTGTATGATCCTTTTAATGTTTTGTTAGATTCAGTTTGCTAGTATTTTGTTGAGGATTTTTGCATCTATGTTCGTCAGTGATATTGGCCTGTAATTTTATTTTTTTGTAGTATCTTTGTCTGATTTTTGTACCAAGGTGGTGGTCAACTCATAGAGAGATCGAAAGTGTTCCTTCCTCTGCAATTTTTTGGAATAGTTTCAGAAGGATAGGTGTTAACTCTTCTCTAAGTGTTTGGTATAGTATAACTTTTTAATGCCCTATTTGTGTCTTCATATGTAAAGTAGGTTTTTCTTAGGAGCTGTATTGTTGATCTTGGTTTATTCACAATAATAAAAATTTTACCTCTTAAATGGTGCTATTTAGAACATTTACATTTAGAGTGATTATTGATGTGCTTGGGCTTAAATCTACCATCTTACTTTTTGTGTTCTTTTTGTCCCATCTGTTCTTTGTTCATTTTTGCCTCATTTTCTCATTTCTTTGAATCAGTATTTAATGAAAATCTACTCCTGAGGGGTGTTCCTTTTGTTTTGGTTTGATTTTTTTTGGCACATCTGGCTTATTGGGTGGTGGAAAAGTAGTGGGAAGAGAAATCCTCAAATAAAGAGCAGGTAGTGGCAGTTAAGGTTGGCTGGTGTGTACTGAAATGATACAAGTGAGGCACAAGAAAGAGAGTCTGCCATGCTAACCAATGTAACAATGAGAAACAGTGTATGCACTACACTTTCTGTAGTGCCTGAAATTTAACTAAGATATGATCCTCTCCCGTCGCGGAGCACAGGCTCCGGACGCGCAGGCACAGCGGCCATGGCTCACGGGCCCAGCTGCTCCGTGGCATGTGGGATCCTCCTGGACCGGGACACGAACCCGCGTCCCCTGCATCGGCAGGCGGACTCTCAACCACTGCGCCACCAGGGAAGCCCTAAGATACGATTTTAAAGGCAATCTCATGATGTGGTAGGAGTGTCAAATGAGTGAGTGACTAAGGCTCCTTTTAAATTATTGTTTCAGTTCAGAAGAAACTACAAATATGACTCAAATAAACAGCTGGGAATAATAGGGTATGGCATTATAGTTTAATTTATCATGTCAGCAGCACCAGCTTTATAACTGCTACTTGGCTGCATACCAGATTAGATACTGGACAAAAACGGGATTACAGAGCAAAGAATTGAAGATGGTGATGTAATGTGGGAAATCGATAATCAGAGGCACTGCAAGCTAGGACCATCTCTACTTACACCTGTATTATTCCTGTTGAAATACATATACATATTTAGAAAAGTAAATTTCTTGCTTTATGGCTGGTGGCTTACATGTTACGTTTATTTTTGGTAAAGCTGTAGGGAGAAAGTAAAATTATAAGGTTTAGAGTGAAGACATGGGTAAAATAGTAAATATGGATGTAATTCCTTAGTCAGATCATGCATATTATACATACTATTCTTATTCTGCTTTTGCAATTAATAAGTATATAAATATATTTTCATCTGATTAAATATTACTTCCAACATGATTTTTAGTGTTTGTTCTTTTCCAATTATAAAGGATGATTGCACATAGTACAAACTTTAAATTGCATAACAGCAAATGTAAAAAAAAATGTTAAGTTTCCCATCCACTTCAAACAGATTCTTATGAGGATTTTTTTTCTGTGTGGTACGCGGGCCTCTCACTGTTGTGGCCTCTCCCGTTGCGAAGCACAGGCTCCAGACGTACAGGCTCAGTGGCCATGGCTCACGGGCCCAGCCGCTCCGCGGCATGTGGGATCTTCCCGGACTGGGGCACGAACCCGTGTCCCCTGCATCAGCAGGCGGATTCTCAACCACTGCGCCACCAGGGAAGCCCTGAAGATATTTTTTATCAAGGGATTTTTCTCTGCCCATGAAAGCAGGCTCATATGTACGTTTATGTGCTTTTATAAATAACATAAATGAAAGCATACCTTTTACACATATCTACTCCTTCCTTTTTTAAGTCAAATAATCTATAGGATATTGCATCACGTCAATACACATAGCTCTAACTCATTTTGAAAACTATTTAACCTATCCCTTATTGATACTAAATTATTTCCATCTTTTGTTATTATAACTGATTATGCTGCAACAGTAAATAAGTTTTGTTTTAGCTGTGACATTTCATTTTAAAAGCTTTCTGTTTTTAATACTTCTTTTTAAAGATATTTTACTTTATGGTGTGAATTTTTCATGTTTTGGGCATAGTAAAGTATGTGAATTTCTTCTACTTATTTGAAAATTTTACAATTCATTTTTATCCTTTCTGTTATTAACCTTTAAAATTGCATGTTTTGAACTCCTATTTCTTGGATTATTACCTTAAGACCATATTGGTATGAAACATATTAATATTAGTACATTTACGTTTCTTCTTATTTTCTTTCCATAGCCTGATTTTGATAGATTATATTATTCTGTAACATCTTACAGAAAACAGGAACGAACTTTTTGGTCAACCCAATATTATCCTTAATGCCCCTAGTGGCAAATTTTCTATGTCTTAGAATATACTTACATATAAAATGGTATATGTCACACTTAAGCAATGTTTAATAATTCCCTACACCAAGAGGAGGAGATTGGTGGGCTAAGAGTATATGTGAAGTCCTCTCTTCTTTTATTTCAAGTTTGTGAAGTTTGATTATATTACTTTAGTAATAGTCTTTATTGATTAAATTATTATTGTCATACCACCATTTCCTATAAACACAGAGTTTTCCAGTCTTGGTTCCATCTATAAGGGTATTCAATGCAATGAATGTAGTGTGGAATGATATTGTGGAGAATTCTGAGAACAGTTTGAGTTTTGTCCTCTACAATTAAGAAAACAAATGAAGTCCACACATTTTACCAGGAAAAAACATGAGTTATTTAATTCATACTTCTTTCTTAAAACATTTTGTGTACTTTTACTCCATAGAGATCTTCTTATGTTTTGAAAGGTTTTTTTACATGTTATATCTCTCTTGTTTAGAGATACCAATTATTTGTATGCTAGATCTTCCTTTATGCATATTAATCATTCTCTTTCTAAACACTTTGAAGTTGTAGTTTATTTAAATTAAAAAAAAATTTCTCAAATGTCTTCCATGATTATTTTCAGTAGGGTCTATGCTCCTATTTTTGTTTTGTTTCATGTGACTGAAAATTCACATACAATTTTCTTTCTTGGGCTCAGCCAGCTTATTTCCTATTACCTGATATAATTTTGCTATTTATTTTTTCAACGTTGCTATTCCACAGAGTGGATGTTACTATTTTTTTTAAATGTGACAAACAAGAATTTTCCCATAATTTTTAATTAATTGATTAGTTTATGTTATTTTTCTTATTCCTTTCTTTGGTAGGTTTAATGTACTGTCATTTTCTTTTTTAAAAAAATCTGTTTTCATTGTGTTCTCATTGCTTTTAAATGGTTTTAAGAAGAATAACAGATAGAAATACTTTTCCCCTGGTATCTTTGATCAAAAGTATATGGCATAATTTTAATTGCTAAACATAAACCATTATGAATTATATAGACTTTATGGGTTTGTTTCCATGAATTCAACAAATATGTACACAACACAATTATTGACAACCTTCTGAGAAAGATACTTAAGAGGGGTCATAGATGAGCTAACAATGAAGTGTTATGGGGTTCATATCTGCCCTTCTTGTGGGGATAAATAATTAGAATTCTCAGAGAAGGTGGTGATCTCGAGAGTTCACCCAATCTCAGCAGACTCTACACTTTCTTCTCTCTCTTGCGACCCTTCTATCCGAAACAACCTCCTTGCCTTTGTTCCTACATCCCTGCTTCTGTTCATCTCATTAGCACTGCCCGGAATGCCTTTCCTCTTAACTTCAGTTTAGCTAAATTATACTTGTCTTTTCAGACCAATTTCTTCTTTGAAAATTTCCTCATTTACTCCAGCTTATAGTGATCTGTCCTTCCTTTGGAGTCCAGTGACTGTTTTTTAAATTTTTTCCTAGAGATAAGCAAGTGCTACTTTGAACTGTTGTTTTATTTTTATATCAGATACTGTCTCCCCAACTGTGCTACAGATGCCTGATAATACTAAATAACATTAATGAACACTGATTCTATGCTGGACACTCTTCTTAATACTTTAAATGTATTACTTCATTAAATCCTTCCAACATCTTTGTGAGCTAGAAACCATTTTTCTTTATTTTAGAGATTAAGAGAATGAGGCACAGAGAGATTTAAAAATTTGCTCAAACTGAGACAGCCGGTAGGTGATGGGATTAAGATTTACACCCAGGCAATGTGGTCCCAGAACCAGGCAGCAAACTACATCCTCCCAGCTGGTGCTGGGTTCTCAATGCACCACTCCCCACTGATAGAAAAGAGAGCTCTCTTCTGGCAAATAGAATCCCAAAGGCAGAAAAAAAACCCACATTGTTTTCTTAGGAATCTTCTTTTTGAGGAAAGACACAGTTAGGAAAAAACACTTGGTCCAAATGCCACCAAGATCATGTTAATTTTGTCCCTCCAGGTGTAAGCTCTTGGGGTTTTAGTTCTTTGGGGACCTGGCTCTAAACCACTGAAAACTCCCAAGAAAAAGTCCCTTATTCTGTGCAGTATGTGAATCAGTGTTCAGGTCAGAGTATCTCTTTATGCCCAGGATGTTCGAGATGAGGGATTTGTTTTCTTCACCAGGTACCTAGAAAGTCATGCCTCTTAGAAAAGGTTGCCACCAAGAGGGAAGTTGAATGTTCCACCCTTATATATAGAAAATGATTATTTCCTTGAAGCAGTTAAAGGATCTACATAAAGAATACCCTTGAAGAAGTGAGTACATTGCATTTTGGATAATATGAAGTTTTTGAAATAGGATGGAGAAACCTCAGGCTGAGTTTGAACTTTGGTAATGTAACGCTTCCAGCCCAGGTTCTCTAAAGAGAGCAAACTAGCATTTTGTTCGCATTCTTATGAGACAAAGCAACTGTTTTTTGTGACTTTTTCCGAACTGATTTTCTTGTTTATTTTTTTATAATATAGAGGTACTGCAAAGTCCATAGGAATTCTAAGGTCACAGAATGTTAGCTATGGAAGTGGCATAGATACCATCTTCCTTGTTTTATAGAGGACTGAAAATTACTCACAGCCAAATAAATAAATAGTGTTTGAACTAAAACTGGAAGCAGTCTCTCCAGCCCCCTACATCTATACACCTATATTGGCATATTTGGATGGAGGTAAATAAAAACATTTATGCAATGGATAATGCTCCTAATCTAAGCCTAGAATTGTCTTTGTGACTGCTGAAAATATACTCCACATAGCATTAGCAAATAATCATAATGATAATCACAAAGCAAAGGGTAGTCACTTTCATTTTTCATTTATCAAGCTCCATATGTAATGATTATATAATTCAAGAGTAGTATATTGCTTTTGTTTTACTGAAAGAGGACATTAATTCAATAAATGTTATTTAAAATAACATATTTTTCATATAAATTATCCTACATAGTGATCTTCTCTTAGGAATTTTAAACAGCTTGGTTTCTAATTCCTTGATTAATGAGTTAGAAAGTAACGTATTCTTGGGCTTCCCTGGTGGCGCAGTGGTTGCGCGTCCGCCTGCCGATGCAGGGGAGCCGGGTTCGCGCCCCGGTCTGGGTCCCACATGCCGCGGAGCGGCTGGGCCCGTGAGCCATGGCCGCTGAGCCCGCGCGTCCGGAGCCTGTGCTCCGCAAAGGGAGAGGCCAAAACAGTGAGAGGCCCGCGTACCACAAAAAAAAAAAAAAAAAAAAAAGAAGAAAAAAAAAAAAAAGAAAGTAACGTATTCTTGAATGTGTTCCCTGCAAAAACGTGTTATGCATTTGGTATTTTACATATATTATTACTATAATTTTATTGCCTGACATATTTCAAGATAAGTGCCCTAAAAAGAAGTTTATATGAAATATGAGATATCATATAAAATAATTCTTCATTATTTTGGTGCAAAAGATGCTTAATTTTCAATACAATTTCCATGACAAGTTGCTGTCCGACATTTGCCAGATCACTTGATCTTATAAGCACAGCCTCCCCATTCCTTCCATGGCATCATATTCTTTTTTATGAGTAACCTCTTTGTCATTTGTGTATGTTATCCTTTTCACATCTTTTTATAAGTGGGAGTAAGGAATAGACTGATAAACACATATGTGAATTGTATCTTAATAACGTTAGGATGGTTCTGATCATTCAGTAAGATCAACAACTCCCCTGTTTAGCCTTTCCCAGATGTCATATGTTAAGATCTGAGTATCTCATTGATTTTATAGTATTCCCAGTAAAGGTCCCCTAGCCAGGGTTTTAAATCCAATTATTCAGTAAGATGAAACATGGGGAGTAATTCATATACAAATTTATAACTTGAAAGAGTTTTCAACAATAGAGTTGGATTCTTTATGAGAGAAAGTAGAGATTAAGGATGAACTGCCCAAGTTTACACAGGAACTTTACACAAACTGCCCCAACCTAGTATCTAGGAATATTATTTTCTAGCTCCACAGTATTTCTATAACTGTCTCTTATAGACCTGTTTAAGATAATCTGTTATTGGCTTAAAATATTACTTGTAACTTTTTTTAACATCTTTATTGTAGTATAATTGCTTTACAATGGTGTGTTAGTTTCTGCTTTATAACAAAGTGAATCAGCTATACATACACATATATCCCCATATCTCCTCCCTCTTGCATCTCCCTCCCACCCCTCTAGGTGGTCACGAAGCACTGAGCTGATCTCCCTGTGCTATGCGGCTGCTTCCCACTAGCTATCTATTTTACATTTTTTTTTTTTTTTTTTTTTTTTTGTGGT